>NC_088873.1:17094946-17443696 GCF_032884065.1 Artemia franciscana | reverse complement strand
CTCCAACTCCCCCCCCCACACTGCCAACGTTAAATTTTGTTTAAATTTTATAACAAATTTTGTAATCATGAAGCGCAAAAATAATTACACTATTTTTATCAAAGACTAAAAAAAAAAAAAACTTTTCTAAAATCATGAAATTATTCCCAAACGCACACAGAAATAAAAGACAAAAAAAAATCCTGGCACCTAGAAAAATTGAAATTATATAAGACTAAAAATGCGCGCTTGAAAAAACGCCAGCACCTTCTGATAATCATAGTGATGTTGTCTTTATATTCATACTGAAGAAAGCGGAGTTGAAGAAGTCCCTCAGTGGCTACAAAATATGAATACTTAGAAAGCGACTTAGGCTTCAGGTTTACGATGCCAAACTTCAAGCTTTGTAAAACAGACTATGTCACAGGATTCATTGATTGCTGTAAAATTTGACACAGACAAGAGAAAATACCATCCAGCAAATATGACACAAAATTCTAAAATCAGGACTACCCCAGGCTCAACGAGATAGATTCAAAAATCACCGGAATTTTAATTAAAATGGAATAGTTGTGGGCATCAAGTCTTGGCTAATTATAGAACAAGCCAAGACATATAGTCCAATTGAGTGAGAGGCAATTCTGGCATTAGCCCCCCTTTTTAGGATTGTACAAAAATGATGTTTTATCTGAAATGAGCGAAACCAATTGTCTTTTTTGACCAGTGTGCTTCAGTTTTCAAAACATCGACAAAAAATAAGAATAAAATCCCTATAACAATCAAGATGACTGCAAAACAACTACTGATAATGCGCTCAATGTTTAGTTAACCTATAATGGCTTACGTGACGACCTTTCTAATGGGCTGACGTCACAGAATTCACTTGGCTGACACACCGAGTGAAGAGGATGAATTGCTCGTATGTACACAGGCGTTAGTAAATATCACAGCCTATATAGACACCACTTGCGCAAACACATTTCAAAAGCAACACATAGCTATAGTCGCGGCATTACGTCAAAACCAGACACTCTCGCAGTTGGAAACCGGATTCCTAAAAGGCTGATTGGCTGTGGGAGAAATTTCTGTTTTCACTCCCAGAATAGAGCCAAGATCTTTCCGCGCTGATTCGCTGATGGAGCCCCGGAGGTTAACGCCTAGTCTAAAGATGTGTGTTGAAATGGGCAAGATACGACTCCGCGCAACTGGTCTCTATATAGGCTGTTGTGAATATTTTGTTAGTTGAATTCTGACTAAAACGGTTCATATTATTTGGTGACCAGCGGAGGGATCCTTTCCCAAAATGAGCTCTTTCTTCCGGGTTCTTTTTACAAAGAAAGACTATTATATATCTCTGCTTCCGGGTTTAGTTCCAAGCAGAAAATTCACTCATTTGTTTCTATTTCCGAATAGAAATCTCTTTCTTGTTTTCGTTTCTAATTTCAGTTTTCTGGTTCACTTCCGAAAAGAAACCCCTTTCTTGTTTTCTTTCCTCCTTTCTGTTTAAGGATTTACTTCCGAACAGATATCCACTTTTTTTACGTTCTGATTTCTGTTTACGGATTCAGTTCCGAAAAGAAATTCACTTTTTGTTTTTCGTTCTAGTTTCTTTTTTGGGTTTACTTCCGAAGAGAAATCCACTTTTTTAAAATTCTGATTTCTGTTTATAGGTTAACTTCTAAAGAGAAATCAAGTTTTTTTTATTTTACTTTTATGATTTCTGTTTACAGGTTCAATTCCAAACAGAGATTCACTTTTTATTCTTCGTTCTAATTTCTGTTTTCTGGTTTACTTCCGAACAAAAATCCACTTTTTTGCATTCTGGTCTTTGTTTACCGGTTCAGTTCCAAACAGAAATTCACCTCCGTTTTTCGTTCTGATGTCTGTTTTCGGGTTCACTTCTAAACAGAAATCTCTTTCTTGTTTCTTGCTCATTCCTTTTTACGGGTTTACTACATAACAGAAATCCACTTTTGTTTTGTTCTAATGTTTGTTTTTGGTTTCACTTCCGAACAGAAATCCCCTTCTTGTTTTTTCCTCATTTCCGTTTACGGTTTTACTTCCGAACAGAAATCCACTTTTATTCTGTTTTAATGTCTGTTTTCGGGTTCACTTCCGAACAGAAATCCCCTTCTTGTTTTTTCTTTTTGTTCCTGATTTCTGTTTACGGGTTTGCTTCTGAACAGAAGTCCACTCTTTGTTTCTGATTTCCGTTTACGGGTTTACTTTTGAACAGAAATCTGTTTTTTCCTCTTTTTTTTCCTGATTTCGGTTTACGGGTTTATTTCCGAACAGAACTTATCTTTTTTTTTTCTTGCTTTTTTTTTTCTTTGGCTCTTTTCTTGTTTTACGGTTTTGAGTTCTAATTCTGGGTTCTTTGCGATTACACGTCCATAAGTTAAGCCCTTGTAATTTTACGTTTTGCGCTGGCAGACGACAAGCAGACGAAAAAGCATTCCAGGGAAGCAGGAGCTCTAAGGACTGACTTCGTCCCTTACCACACAAGGTCAAGAACCAAGCATAGTTCTAAAGGGGAAGATCTAGAGAAAACGCTCAAGATGGAACAAACATTCTTGAAGTCGTTGCTAGAAGCCTTCCAGCATTAAGTGGCTAAGTCGACAAAAGCCTTGGTGGAAAACCACAAGAAAGAATTAGAGGAAGCTCTAATGGTTGAGCGAAAGCTGAACGAAGAAAACCAGCTGTCTCTAGTACATCATCCGAAGAAGGCGATGCAACAAGACCGAGAGCTTGTAGAAAATAGCTTCCAGACTCTCATAAGTATGGAGCCACGACCTTGTATATGACCTCACTGAGAGGAAGTGACGACGTGGAGGCCTACTTGGAAGCTTTTACAGGAACTGCAACTGCCTGCAATTTGCCTCAAGCAACGTAGGTGGCCAGGCTTGTAGCAAACCTTTCCGGGAAAGCTCTGCAGGCTTAAACAGCCATACCAACTGTCAGGCCTATCGACTTCGACGAGGTCACAACAGCGATTCACAAGAAATTCTACGTCAATAGCGAGACTTTTCTCCGGCGATTTCGACATGCTAGTAAGCGCTCAGGTGAATCCAAATACAGAATACGGGGACTAACTGACTACCACAGCCAAAAAATGGCTGTGTATTGAGAAGGTGGGGGAACAAAGAGCGGCAGAGCGTAACCTGGCCAGGCATTTAGATCCGGTTCTAGAAAATGTTGGAGTGGAACAGTTCATCACAACTGCTAACCCAGACCTTAGGGTTTTCTTAGGGCAGAGAGATGCAACAGCCCCGAGAGAATGCATCAGAAAGGCTGACAACTGGGACAAGTCTCTACCGCCTGCGGAAGAAGGAGGTAGCTCGAACAACGGGACCTTTCACCAAACCTCAATCAGATTCCTGGTCTTGAAGGCAAATCATACAAGCACCGACCAAAACGTTACTATTGCCATCCTACTCAACGTCACAGCCAACAGAGGAATGCAGGGGAGGCAAACGAAAAACCAAAGAGCCAAAAAGGGAAAGGGTATATGCAACTAATCTGGTGGAAAAGCTATCAAACCCCAAACCAGGATATGTTGTCAAGGCTCGCTGCGATGGGCAAATACTACCTTTAATGATCGACTCATTCAAGCCGGGTCAAGGGAGTTTACCACCATCCCTGGGAAAACTTTAAAATACGTTACGACGGAGGGCCGCAAAATAGAATGCTCCGTCGGACTTCTGACGATACAGCTTATGAATCACAAAAGAAGAATCTTTGAAGTACTGGCTGGAGCAGGGATCTGCCCCACATTACCCCAAAAAATTCTGCTGGGAAGACATTTTACGAGATTCGAAGAGAACGTACTTCCAATTAATGTCCAGGTAGAGCTCAAGCCAGGCAGAGATCATCAAGAAATCAAAGTGGTCTCAGCTCAAAACCAGAGCTCCATAAAGCACCGACTGTTTTTCTGCATGATTCTGAGCCCTGCGATATCTCATCAGTAACAAAACCGCAACATGTTTTAGCTCAGGACAAACGATCCCTCAGACAGAGGTTACTAACCTGCCTCATTTTCTGCCACAGATCAATCTAACCCCAACAACAAGGGATTGATGTCAGAAACCAGATCTGGAGCACTTTCTCAGCTCCAAGAAAACGATCCAACCTTGAATTTCGAAAGGGAGAAAGCATTGCAGGAATTCGTAGCTCTCTTTCTCAGCAGTTTTTATTCCAAAGCGGGGTTTATTATCGACTTTGGACTGATCATCTTGGTGGAACAAATGAGCAGATTATTGTTTCCAGTGAGTATAGATCACAGATTATCAAGATGGGTCATGAAACGTGATAAGTGGTCATCCAGGCAAGGCTCGGACCACTGACCGCATTCTACGTAATTTTTGGTGGCCTAGAATTTACAAGGACATCGATAATTACATCAAGTCATGCAGAGCTTGCCAAATGATCGCCAGGCGCAAACCAAAGGAAAAGGTACCCCTAGCCCTCTTCCCACCATAACTAAGCCATTCTTGCGAACCGCCATGGACTTAGTAGGACCCCTACCTAAAAGCTCCAAAGGTCATCGGTGGCTTCTAGCAATTACTGACTGCGGGTCTAGATATACTGAAGAAATACCCCTGCAGTCAACAAAATCACCAGTTACTGCAGATGAAGTTGCCAAGTTCGCCCTGAGTTATGGGATTCCCGACGAATCTTGGCAGATCAAGGAACTCAGTTCCTGTCTTAAAAAAAAATTGTACTAAGTACTGAATATAAAGCCAAATAGGAGAAGTCCATACCACCCAGAGACAGATAGACAAAATGAAAGGTTCAACGGGACTCTAATATCCATGCTTCGCAAATACATAAGGACATCAACTAACGGCTGGCACAAGTTTATACCATTCTTACTATTCGCATATCGAGAAAAAGCGCATCCGTGTCTAGGGTATAGCCATTCGAGATATTATACGGACAGAATCCTCGCGGGGCCTGAACCTAATGCAAGAAGAATGGGAAGATAAGATGGGGGAAGACCAAATAATTATTGCAGAAAATATTCGACAGATGCGCGTGCGATTATCCGAAATATACGATGTTGCCAAAGAAAGAAAAGCAACTGAAGCATCAAAAATGAAGCGGTACTACGACCGAGCAATGAAACCAAGGACCTTGTCCAAGAGTGACCAAATTCTACTTTTATTGCCGGGATGAAGTGACAAACTTAATGTCCGCTGGCAAGGACCATTCAAGGTGTTGCGTATTATTTCTCTAGTCGATTATGAAATAGAGCTTGGAGGCTCAAGGAAAAAGAAAGCAATCATATATCATATATATATATATATATATATATATATATATATATATATATATATATATATATATATATATATATATATATATATATATATATATATATATATATATATATATATATATATATATATATATGTGTATGTGTACACATAGTGTGCATTAGTGGAAGCGTTAATTATTTGAGTTTTATTATTAGGAGAAGCGTTAATTCATAGCCATTTTAGGTTTAGCTTCAGCAGTCATTCAATTTTTACTCATTTAAAAAAAATTAATTATTCAAATATATAAGTACCCTTACTTTAAGTTTTGATGTGATTATTATCTTAATTTCGGCTCATTTTCGATTTCAATTATTGTTTTTGAAAGTAATTTCTGATCGTTTTAAGTTTGGATTGTTATAGGACTTTTTTCTTGTTCATCTCAAGTTTTAAACGGGGTCGTTAATTTTTAATTACTTAACTCAATAAGCGTATAATGTACATTCCCAACTGGCTGTGATGGTTCGCGTGACATCCTTTTTTAGCAAACATCCATCATACTTGACATAGTTTCCTCACGCTTGGCACAATTCCACCACTCTTGGTACAGTTCGAACAGTTCCACCACGCTTGGCATGCGCAACCTGGTGTACAGGATTTCTGAGAGTAAATAGCCCCTCAATATTCCACCCTTTTCTCTTGATAGTTTACTTGTTCATGTGCAAGCCGTTTACTTTAATTATTGCAAGTTGATGTGGGCATGTGCGATGGGGTATGGGCCTTCAGACTCCGGCTCTGAAATCCTTGCTGCTTCTTTTCGAAGAAATTTTATGATAGAAACAAGGATCCGTCTTCTTATTTACTAATCAGGATTAGACGGGGAGCATGAAAACACATACCACACAAGTTCACATATTTATACGAAAGCATAGGCACAATCCAACGCACAAGGACACGCACAAACACACACACATTCAATAGACAATAATATACTTTTTGTGCGATGAAAACTGCACCAGACTTATTTTCGCAGGAATTCTTTCGGGAACAATGTTGGGGGAGGGGGTAAAAAACCATAGAAAATTAAAAGACCAGGTCGATTAAACTAAACATATCAGACAAAATAGCAAAGTTCGTTAATATTAATTTTTTTGGGTCAAGGGTTCTTTTGCAAAGTTGAAATAGGATGGCATAAAAGCTTCATAGATTTTAAATACCCTCCCCCTACGGTCAACCCAGAAAAAAAAGTTAAAAACACTCTAGTTAAAAAAATAAAAATAAAACAAAAAGTGTTACTAAACTTGTTAAAACCTACGAGATTACAAGGACCAAACACAAGAGAAAAGAAAGCAATGATTATACCTCGACATTCCTGTCATGACCCAATATGCCTTTTCTGATGTCTGGTCTTTCAACCCAAGCATTTGAGGCATGTACCAACTCCAAGCAAGTCATCGTGGACAATAAACACTGCACTCTTTGATTGAGGCTACGACTATTGGCTTCAGTCTCTGTTTTAAGTCGATAAGCCTGTTCATACATAACAATAGAAGCTATAAGAAAATAACAATTACCAATATACAAATATCTACAAGAAAATGTAAGAACTAGTAATAAAAGACATAAAACATAGCAAAAAAGAAGATAAATATATTTTAAAAATATAAGAATTGATAAAAATAAACACTTTTATAAATAATGTGTACATTTATGCAAGCAGAGCAATAATAATAAAATTTATAATATATTGCAATAATACTCTTATTTTTTTGATAAAAAGTGAAAAGCAAAAATAAATAATATATACTAGAGTAGGAAAATTATAAGAAAATTAGATAGCAATGTAAAATTATAAGGTCGAAAAGTCGGGTTTTTCAATTCAAGGATTTGAGGTGTGAACCATGTCAAAGCAAGTTGTTAGTAACGTATAAATATACCGTTTTTAAATCCTTTAGAAAAGGAGCAGAACACCAGATCTCATAAAAATGTTCAACGATTGGAGATTATGGCAAGAATATTGGCTACAGTAATTCAAGAGGTTCTATGTCCAATATAAATTTCAAAGGAGAGCAGAATCGTATTTTAGTAACTAATATTAAGAAATAGTTGATTGCACATAAAAATTGTTTTTGTCTTTGATGTATAGAAGATACAACAGAACTGATTTTGAAAGTATAAGCTCTATTTCCCAACTAGCAGTGTGAGTGAGAAGAGAGGGCATTTTGAAAAAAAAAAAAACAAGTTGATACATCTTGAGAACCAAAATATTCGAGAAGCTGATTAAACTAATCGATTGCTTGGCTTAATTTGAGGGCACAAGTTGCAAATCCAAGCGGCGCAGAAAAATTCACTTAACACCTTTTGAATCAACACAGATAATTTACTGACTTAGAACTTGGAGAATTTATTATCTATTTTATTTACCTGGCCTACAATCAGACCATACGCAATCAGGCCCAACTCTTCCACAACTGTTAGATTGAAAACATTTTATGTACTGAAGTTGCCCAATCTGTTTGACACTTTTTCCAGCCCATTGTCCTTAGAATTCTAAGAACTCCTGCTATAAACAATGGGAGATGTGATGTATAAATACAATAATCACAAAAGGCTAAAAGTGAAAATTACGGTAAGCATAAAAAAATGATCATAAGTAGATAAAGATCCCTGAAGGTGACAAAATCTGAAGCGGATATAATGATCAATGATAATCTGAAACTGATATAAAGAAGCTGATATACAGGATCTGAAGCTGATATGCATGATCTAAGCATAAAAGTTTAGTCGTTTCGATTTGTATTTCAAACTATGTGTCATTTATTTGTCCAACAACCGACAGCAACACAACAATAAAAATTTATGGCACAAGACTAATCATGATTTGGAAAAAAAGTGATGAAACTCATCATCCCTCTCAAATTCTTTAAACAGTTTGGATGTCGTTTGTATTTTAATGAAAACGATATGTATTTTGGACAGTATGACTTCATTTTTGAAGAAATCAGCAAAAATAAGAAAAAATTAGATTACCATAATGATCAAAATGACTGAAAAGAACTAATAGAAGTGAACTAATTGTTGGATAGAAGGTTATAAAAAACCCTAAAAATTCCAGAAATTCTAGATTTTCCTGTGTTACAATTATAAAACAGATTATTTAAAATGTATTTGGTTTTCAATCTTCAACGCCCTGGTCGGGTCTGTAATTCTTTATGGAACAGAAACCTATCCGGCCACAATCACAGCTCTCAAGACCGTAGACGTAAAACCTAAAGAGGATAGAAGACCTGAGATGGCTCAACTTAGTCAACAACGAGAAGTTGCTACAGAAGTTGCACTGTTTTCCATCCAAATTGCGGAGCGCACGCTACGATGGTATGGTCTACGGTCATCGCCTAAGAATACCATCACACCTACTTGCAAAAATCGTGCTGGGCTTTAACCCCGCAAAAGCCTGCTGGAAACGATCCCGCGGCAGACCGAGACATCGATGGCCCGATAGTCTTTCAAAATACTTGAAGTTGGTAAACATCGATGTCCACGATGCACCAGCGTTAGCTGCTGATCGCACGAGTTGGAGGAGGCTGACATCACTATCTATATTGAGCCACTTCCGGCAGGTGACATAAGTCAAAGTAAGTCAAAGTCAAGTTTCAATAAAGGTAAATGACGTTAAGCCTTTAAGAGATTTAGGGGCGGAAGCATGACTCCTATATGTGGTAATTTCTGGTCGTTTTGAGTTTGACTTGATTATTCATTTTAACTTCTGCTAGTTTCAGGAAGTGTTAATTCATCTATAGCTGTAACTGTTATCTTTACGGAAGATGTGACTGTTAATTTTAAATTTATGTTCATTTTGGGTTTCATTTATTCATTGATGGTAATAACTATTCGTTTCAAGTTTGAATTATTACAGTCCTTTAATTTTGCTCGTTTCGTCTGCTTGTGTTTACTCCTCCTGTGATTTAATATGGCTCTTTACTTTTCTTTGATAAACTGCTCTTTTAAAAACGATCTTTTAATTTGAATTTATTCACTTTTAATAAACATAGTTTTATCGTTGGTTAATATCAAGAATATTTGAAAAGTTCTCAGATTTTCTGCTTAAAAATCAAAATATTGGACTGTAATTTAAATGTTAGACAAAATTTGATAATTCAATCGAAGCTTTCGATCAACAATAGCTTTGTGTAATAAATTTGTGATAATAGTTTTACTAGCATATTTTGGATAGATCAGAGCGTCCCATCCAATTTTGGGCAGTGCCACAACAAGGCATTTCTAAGATCATGATGCCCTCCCCATAACATTTAAATTTTGCAAGTCAAAATTTTACCTGCATACACCTGAAGGAAGCTTAAAAGACCATTAGCTTGGTATCTTTTTTCAATCTTCCTGTAGGCATACTTTATACTTGTGAAAAATATTATCTAAATACAACAACACCTTTTACGCAATGTATGGCGTCATTGCTATACTATTATGTATATTCTGGCTCTTTATATGCACACGAGTGTGACCTCATTTATCTAGATGTTTTTTGTTTGTTTTTTTTTTAAATTAAGGCTCTAAAATAAAATCAACCAAAGAATGCACGTTATGCCCAACACCCACCAAAATATTGCCATGCCTCATCGGTGGGGCCTGGGCCCCAAGTTGGGTATCACGGGGGTAGATGGAAAGGCCTTACTATCATACCAAATGAAAATCTGCGTGATTTTCGTCTTTCTACGGTTCTGAAGCAATCCTAACCTTCATCCTGTGGATCCCTTTGGATAAACGCATATTTTAATCCATCATTTCATTTAATTAATCTTTTAATGGTCTTCTTTGTTTTGGATTTTTTTTTCCTTTAAAATTACAAGTCTCTGTAATTTATTAAAAAGTATACTTGTTTGTAATAATAATATAGTAATAATAACAATAAAAGGACGTCAAAAATCAGTCCAACCTGATTTGCTTCCTTAATTTTTGCCTCAATTGGGACTCTCTTCGTTCTAAAGTTTTAATTGAGGTGTTCACAAGGCCTAAAAACTTAAATCAGATTGGCGCAAAAAAAAATCCAATTTTTCAAACTAAGAACCGATAAACCACGTTCTTCTTCCAAAATTCATTGTTCTCGCTAAGGTTAATCTGAACGTTCTAGTTACTCTGAAAACTTCATATAGATTGGAGAAAAAAGCCGTTTGGTCTATTTTTGGACCATGTCAGGAATTAATGCCACCCACGTTTCTTCAAAGTATTTTTTTTTTCTCTTAAGTTTGTATGTCCCAGCATACTTGCTCACTACGTTATTTGATGGAGGATGGAGCATATTTGGGCCTTCTTTGGGCGTCATAAATCGATAGAGCATTTTTTAAAATGCCCTTCGTTGTTTTTTAGGTTCACTTCTTTTTAGCAGCATATCATGTTAGTCTAAGACAGTTTGAGAAAAACAAACTTGTTGACACAGGTGAAACCTGTAGATGCAACCAATATTCAAAATATTCTGCTTTCATTCAGGTCTACCTAGCAGTGTAAGTTGTATCCCTATGGCGAACACAATTTTGGGAGGTCACAGACTAATGCATCCAACTTTAGTTTCGAATCTATTTTCATTACACCAACCTACCTGGCGAAGAAACTTGCGAATGTCATTTCAAAGCTTATTGCAGAGATGAAATATTTGACTTTTTTTGTGTATCTCAAATTGTTTAGCATTTTAGCCCAGAACAATCAAAACCGCTCACAGGGAAGTAACTAGGTGAATAAAAATATCGGGTTTGTATGTTTATTTCTGTCTATAAGAGTTATCTTGATTCACCAACTACTTCACGTAAACAGATTCAAAGTTCAATTCAGCCAAATTGTTCAAATGTTTTAGGTAAAAAGGAGGCATACATTTTTTGGCAATACATATCTACAAATACAAAACATGAAGACTTTTGCCTCCTCCTTCCCCCCAATACTCAAAAAATTTCGGCTCAATTCTCACCTGTTATTACCAAAATTTACCGGTTTGATAGCAAGAAAACATAGTTTCTTTATATTATACCTCTATCCAATATTCAAGGTTTACTTGGTCCTACAAATCCCATTGAAACTCAGTTCCCAAACTGTTCAGGAGATATTACAGATACGACACGTTAATAAAATGGTTAACATGGTTTCTTTTCTTTCGTTCTACATTACTACTTCACCGCAAACAGATTCTAGTCCAATAGGGACTCATAGAGCTAAAAGTTTAAATAGATTGGACACCAGATCTTTAAATCCTTTCCCTCTCCATCCCTTCCCCCTTCTGAAATTTTCAGCTCGATCCCCAAAGCCATTCTGAGGATACTGCAGATACGATATTTTGATCACCCGGCAACATACAGTTTGTCTTGGTTTACTACCTTGCTAGTTTACCATGAATAGATAATAGGTCTTAGAGAGGGTTATAAAGCATAAAAGCTAGGTCGAAAAAAAATCCCCCCGCCCCTGTTCATTCTCAATAAGTAAAAATTTTAGGCTCACTTCGTCCTTATAAAATTCCCTGAAAGCTGAAACTTGATATCTCAAGCCATGTCAGAGATATTGCTGATACGCTATTTTCATTGATTCGTACCCCATAATGTCTTTGGATTTAAGTCGCTATTTAGACGAGACAAAATTGTAATTCGCAATGAAAGTTCTAGTGCAAAGGCGATCAGATGTTTTGGAGACCATAAATTTAGCCACTCCTTCCCCAACACAAAATTTGAAGTCCCCTCCCCAACCCCACTACCAGAAATTGGGAGCTAGATTTCTAAAGCTGTTCCGAAGATATTGCAAATATGTTATTCTTACAGGCTTAACACGCCTAGTGTTTTTAGATTTAGCTTTGCCCCCTTCCCCAAGTCAACAATTAATGTTTATTTGACTTCACAGAACCTCCCAAAAATTTCAACTCGATTTCCCGAACCGATCTTGAGATATTACCTATACCCCGTTTTGTTAACCTTGGTCAATGAATACCAATTTAGACAGTACAATCATTCCCTATCTCAACCGTCAGACAAAGCCGGACCAAGATGCAAGTGCTCCGGAGAACATTTAAACAAGTAGAAACATAAGCGACATTAGATTTTTTCACGGGTAGACAAGTCTGATTTCTCTTGAACACAAAACTTCGCTGCACCTTTGTAACGCTAACTTTAAAAAATCTAACTTTAAATTAATTTATTCTAGTACATATATAAAAATCAGTTATTAGTAGTGTAATGTTAGATTACACTACTATTAGTTAGTTAGATAAATACTATTAGACTATTATACTTATAAGATATTTATAAGATAAATACTAATATACTATTATATATATTATAAATACTTTTATATTACTATTATACTATTATATTATACTAGCTGTTGGGGTGGCGCTTCCCGCCACCCCAGCACCTAGTTGGTGGGGCGCTTCGCGCCCCCCAAGCCCCCCCGCGCGCGTAAGTCGTTACGCGCCATATTAGTTACGTGCCATTGTAGTTGTCTCCCTGTGTCCCACCTGTGAATATAAATAGATTTATATATGTGTTTCAAACTACGTAAAACTTGCGAATATACAACATTCTTGGCTTTCCCATTGTCTGTGCATATACAAAGCCTTGTGTACTAATAATGACGTCATATGCAAACGCTCTTTTTACAAACAAACAAACATGCATACACACAACTCGTTTTTATATAGATAGATAGATAGATAGATACAATACAAATTAACTGCGTAAAACTTGCGAATATACAACATTCTTCGCTGTCCAATTGTCGCTGCATATAAATAGATTGTCAGGTTTACCGACCCTCGAACATGCAACTCACAATTGTCCATGGGAAAAACAATCAGTATTAAGATCTATACCACATTTTTCTAATGATTGACCTTGAGCTTTGTTAATGGTGATTGCAAATGCTAATCGAATTGGGAATTGCAATCTTTTAAATTGAAAAGGCAGATCCGTTGGAATCATGGGAATGCGAGGAATAAGAACAGCCTCACCCTCAAAAGGCCCTGTCAAGATTGTGGCCTCTATTAGGTTTTCCATTGTTTTTTTTTACGGCAAGTCGCGTGCCATTGCAAAGCTTTGGTGGGTTGATATTTCTTAAAAGTATTATTGGTACGCCTATTTTTAGTTGTAGCACGGGTGGTGGAAACCCTGAAAGATCCATGGAATTTAAAAATTCAGATGGATAATTAACCGCTTCATTTGGTTCCAAAACTGTGTCGACTGACTTGTAAAGGACTGCCTGGTCTCGAATCTTGGTCAAAACAATATTGTTGATTTCGTGGACGTCTATATTTTTGGGTGCAAGAATCGCTCTTTCACTTAGCCATTTATTATTTTTATAATTGTTTAGAATATTCGGAAATACTTTTTCAATCAATTCATTTTTGGACATCACTAAATTACAGAAATCAGCAGGTAGTTGTATACGTCCTGAAATTGAGTCTACTGGGAGCTTTCCGTTTCCAATTGCCAGCAATTGATCTGAAAATGCTTTCTTTTCTTACTTTCTCTATCAGCAGCAAGCCTGATTTCTTGCTGTTCTTGTGATTCCTCGGCACGCCTTCTTTTTTCACTTTCTCTTTTAGCAGCAAGTCTGGTTTCATGTTGCTCTGGTAGTTCCTCGGCATACCTTCTTTTTTCACTTTCTCTTTTAGCAGCAAGTCTGGTTTCATGTTGCTCTGGTAGTTCCTCGGCACGCCTTCTTTTTTCACTTTCTCTTTTAGCAGCAAGTCTGGTTTCGCGTTGCTCTGGTAGTTCCTCAGCACGCTTTCTGTTCTTTCTTTCTCTATCAGCCTCAAGCCTGTTTCCTTGCTGTTCTTTTGATTCCTCGGCACGCTTTCTTTTCTTACTTTCTCTATCAGCCTCAAGCCTGTTTCCTTGCTGTTCTTTTGATTCCTCGGCACGCTTTCTTTTCTTACTTTCTCTATCAGCAGCAAGTTTTTTGGCAGACTCTTTGAGCATCTTCCTCGGCTGTTGCCATTGTAAGTTCATCTGTCATTTTACAGTTAAACATTAATAGATTTCTACGTGAACGCATGTCTTAAATATCTTTAATGACGTCACCGTCATAACAAAATGACGACAACTAACTTCACAACGTCAGTCAACACACAAACATGACGTCACCCGACAGACAGACCCACACCTCCACAGACAACTTATTTTTATATATATAGATTATACTATTATATTACATTATATTATAAATACTATTATATATATATATATAAGATATTTATAGGATAAATACTATTATACTATTAGATAAATTAGATGATTTTAGAAATTACAAGTTGATTTCAAAGTTGGTTTCGAAGTCTCAAGTTGGCTTCAAAGGCATTTTGAGAACGTTTCTGCCAAAATACGTGTTCCAGGGCAATGTACACTGGACCGCTGATGGCAGATTAAATGGGAAGAGGAAGAGCTGTCTGTAAGCGTCGATAATGTAGTAGCAAAAATTACTGAGTTTGATTATCTATATATATAAAAATGAGTTGTATGTTTGTACGCATATGACATCATTATAAGAATATAAGGCTTTGTATCTGAAGTCATTATAAGTACATACGGGGGCAATTCAAAGATAAATTTTAGTATAAATCCTATAATGGCAGAAGAAACAGCCGAGGAAGCTGCTCAAAGAGTTAATGCCAATAGGCTTGCGGCTAAAAGAGAAAGTAACAAAAGAAAGCGTGCTGAGGAATCACAAGAACAACGTGAAAACAGGCTTGCATTAGGTCTTTCTTCAAGCCCAACGTGGTTGTGTGTGGAGGGGTGGGGGAGGTAAGGGGTTAGTTCTCAAGTCCCATCGCGGATCTTAAGCTCAAGCTTACCTTGTTTAGGGTTATTCTTCGTAATATTCAAAGAGTAAAGAAAGTTATAATAGTCCTTCGCTTCGCCAATAGGTAATGATCTAGCACGTGAAAGCATATACTCAAATATGCAGCTCTCCATTCCACTGTAAGAGTAGTTTAGCAGCTCTTTGGCATTGCCTCGTTCCAGTAGGTCAAATAGAAATGAGCGTAGAAGGTCACTTGTTTGAGATTTATCGGGATTCAACTCGAGGGCAGAGTAGGCTTCGGCGTTCTGTCCCAAGGCCAAACATGACCAAAATAACTTGCACCACAATGTTGACTGAAAAGAAATCTTTAATGGTAAAAAGTTTTTTTTTAACTCTTTGAAGTCTCTCAAGTTTTTTAGGTGGTTAAATAAAAACAGCTTAAAAGAATACCTGACCAAGATTTTATCCATAATCTTATATATTTATGTCGCCTGTTTCTTAAACAACCATTACTCTTTCAATAATAAAAAAAAGTTTTTTTTTTTTTTTTTTTAACTGAAAGGAGCAACATTAAAACTCAAAGCAAACAGAAATTCTTCCATATATGAAGGCGTTACCCTCTTCCTCAATACCGTGCTCGTCACAAGAACGTTTTTTGGCACTTTTAGAAAGTCTTCCTAATTCAAATTAAACGGCCCTTGAGTTTCAGGAGTTGTTCCTATGGAGTTGGGACAAAAACAGTCAAACTTTAGCGTAAAAAGCAAGGTATTGAGCAGGAGAGCAACCACTTCATATGCGGGCTTATTTCTTTTCGTTGTTCCTTACTTTCAGTCAAAGTAACTTGTTTTTGTTTATTCCTAATCGTTTTTCAGACAACCAACAATTAAAGAAACATTCATGAGTTCTCTCCCCTCAAAGAAAACTTCCCCGTAAGAATCCCTCCGGACAATACAATCATAGTTGAAAAATATTAAACAATGGGTAAGTTTTGTAACTTAAAGCCGTTTCTACAGGGACTGTAGGGGTGGGGAAGTTGTCATACTATCCCCAAAGGCATAGTTACTCAACCTTTCAACTATGCTAGATAAAATGGCTATACGAATATTTTTACCGAACAACTTTGGAGAAGAAAGGACGTGGAAGGGGGGCTAGCTACCCTTCAACCTTTTTGGTCACTCTAAACACTAGAAAATTTGATTTCCGATGTAATGAGTCCTCTCCCGATATTCTAGGCACATTGGTTAAATGCAGTCATCCCTGGAAAAACATAAAAAAACATAAAACACACATCCATGATCTTTCTTTTGGAAAATAAAAGCAAAATCCCTCAACCTCTATATAAGAGCTTGAAATCTTTACAGTAGGGTTCTCTGATATGCTGAATCTGATATATTGATTTTCACCGAGATCAATTGATGATTTTGGGTGGTTTTTCTGTCTTTTTTTAATTGATAAAATTTTCTCAGGTTCTTAGTTTTTAAAGCTAATATTAAACTTCATTCACCTGTTGTTGCTTAACATGCATGGAACTACGTAATTATGGAATTACTAATTACTTATTATTAAACCTATTCAGACTGAGATTTTACTTACACCAAGCCAATCAGGGTTTTTCATAGTTTTTCAGCCAATCAGTAAATTCCGTGAGAAACATGAGTGGCTCAAATTAGGGCTAGCTAAATCTCGATATTAGCGTCTCATTGTCAATGGGGCATTACTAGGCTACATCAGCATTGAGCACAAAGAAAAGTCTGATATTGGTATTTAAAAAGTTTGTTTCCGTCGAAAGAATGAAAAATACTCAAATATTGGACGAGACTATCCAAGATATACTCTCAAACTTCACCTGTGTACAGCACTAACTGTTTTTCAAAAGCATGTCGTCGAAGCAAGAGTGTCAACTTTGATGTCAAACATTGAGGACGCCTCCCCATACCATACTTTCCTTTATTAGTTGCGACCCAATACCGTTAAGATTCGATGCATGTATTATGCATGTACAACAACTAATCATGCATGTATGTTTGTATCATGTATGTACATGCATGTGTGACTTGTGTGTATCACACACGAAGCATAATATGTTTGTGTGTGTATTATATACACATCATAAATACATATTAGTATGTATTGTACGAATTATGTATGTATGGCAGCTATTGTGGGGGTGCATATATAATACCCATATCAAGCTAACATTCGTATATATATATATATATATATATATATATATATATATATATATATATATATATATATATATATATATGTATATATATTTGTATGTATGGGCTACATATGCATGACAGTTCTATGATTTATCGATTGATGTATTTATCTACGGTATGTATCATGTATTTGTGATGAATGCATATATGAAAACTATGTAAAATGAATTCTTTTAAATGAAGTTTTGCCTCAAGTATACATCCTAAACGAAAATCTGGACAGCTTCACTTATCTACGTAGCATTTTAGCAAGGATGATGGCTACAGTAAACAGGTAAAAAGTAGAATAGCCAAGAATGAACTTTTTTGGGAAAAAATTTGGAAGATAAGTCCTCAAACTACTATTAGGATACTGAAAGTCACAATAATGATAAAAATGCAGTATATCCTTGAAATGTGGATGCTTTGAAAGACTGAGGAAGATATGCAAAATGCTTTTCAGAGGAATTGTCTAAAAGTTGGTTTGAGGATCTCGTTTGAATAACTATAAATCAAACAAGAAACCACACGAAAAATGTTCTATTCCACTTTTTACGCCTATTTTGAAGTAAGGGTTAAGACGAATAAGTCAAGTTTTACGAATGAAGAATGGTAAATAACCAAAATCTTTCTTTTTGTTCTTCTAAAGGACCGAGGGAAATCTAGGGCTTCCTCGAATAGGGTAAGAAGAATTCAAAGAGATATGATCGAGAGAAAACTAGAATTTCATAGGAGGGAGTTAAGTGGAATACTTTGAACAGATTCAGGTGAAGAAGGAGCATATGAATGGAGGAATCTAGAATGGAAGATAAAACCATTTATAAAATGATTATGGTCAAATGTCACTAAGCCAAAATTTCCCTGAATTTCTCTCAACTCATTCCAAGAAAAAAACATTCCAAGGTTAAAGATACATTTTACTTTTTGAAATTGTAATTTTTCTTCGTCCGTTACTAATAGTAAAAACAAACAAGCAGAATACGGTAATTTCAGTACCAGGACAAACGTAGAAGAGTTGATAGGTATATAACTGACCTTACAGTTGCTAGGTAGCAGAGGGTCTTAGAACTTTGCTAGCTGACCTTGTATTTATTTTATTCCCCATTACTGGTGGTAGTATCTCTATGTTTTTCAGTGCTAAGAAGAAATTGGCTAGATTTACAGATTAAAGCCAAACGACGTTCGTGAAGAAACGGTAGTTGTGAGACAGATATTAACTTATTAAAGTTATAAAAGTGAAAACATTTAATTTTTATTTAGTTAAGTGCAAATTATGTTCTGGTCTTGGGAAGGCTTAATACTGTAGCTATGCCCTCTTTGCACTAGCTTTTATCAATTCAACAAAATTTCACGTGAAGGAATCAACGTATGGTTCGATGCAGTAGTCCCCTTTAGATAGACAAACACATACGATTGTAAAACTAGAAAAAAACAAAAGAAAGACAATATTCAGTCAATGAATAAAAACAAAAAGACAAAGGAAAACTTGGCAGCTTGGCACTTTCGTTTCTTCCGCAAATCTCCGTGGAAAAGGCGAAACTAAACTTTATTGAGGGCGGGTTAGCGGGAATCTTTATCGAAATATCTCTTTAACCCTGCCTTCTTTTAGCTCTGCTCTGCAGAGCTAAAGCCCTTCTGCATCTTTTAGCTCTGCCTTCCTTACTGTAAGGCCAATACTGTGCCTTCCAATACTGTAAGGTCAAATTATTTAGTTAAGTGCAAATTATGTTCTGGTCTTGGGAAGGCATAACGGTTTTGAGAGCTACTCATGTTAGTTTCTGCTCGTTTTGAGTTGAACTCGGTTATTTATTGTAATTCTGTTCGTTTTGGGCTTCATTTATTCATCGATGCTGACTTGTTGTAGTTTTACGCTTGGTAGATTATTTGCCTTTGTTTTCGCTTATTTTTGGTTGAATGAAGTTTTTATTTTTCCTTGAAAACTTATTTTGTGGGAAAAGTTTTTTTTTAATTAATTTCATTTCGCTTTATATTGACATAGTCTTTTCAGGCATAAAGAAAATGATAGCGTAAATCTTTCGGTTTTTATTTAAGAATTTATAATTTGGCCTGCTTTTTGCATACTGGAGAAACTTTTTTCACCAATTTTTAACAATACAGAGCCTTTTAAAAATCTGGACACAAATAGTAGTATTTAATTAGTTTTATACCTCCTCTACAGATACAATTCCAGGACTGTTCGGCTATGCTGGACAAAATACCTATCTTAAATTTTGATTCGTAGCGATTGAAAAATTATGCGCTAAAGAGGAGGGCTGATTGCCCTCCAATCGATGTTGAACAGCCCTGGAATAAGACAAGTTTTACGGCTGAAGGATGTCATTTTGATTTCATATCGATAAAAATTATGCAATTTTGTTTCTTCTTGACGATGCATCTGGTGCCTAACGAAAAGTAAATTCTCCTTTAATGGGATGAAAAAAGGATATAATGAAATATTTAAAATGAACTGAAACTTCCCGAGGGGGGGAAAAGGGAAACCTTTGAGCAGACTGAGTGGATAAGTGTCCGCAGCTGTGGTAGTCTCAGGTGGCTTGGTTCTGCAATGAACATTAGTAGTCGGAGTAATTGACTGTTTCTGAATTTGAAATCCAATTTATTTTTAAGCTAAACTGCCTACAATAAACTTCATATCATCTGTGTGTCGGTCCTTTTTGAGTGCTCTTTCGCCATCACCGACCGCCACAACCAAGGCCACGATGGCTGTCACAGCCCCATAAAAAGCTACCCATTTTTGGTTTTTACTGTTCATTGAATTAGTTAAAAAAATAAGGGGTGTTTCAAAAAGAACCCAGGATTTGAAAAGCCACCTATTTTTATTTGTTGGTTTTTACAAGTTGTTTTATTACACATAAAAGTAAGTGTAATTTTTTGTAATTTTTGATGTTGCATTTTTTTGATGTTGTGCTTTGGTTCTCCAGTTTGATCTTTGTGGTCTATAGTTATAATCTTGGAAAGATATTGTACGGAACAGCGAGTGTTGATCGTTAAAAATCCCTACAAAAATGGTGAAACTTTCGTGGAAACTGATCAAGCCAAAAGTGTTCGTAGGCTAGTCAAGATATTTGACAAAAATCAGAGTCCACACAATAAATCAAAAGCCCGAGTTACGTTTTGGAGATTAAGTTGGAGTAAGTGTTTAATTGGTCCATTTTTTCGAAGATGACTAAGTAAGGGTTCATCACGTTGAAAGGATTTCGTTATCTTAAGATGCTCAATAATTTTCTTTGACCCCAGTTGGATCAACTGAACACTGAAAATGTCTGGCTAACAAAAAAAAACTAACAACTTGCCACACTCCTGGAGACACAAACGCTCCACAATGTGAAAATTTCCCAGAAAGACTAGTACCGTTACGAGGAGACCAGCCTATCCACCGCAATCTTGACACCTTGTGAATTTTTCCTATTAGAGTACACTAAATCACGAGTTTATAAAAAAAAGAAACATGTGATCTATTGAAACTCAAACAAGAAATTGAACGTATTCACAACAAAGTTGATGGGGAAATGTGTGAGCAAGTGATCATTAATTTCATGGACAGAACTAGTGCTTGTGGGGCTCATATGGGGAGTCATATGTCCGATATTGTGTCTCAACTGCACCGGAAGAAGCTGATGTGTTTTGTTGGTTTCTTAAAAACAGAAATATGTATTGCGGATTCAAAGCGGCTGTTCTTTTTAATCACCCTTTACTTTTTGCCAAGCTAGAAGGAACAGGACTAAGCATTTTGAATGTCTGATGAACATTTGCGAACAACTTTTATATCGATTAGTGAGTTCATATTTGTCAAAATATCAGAAAAAATGGAAATACGGTAATGAACTAATGACAGTAGACCAATAATATATATATATACTATATATATATATATATATATATATATATATATATATATATATATATATATATATATATATATATATATATATATATATATATATATATATATATATATATATATATGTATATATATATATATATACCATTGCATATATATATATACATATATATATATATATATATATATATATATATATATATATATATATATATATATATATATATATATATATATATATATATATATATATATATATATGCAATGGTATATGTGTATATATATATATATATATATATATATATATATATATATATATACATATACCATTGCATATATATATATATATATATATATATGCAATGGTATATGTGTATATATATATATATATATATATATATATATATATATATATATATATATATATATATATATATATATATATATATATATATATATATATACTAGCTGTTGGGGTGGCGCTTCGCGCCACCCCGACACCTGGTTGGTGGGGGCGCTTCGCGCCCCCCCCCAAGCCCCCCCGCGCGCGTAAGTCGTTACGCGCCATAATAGTTACGCGCCATTGTAGTTGTGTCCCTATGTCCCACCTGTGAATATAGATATATATATATATATATATATATATATATATATATATATATATATATATATATATATATATATATATATATATATATATATATATATATATATATATATATATGGTTTTAACTACGTAAAACTTGCGAATATACAACATTCTTTGCTGTCCCATTGTCTTTGCATATAAATAGATTGTCAGGTTTACCGACTCTTGAACATGCAACATATAATGGTCCATGGGAAAACAATCTGTATTCAGATCTATACCTCATGATTCTAATGATTGCCCTTGAGCTTTGTTGATGGTGATTGCTAATCGACCATTCCCTGTCCCGGTGTCCCGGTCGTCATTTACATCCCCCTGTTTCCCCCGGTGTCCCCGTTGTAGTTGTGTCCCTGTGTCCCGGTCGTCATTTATATTCCCTGTGTCCCGGTCGTCATTTGTATCCCGGTGTCCCGGTCTGTATATACATTCGTTTTTTAGTTTTGTTTTTCTCCTTTATTTTTTTCCTTTTTTAGCTTATTTAGATTTTTAGATTTTTTAGTTTTTTTATTAGTTTTTAGTTTTTTTTTCTTTTTAGTTTTTTTGTCCCGGTCGTCATTTATATCCCCCTGTTTCCCCCGGTGTCCCCGTTGTAGTTGTGTCCCTGTGTCCCGGTCGTCATTTATATTCCCTGTGTCCCGGTCGTCATTTGTATCCCGGTGTACCGGTCTGTATATACATTCGTTTTTTTAGATTTTTAGATTTTTCAGTTTTTTTATTAGTTTTTAGTTTTTTTTTCTTTTTAGTTTTTTTGTAGTTTTTACCTTCTTTTTAGTTTTGTTAATTTTTTTTTTTACTTATGTCCTGGTCGTCATTTATACTCCCTGTGTCCCGGTGCTTTGTTGATTGCTAATCGAACATTCCTTTTGTCCTGGTCGCTTTCTCTTTGAGTGTCGTCATTTATTTTTTTCTTTTTTAGTTCTTTTAGTTTTTACCTTTTTTAGTTTTTTTTAGTTTTTTAGATGAAAATTTTTTTTAGTTTTTTCCTTTTTTTCTTTTTAGTTTTTTATTGGTTTTTACCTTTATGTTAGCTTATTTTTCAGTTTTTTCCTTTTTTTTAGTTTTTTTTTATTTTTTATTTTTTTTAGTTTTTTACCTTTTTTTAGTTTTTTTAGTTTTTTTAGTTTTTTAGCTTTTTTACTTTTTTTATTAGTTTTTAGTTTTTTTGTAGTTTTTGCCTTTTTTTAGTTTTTTCATTTTTTTTTTTAGTTTTTTATTGGTTTTTACCTTTATTTTAGCTTATTTTTCAGTTTTTTCCTTTTTTTTTAGTTTTTTTTAGTTTTTAGTTTTTTTAGTTTTTTACCTTTTTTTAGTTTTTTTAGTTTTTTTGCTTTTTTATTTTTTTTATTAGTTTTTAGTTTTTTTTGTAGTTTTTGCCTTTTTTTTAGTTTTTTTAGTTTTTTAGCTTTTTTATTAGTTTTTAGTTTTTTTTGTAGTTTTTGCCTTTTTTTAGTTTTTTTAGTTTTTTAGCTTTTTTATTTTTTTTATTAGTTTTTAGTTTTTTTTGTAGTTTTTGCCTTTTTTAGTTTTTTTCAGTTTTGACGTCACCTGATCCAGTTTTTTCAGGTGACGTCACCTGATCCACGATCCACAGATCCACAGACAACTTATTTTTATATATATAGATAGTTTTTTTTTTTTACTTATGTCCTGGTCGTCATTTATACTCCCTGTGTCCCGGTGCTTTGTTGATTGCTAATCGAACATTCCTTTTGTCCTGGTCGCTTTCTCTTTGAGTTTCGTCATTTATTTTTTCTTTTTTAGTTCTTTTAGTTTTTACCTTTTTTAGTTTTTTTTAGTTTTTTAGATGAAAATTTTTTTTAGTTTTTTCCTTTTTTTCTTTTTAGTTTTTTATTGGTTTTTACCTTTATTTTTTATTTTTTTTAGTTTTTTACCTTTTTTTAGTTTTTTTAGTTTTTTTTAGTTTTTTTGCTTTTTTACTTTTTTTATTAGTTTTTAGTTTTTTTTTGTAGTTTTTGCCTTTTTTTAGTTTTTTCAGTTTTTTTTTAGTTTTTTATTGGTTTTTACCTTTATTTTAGCTTATTTTTCAGTTTTTTCCTTTTTTTTTAGTTTTTTTTAGTTTTTAGTTTTTTTAGTTTTTTACCTTTTTTTAGTTTTTTTAGTTTTTTTAGTTTTTTTAGCTTTTTAGCTTTTTTATTTTTTTATTAGTTTTTAGTTTTTTTTGTAGTTTTTGCCTTTTTTTAGTTTTTTTAGTTTTTTAGCTTTTTTATTAGTTTTTAGTTTTTTTTGTAGTTTTTGCCTTTTTTTAGTTTTTTTAGTTTTTTAGCTTTTTTATTTTTTTATTAGTTTTTAGTTTTTTTTGTAGTTTTTGCCTTTTTTTAGTTTTTTCAGTTTTGACGTCACCTGATCCAGTTTTTTCAGGTGACGTCACCTGATCCATCCACAGACAGACAGACAACTTATTTTTATATAGATAGATATACATATACCATTGCATATATATATATATATATATATATATATATATATATATATATATATATATATATATATATATATTCATACATATATATATATATATATATATATATATATATATATATATATATATATATATATATATATATATATATATATATATATATTATAAAGGTTCATAAAAAAAAGTAAAAAATTGTATAAATAATTTAGTTAAATTAAACTCTAATAAGACAATTTAAAAAAAATCTTGTGGCGGGTTAGCTCCATACCATTGATTGGTTTTTTACAACAAAACCATTCACCCCCTCATTTCTTTTTACTTTTATACGCTCTTTTAGGCGTTCGCTGGTGTGAATAAGCAAAATCTGTTAAATAAACTAAATCATTGTCCTTGTTTTCTTCTTGGTCCTTTTTTTTACTTGAGAAGATCTTACTGTTCCATCAAGATTTTGTCCTCTTTTGTGTTTTTTTTTCCTATTTTGGAAACTCGAGCATCTGCTTGGGTTCTAAGATAAGCTTCTATTTCTTTTTTAATGTCTTCTCCTTTTTCCATAGCTTAGAAATCTATGTGAGCTTTAAAGGTTTCCGTTATTCTGAGCAAAGCTTGAAATGCTTCTATTGGGTCTTCTCCATTTTCCATAGCTTGGTAATCCGCTAGGAATTCGGGAGTCTCCACTATTTTTGCAATAGAGAGAACCTCTTCTTCCCTGTATTCTCCTTTCTCTACAGCTTTAAAAACTTTCTCAAGCTTGCTTGCTTGCTCAAAAACTTCTAAAAGGTTGTCTCCCATTTGGCTTCTCTTCTTAACACTGCGAGGAATAGGTTTTTCTTCCTTTTCAATAGCCTTTTGGGGTTTCTCTTTGCCCTCTTTCCTTTTTAACATTTTATAACTTGATTTGCCTGTATTCTTCCCACCAGAAGAAGATTCGTCTTCTCCCTCATCTTGAGTCCCTTTTACTTTGATTTTGATTCGCTCATCGATCAACGAAGTCAATGTATTAGAGGGTGCACATTGATCTTGAAGAACATTTTCTGACGAGGACCGTGGGTCATTCAGGATTTCTTTTTCCTTGACGATTTCATCAACAGGCGCCCTTTTTTGCTCAACGGGCTCTTCTTTTTCTAAGGCTTCGAAAACTTTCACAAGCTCGGTAAGTCCTTCTAAATCAGCTTCAGTAAACTCTTTCCTGAAGTCAATGGAAGCAGTTTCAATTCCAATATTTTCTCCAGTTTGGCTAAATGTATTCTTAACAATTTGAGAAATTTGTTTTTCTTCCTTCTCTGTGGCCTTTTTGGGTTTCTCTTTACACTCTTTCCTTGTCAGCTTTTTACTGATTAATTTGCATCTATTTTCCATGCCGTTATGACAGATGGATTTTTCTTTCCCCTCACAAGGAGCCTCTTTTATTGCAGTCTCATTTTCTTTACTGGTTTCAACGTCAATAGCTGCTTTGCGTTCACTCATCGAACTAGGTTGAGACTTAAGCACTTCATTATGCTGTCTCGAGCATTTCTCCGTTTCAGCTTGTAAATATTTTTTTATGGCCCACCCAACTGATACTACAGCACAGAAGGCTGGAATTCCAAAGTAAAGACATTTATATAAGATATTCATTGTATGCTCTATAGAATCACTGCATAAGATTCACTGAATTAATGATGGCCACAGATTAAGAGATCAAATTTATATGGTAAATTTGACGTCATGATTGTCACACTGACGTCATTTTCAAATATAAAAGATTGTGTGCAAGTAAATAACCATAATGACGTCAAATTAAAAGTCACATCCTAGTATTGTAATGATGTCATCTACTAATCATAGCAGAATAGAGCTGCCTAAGTAAAAAGGAAAGTGGGTATAATGCGTTATTTACTTCTTTTTTTAAGACACTTCGTATGAAGGAATTATCGTAGAAATTTCACGAGGGGCTCATTCTACGGAAAATTGAAAGTTCCCGTTTCCATTTTGAGCGCAAGAATACATGAATATTTGGCACTTTGAGAGTGCAGAGTGGAAGAATAATTTAAAATTAATGAGAAGAGGAGAAAAATTAATGAGGAGAATGAGGAGAAAAATTAAGAAGTTAAAACGGTAAAACTAGATTAACAAGAAAATAGGTCAAGTAGGTAGCTTCTGTTACCTAGGTAATATTCTTAGTAAAGACGAAAAGGTGAGTTGCACTACTGTTGAGATTAGAATAAATAAATATATATATATATATATATATATATATATATATATATATATATATATATATATATATATATATATATATATATATATATATATATATGCTAGCTGTTGGGGTGGCGCTTTACAAACCCCCCCCCAAGCCCCCCCGCGCGCGTAAGTCGTTACGCGCCATTGTAGTTGTGTCCCTGTGTCCCACCTGTGAATATATATATATATATGTTTTTAACTACGTATAACTTGCGAATATACAACATTCTTCGCTGTCCCATTGTCTGTACATATAAATAGATTGTCAGGTTTACCGACTCTTGAACATGCAACATATAATTGTCCATGCGAAAAACAATCCGTATTCAGATCTATACTTCATTATTCTAATGATTGCCCTTGAGCTTTGCTGATGGTGATTGCTAATCAAACATTCCCTGTGTCCCCATCGTCATTTATATATCCCCCCTGTGCTCCCCGGCGTCCCCGTTGTAATTGTGTCCCTGTGTCCCAGTCGTCATTTATAGTCGACAAACATGACGTCAGTCGACACACACGTCCCAGTCGTCATTTGTGTCCCGGTGTCCCAGTCTGTAATTTCTCTTTGAGTGTCCCGGTCGTCATTTATATTCCCTGTGTCCCGGTTTGTATATACATTCGTTTTTGAATTGGTATATGATGAAATAAATTTTTTGTTTTTTTTCTTTTTAGTTTTCTTTTTGTTTTTACCTTTTTTTTAGCCTTTTTAGTTTTTTTTTTCTTTTTCTTTTTATTTTTTTTTAGTTTTCTTTTTGTGCTTTATTTTTTTCTTTCTTTAGTTTTTTTTTTCTTTTCCAGTTTTTAGTTTTTTTTAGTTTTTTTAATTTTTTTTTAGTTTTTTGTAGTTTTTACCTTTTTTTTATTTATTTTTGTTTTTAGTTTTTTTTTTTAGTTTTTTAGCTTTTTTAGGAAATAAATTTTTCGTTTTTTCCTTTTTAGTTTTTTTTTTTGGTTTTTACCTTTTTTTTAGCTTTTTTAGTTTTTTTTTCTTTTTTCTTTTTAGTTTTTTTCGCAGTTTTTACCTTCTTAAGTTTTTTTTCTTTTATTTTTAGTTTTATTTTTTTGTAGTTTTTACCTTTTTTAGTTTTTTTTCTTCTTTTGTATTAATGCTAAAGCCAAGGTTCGAACCTAGAACCTCTAGGACCTAGAACTTGGAACATAACGCTTTACCAACTCAGTTACTTCGGCTTGAATACATTTACCTTTTTTTATTTTTGTTTTTATTTTTTTTAGTTTTCTTTTTCTCCTTTATTTTTCATGTTTTTTTAGTTTTTTTATTAGTTTTTAGTTTTTTTCATTTAGTTTTTTTTGTAGTTTTTACCTTTTTTTTTTTTTATTTTATTTTTTTTTTTTTTTTTTTTTTTTTTTTTTTTTTTTTTTTTTTTTTTTTTTTTTTTTACCTTTTTTTAGTTTTTTTAGTATTTTCTTTTTAGTTTTTTTTGTAGTTTTTACCTTTTTTAGTTTTTTTTCTTCTTTTGTATTGATGCTAAAGCCAAGGTTCGAACCTGGAACCTCTCGGACCTAGAACCTGGAACATAACACTTTACCAACTCAGCTACTTCGGCTTGAATACATTCGTTTTTGAATTGGTATATGATGAAATAATTCAGACGTCATATGCGGACAGACAGACAGACACAAAAACAAACAACTTATTTTTACATATATAGACTAGCTGTTGGGATGGCACTACGCGACACCCCAACACCTAGTTGGCGGGGGCGCTTCACGCCCCCCAAGCCCCCGCGCGCGCGTAAGTCGTTACGCGCCATTGTAGTTGTGTCCCTGTGTCCCACCTGTGAATATAGATAGATTTATATATATATATATATATATATATATATATATATATATATATATATATATATATATATATATATATATGTCACTATGTCCCACCTGTGAATATATATATATATATATATATATATATATATATATATATATATATATATATATATATATATATATATATATATATATGTTTTTAACTACGTAAAACTTGCGAATATACAACATTCTTTGCTGTCCCATTGTCTGTGCATATAAATAGATTGTCAGGTTTACCGACTCTTGAACATGCAACATATAATGGTCCATGGGAAAACAATCCGTATTCAGATCTATACCTCATGATTCTAATGATTGCCCTTGAGCTTTGTTGATGGTGATTGCTAATCGACCATTCCCTGAGTCGCCATCGTCATTTATATATCCCCCTGTGCACCCCGGCGTCCCCTTTGTAGTTATGTCCCTGTGTCCCGGTCGTCATTTATATTCCCTGTGTCCCGGTCGTCATTTGTGTCCCGGTGTTCCAGTCTGTGATTTCTCTTTGAGTGTCCCGGGCGTCATTTATATTCCTTGTGTCCCGGTGTCCCTGTCGTCATTTATATCCCCCTGTGCCCCCCGGCGTCCCCATTGTAGTTGTGTCCCTGTGTCCCGGTCGTCATTTATATTCCCTGTGTCCCGGTCGTCATTTGTATCCCGGTGTCCCGGTCTGTATATACATTCGTTTTTTAGTTTTGTTTTTCTCCTTTATTTTTTTCCTTTTTTTTCTTTTTTAGTTTATTTAGATTTTTAGATTTTTTAGTTTTTTTATTAGTTTTTAGTTTTTTTGTAGTTTTTACCATTTTTTTAGTTTTTTTAGTTTTTTTTTTACTTATGTCCTGGTCGTCATTTATACTCCCTATGTCCCGGTCGTCATTTGTGTCTTGGTGCTTTGTTGATTGCTAATTTATATTATATTTATATTTATATTTTTTATATTTATTAATATTTTTTTAGTTTTCTTTTTCTCTTATTTTTCAGTTTTTTCCTTTTTTTTAGTTTTTTCTTTTTTAGTTTTTAGTTTTTTTGTTTTTTACCTTTTTTTAGTTTTTTTAGTTTTTTTTTGTTTTTTTAGTTTTTTAGCTTTTTTAGTTTTTTTATTAGTTTTTAGTTTTTTTTTAGTTTTTGCCTTTTTTTAGTTTTTTCAGTTTTTTTTAGTTTTTAGTTTTTTACCTTTTTTTAGTTTTTTTTTAGTTTTTTAGCTTTTTTAGTTTTTTTTCTTTTTAGTTTTTTTTTTAGTTTTTACCTTTTTTAGTTTTTTTTCTTCTTTTGTATTAGTGTGAAATAATTCAGACGTCATATGCGGACAAACACGACGTCACTCGACAGACAGACAGACAGACATAACCCACAAACAACTTATTTTTATATATATTTATTCATATTTTTTTAGTTTTCTTTTTCTCTTTTATTTTTCAGTTTTTTCCTTTTTTTTAGTTTTTTTCTTTTTTAGTTTTTAGTTTTTTACCTTTTTTTAGTTTTTTTTAGTTTTTTTAGTTTTTTAGCTTTTTTAGTTTTTTTATTAGTTTTTATTTTTTTTGTAGTTTTTGCCTTTTTTTATTTTTTTTCAGTTTTTTTTTAGTTATTAGATTTTTACCTTTTTTTAGTTTTTTTTAGTTTTTTAGCTTTTTTAGTTTTTTTTTCTTTTTAGTTTTTTTCGTAGTTTTTACCTTTTTTAGTTTTTTTCTTCTTTTGTATTAGTGTGAAATAATTCAGACGTCATATGCGGACAAACATGACGTCACCTGATCCACAGATCCACACACAGACAACTTATTTTTATATATATCTATACTAGCTGTTGGGGTGGCGCTTCGCGCCACCCCAACACCTAGTTGGTGGGGGCGCTTCGCGCCCCCCCCAAGCCCCCCCGCGCGCGTAAGTCGTTACGCGCCATATTAGTTACGCGCCATTGTAGTTGTGTCCCTGTGTCCCACCTGTGAATATAGATAGATTTATCAATTCTCGCTGCATATAAATAGATTGTCAGGTTTACCGACCCTCGAACATGCAACGTACAATTGTCCATGGGAAAAACAATCAATATTAAGATCAATACCACATTTTTCTAGCTAATCGAATTGGGAACTGCAATCTTTTAAATTGAAAAGGCAGATCTGTTGGAATCATGGGAATGCGAGGAATAAGAACAGCCTCACCCTCAAAAGGCCCTGTCAGGATTGTGGCCTCTATTAGGTTTTCCATTGTTTTTTTTACGGCAAGTCGAGTGCCATTGCAAAGCTTTGGTGGGTTTATGTTACGTAACAATATTATTGGTACGCCTATTTTTAGTTGTAGCACGTGTGGTGGAAACCCTGAAAGATCTATGGAATTTAAAAATTCAGATGGATAATTAACCGCTTCATTTGGTTCCAAAACTGTGTCTCACTGACTTGTAAAGGACTGCCTGGTCTTGAATCTTGGTCAAAACAATATTGTTGATTTCGTGGACGTCTATATTTTTGGGTGCGAGAATCGCTCTTTCACTTAGCCATTTATTATTTTTATAATTTTTTAGAATATTCGGAAATACTTTTTCAATCAATTCATTTTTGGACGTCACTAAATTACAGAAATCAGCAGGTAGTTGTATACGTCCTGAAATTGAGTCTACTGGGAGCTTTCCGTTTCCCATTGCCAGCAATTGATCTGAAAATGTTTGACCAGAGTCATCGTTTTGCAATCGGACACGCATATTTGTAGTTAATTTTAATGTTTTTACGTGTGCCCATAAATTAGAATTTTTCAGGCAAGCATTCATTTCGTCTGCAGGAGTTGATCTAGGTATTATAGGTAATGTTTGCCTGAAATCTCCCGCAAGCAATATTAAGGTGCTGCCAAAGGGTTTCGACTTCCCTCGCAAATCTTTCAAGCATTGATCCAGAGCCTCGAGCGATTGTTCCAGTAAGGAAAGTCTTCAATGGCTCTGGTGGTGCAGCCAATAGAGGAAGTTTAACTTTTCCTGAGGCGCAACACATTCCCATTGTTTCACCATTGAATTTCAAGGCCTTGCAATAGGGACAAATTTTAGACATTGTCCCGATTTGAACACATCTACTCAAGCTATAATCATCGACTGGGTTGTACCTGAATGCCAGGCGATAACTTTCAGATTGCTCTGATTCCTCGGCACGCTTTCTTTTCTTACTTTCTCTATCAGCAGCAAGCCTGTTTCCCTGCTGGTCTTTTGATTCCTCGGCACGCCTTCTTTTTTCACTTTCTCTTTTAGCAGCAAGTCTGCTTCTGCGTTGCTCTAGTAGTTCCTCGGCACGCCTTCTTTTTTCACTTTCTCTTTTAGCAGCAAGTCTGCTTCTGCGTTGCTCTGGTAGTTCCTCGCATGCTTTCTGTTCTTTCTTTCTCTATCAGCCTCAAGCCTGTTTCCCTGCTGGTCTTTTGATTCCTCGGCACGCCTTCTTTTTTCACTTTCTCTTTTAGCAGCAAGTCTGCTTCTGCGTTGCTCTAGTAGTTCCTCGGCACGCCTTCTTTTTTCACTTTCTCTTTTAGCAGCAAGTCTGCTTTCGCGTTGCTCTGGTAGTTCCTCGGCACGCTTTCTTTTCTGACTTTCTCTATCAGCAGCAAGTTTTTTGGCATAGACTCTTTGAGCATCTTCATCAGTCATTATAAACTTAAGCATTAATAGAATTCTACGCGAACATACGTCTTATATAACTTGAATGACGTCACGCCTTCAAAGCAAAAATGATGGCAACTAATTTCATGACGTCAGCCGAAACATGACGGCGAACATATGTCTTATATAACTTGAATGACGTCACCTTCAAAGCAAAAATGATGGCAACTAATTTCATGACGTCAGCCGAAACATGACGTCACCTGATCCATCCACAGATCCACACACAGACAACTTATTTTTATATATATAGATATATGTTTTTAACTAAGTAAAACTTGCGAATATACAACATTCTTCGATGTCCCATTGTCTGTGCATATAAATAGATTGTCAGGCTTACCGACTCTTGAACATGCAACATAAAATTGCCCATGGGAAAAACAATCCGTATTAAGATCTATACCTCATTATTCTAATGATTGCCCTTGAGCTTTGTTCATGGTGATTGCTAATCGAACATTCCCTGTGTCCACGTCGTCATATATCCCCCTGTGCCCCCGGCATCCCCGTTGTAGTTGTGTCCCTGCGTCCCCGTCGTCATTTATATTCCCAGTATCCCGGTCATCATTTGTGTCCCAGTGTCCTAGTCTGTAATTAATCTTTGAGCGTCCCGGTCGTCATTTATATTCCCTGTGTCCCGGTGTCCCGGTCTGTAACTTATCTTTGAGTGTCCCGGTCGTTATTTGTGTCCCAGTGTCCCAGTCTGTAATTTCTCTTTGAGTGTCCCGGTCGTCATTTATATTCCCTGTGTCCCGGTCTGTATATACATTCGTTTTTGAATTGGTATATGATGAAATAATTTTTTTGTTTTTTTCCTTCTTTTCTTTTTAGTTTTTTATTGGTTTTTACCTTTTTTTTTAGCTTTTTTAGTTTTTTTTCTTTTTTCTTTTCAGTTTTTTTGTAGTTTTTAACTTTTTTAGTTTTTTTTATTTTTAGTTTTTTCAGTTTTCTTTTTCTCCTTTATTTTTCAGTTTTTTCCTTTTTTAGTTTTTTTCTTTTTCAGTTTTTAATTTTTTTGTTTTTTTCATTAGTTTTTAGTTTTATTTTCTCTTTAATTTTTTTTGTAGTTTTTACCTTTTTTTATTTTTTTTTAGTTTTTTCTTTTTAGTTTTTTGTGGTTTTTACCTTTTTTAGTTTTTTTTCTTCTTTTGTATTAATGCTAAAGCCAAGGTTCGAACCTAGAACCTCTCGGACCTAGAACCTGGAACATAACGCTTTACCAACTCAGCTACTTCGGCTTGAATACATTCGTTTTTGAATTGGTATATGATGAAATAATTCGTATCACATCAGACGTCATATGCGGACAAACACAACGTCAGTCGACAGACAGACACACAAACAAACAACTTATTTATATATATATATATATATATATATATATATATATATATATATATATATATATATATATATATATATATATATATATATATATATATATAGATTTTTAACTACGTAAAACTTGCGAATATACAACATTCTTTGCTGTCACATTGTCTGTCCATATAAACAGATTGTCAGGTTTTCATTTATATTCCCTCTGTCCCGGTCGTCATTTGTGTCCCGGTCTGTAATTTCTCTTTGAGTGTTTTTTTCTTTTTAGTTTTTTACCTTTTTTCAGTTGTCTTTTTCTTCTTTATTTTTCAGCGTCACTATGAAATACATATCGCCGAACCTTTGTTTTTTTTAACTAAAATCTGGTAGGCAGTGGAGGGATTAGTATAGATATAAAGTGGTATTGATAGCATAAGATTAATGTTCCTATTAATATATTTTTTTTGCAGCAAAACAAAAACAGAGCAAAACTTACTGCCAAAGCAGGATGAGGATCACATGATTCCAGGGCTAACGTTGCCAAATCTGTTACACATTCGTGTAAGTTATCACCTTCAAATATCGATATTACCTACAAAAAAAAAAAAAAGGTCATAAAATTAAATGATTAAATACTTTTGGCTTAAGAAATACATTATAAGGATAAATGTAATTCAGAATACAATTTATGCTAGTAAAATATTGAATTCAAAACAAAAGACTAGATCAACAATTAAACCAACAGAATGTATAAACAAAAAAATAAATGTAAAAATAGATGAGTAACAGTCACTGAACTCCTTTGGATTCAAAAACGACGAAACCAAGTCCCATAAGCGTTTCCCAATTGATCGATTAATCTTCTAAGTTTTTTTTCATTTACCAAACATTTTTCAAATTTGCAAAATACCAATTGCTAATTTTTTTTTTTATAAATAATATATACAAATACCATTTGGTAAAATTAATTTCCCAAAACACCAACTGGACAGAAATACAAAATTCTAGCCGTATCAAGTCCATACCCCTCTCAATATATCCAATTCATTCATTTGAAACTATTTCTGTTTTACTTCCTCAATTGAAAATAAATTATTGTAAATAATTGTAAATAAAAAAAGCTTTTCTACACAAAGAAAAGTACCAATTTGAAACTAAAAGCCAGCGTAAATTAGTTAAGATGAGATACGAAACCTAAAACGAATAGAGATTAATATGAATGAACAAATGAATCCTATACCGATTACAGGCTTTCAACTTTCCTGGTACACGCGTGACGTTTTCAAGTCCATACCCCTCTCAATACATCCAATTCATTCATTTGAAACTATTTCTGTTTTACTTCCTCAATTGAAAATAAATTATTGTAGAGTCAATTACTAAGATTTGGGCAGAAATTTACCTCAGGCGGATAAAATTTCTGAAAAGGGGGGAAAGGCAAATTATGTGGAATATAAGGAATTATAGCCAAATATCATAATAATCTTCATATATTATTCCAGGGAGGAGAGGGAGAGGCCAAGAACCTTGTATGCAAACTACAAAGGGCTACCCTTGTGTTTATGCCTGGTAGGATTGTACTTCTATTTTATAGAATAACAAAAGAAAAATCCTCTGAGATCACAAAAAAATCCTCTAAAATCCTCTAAGATCACAAAAAAATCCTCTAAAATCCTCTAAGATCACATAGGTCGCAATTACGCTGCAAACAATAAGTAATACCTAATTGAAAGACTACACTGCTGTAATGCTACTTCTACTACTAATAACTCACCGTAGCACCAAGCCGTCTGAGATCATTACAGCTGCGCACGCTCCTCTTTCGCCCCAATCTTTTCAAAGGTTCACTTTTAACCCCTCCCTTGAAGTTCTAATTTCATTTAAATCTTTCTTTATGACATCTTTCTTCCCAGCTCAGCGACAACATCCTTTTGATTTGGCCCCATCTTTGCCAATGATCGGTGCCGGTGTTGGTAAATAATGACTGTGATCGGTGCTTGGTTGGTGCCAACAAAATATGGTATTCTGTCTACTTTCATCCGTAAAACGTGTCCTAGCCATCTAAATCTTTCTGTATTACAGCACTAGAAGGAGGGATAACACCGTATTTTTTCGTTTAGATTGTTTTTTTTTACATAGAGTCAGTCAAGCAGGTATTCAACACTATTCGTAGATAATTTCCCGGGGAAATATTTAGCAAATAGTCTCTGCCTTTCGAAGCACCGATATTCCATTCTTGACTACTGTCAGGCGCCTTCCAATATTCTAATCCTGGTTCGCAGACATCTCCGTGTTCTTCAGATTTTTTTCAACTATGAAAAAAACAGCCTGGACCCCGGCTATTTTACTTTTTACATTTTCACTGTGTCCACCATCTTTACCAAGAATATTACCTAGGTAGGACAAGTAATCCACTTGATCAATATTCTCGCTACCCAAGTAATCCACTCGATCAATATTCTCGCTACCCAACATCATTTATTTACCATTAATTATTCTTAGTGTAAGGGATTTGATTTTCAAGCATCAAGTTTCGAAAAAATTCTTGCACCCTGAGCTCACAAAACCTCCAACATAAATTCATTTTGCTACTATTTTCATCTAGGTCACTCAAATCATTAGCATAACCTAAGTCCAGAAGAGTTTCACGTTCCTATTTGATTCCACTCTCCCAAAGCCTTTTGCCAAGATCCTTAGGAAGAAGTCCATTAAAATAATCCATTTATACAGGGATAGGTCAACACCCTGATTAACTGATGATTCAAAACCAAACCGACGACTAACCTCACTTCCTACCTTGCTCGCAACAATATTTTTCTTATATATAGCACTAATCCCTTCAATAGACTCATTTGGAATAACCTCCATGAAGAATAAAACCTCGACCGAAGTTAAATCAAACGCATGTCCATAATCTTTTCAACTGAGAACTAAAGAGACTGATAGTCCAGATACTTCCCAGTTCATAATTGGAAATTGGATGCATCCTCGCCCCTTCCTAAAACTACACCTTTTTTTTTTTTCTTAGAACGGTGTCAACAGGATCTCTTAGTCCAATGAATATATCGTAATGCTAAGTGATACGATTTCTATAGAAACCAAGCTAATACCTCTAAGGTTACGACTCTCACTCTTGTACCCTTTCTTATAAAGGGGTTTCAATAAGGTCCTCCCAAGATCACTAGGTGCTTCCCTCTTTTCAAAATTATATGCATAATCTTAAGTGGTTTATTTACAACTTTGCTTTATTTATAATTTGCTTATATTTTTATTTACAACTTTTCATGTTCATATTTTATTTACATTTTTTATATTTATAGCTTTTTTGTATAACTTTTATACATTTACGGCTTTATTTATTTATTTATAACAAGTGATATATTTACAACTATTTCAAAAAATAATTTACCAAACTATCAGCACCAGACGCTTTGTTTTTTGTTTTTGCTTTTTAATTCTTTTATTGATCTCTCTTAATTCTTTTTACGAAGTATATCATCCTTCGCTTCCGACTATTCAAACTTTTTTTAAACTTTTCAATTCAATTCCCTACAAAAATTATTTAGAGTATAGAACATTCTCAAAATTTCCGCCTAACTCTCTTTACCACTTCCCTGATCATTAATTGAGGCCCGGTTCGTATCTTTAACTGGGACTGACCAAGACTGACAACTTCATGCCAATACAATATTTTACTATTATACTGCCTCACTGCATCTACTAGATCCTCAGCAATTTTGTGCATTTCCTCCCGTTCACATCTCCTTGATTCATAAACGCCTTTTCTACTTCGCTTACTTTCCTCAAGTTCTCATATGACCTATCTCCTTAGTTACTTCTTAGCATCTCTTGGTGACCTTCTTAGTTATCTATCTTCTTAGTTCACATCTCTTTAGTTCATACTTTATGCATTCTCTGCTTCACTTACTTTCCTCGAGCTCTCATTTGACCTATCTCCTTAGTTACTTCTTAGTATCCCCTAGTGACCTATCTCCTTAGTTCACATCTCCTTAGTCCATATTTTAATGCCTTCTCTGCTTCTCTTACTTTCCCCGAGTTCTCATGTTACCTATCTCGTTAGGTACTGCTTAATATCTTCTAGTGACTTTCTTAATGACCTATCTCCTTAGTTACTTCTTAGTATCCCCTAGTGTCCTATCTCCTTAGTTCATACTTTAATGCCATCTCTGCTTCCCTTACTTTCCCCCAGTTCTCATGTGAACTACCTCGTTAGGTATTTCTTAATACCTCCTAGTGACCTTCTTAATGACCTATCTCTTTAGTTCACATCTCCTTAGTTCATACTTTAATGCCTTCTCTGCTTCCCTTACTTTCCTCGAGTTCTCATATGACCTATCTCCTTAGTTACTTCTTAATATCTCCTAGTGACCTTCTTAGTGACCTATCTACTTTGTTCACATCTCCTAAGTTAATATCTTAATGCCTTCTCTGCTTCCCTTACTTTCCTCAAGTTCTCATATGACCTATCTCCTTAGTTACTTCTTAGTATCTCCTAGGGACCTTCTTAGTAACCTGTCTCCTTAGTTCACATCTCTTTGGTTCATACTTTAATGCCTTCTCTGCTTCGCTTACTTGTTGGCGGGACCCCAACAAGTGTGGAGTCCTACCATGTTGCCCACTTTATTACCCATAGTACTAGCTCAAAACGACTGAATCCATTGTTCAGTTCAAAACGACTGAATCCGTCAGTCAGAAAGTCGGTACGATAGCTGTTTTCAGCAGAGAAACAGCCAGAGTCACAATTTCAATGCTATTTAAATTATTTAAATAGTTTTGATGTCAAAAAGGGCAATGGGTCCACCAATTCACGTCATACGCTGATGATTCTTCTGATGGCCGTATGAAGCACATAACTTGTCTTAGATCGGGACAGCAAGAAGTAACGGGGACCTCCAGTTGAATGAAAACTTTGTGCAATCCCAGGTCCACCTTTGTCACCATATGGGTTTCCATACATGGAGGTACTTTCCCATTAACAAGAGTCGAGGACCTGCACTCTCAAGCCTTCTACTGCCGATTAATTATACATTCATGCCCGAACATGTTACCCTAAAATGGGAAGGCAGTATATAATAGATTACATAGCTGGAAATAGGTTATTCAACCAAATAAAGCCCACCAGAAGAAATGAATCTAAAAAAAATTATCCATTAGTCAAAAATCCAGAGCAATTCTGCGTCCTTTATTAGGCTGTAATTTCCTCCAGAGGCGCCATCTTTCAAGGACACGCTGCAGCGCTGTTCGCAGTCAAGGTTCTGGCTAGGCAAACTAGTGGAAGGCAAGCACGGTAATAGATAGAAAGAGATAATGTAAACTAAAAAAAACACTAAAAATGATTACTTAAGAAAATCCTCACGATGTATCCGGACGAACTTTCCAATATTAATGATATCTAAGCAACACCTACTTCTCAAAATTTCCAAAATGCAATCTCAGAAGAAGTATACAAGCGGACGAAGAATTTGATTACAGAGCAGAGTCCCCAGACCCTCTCACAAGACTCGAAAAACTCCAAACTTGTATACCCAGCTGTCGTGTGCGAAAGAAAACATAACAATTTCAATTTTTTAAAACACTTCCAAGCTCAATTACCGTGAAAAATCTATTACCACAGAGGTTTCCACAAAAAGGTCTTACCAAGATACGGGTCTTATGGGTTTTAAGATAAATGTCTTACCTAGTTCCACCGTGTCCCCAGTATAAGCAATGCGGGCAGAGTTTGTCTTTAGAGTTTAGGAACGGAGGAAGGAGCTGCTGACAGAGAGGAGTCCCCAGACCCTCTCACAACACCGAAAAAGCTCCAAACTTGTATACCAAGCTGTCTTGTACAAAAGAATAATTCTTATTCTTTTAAGACAATTCTAAGCTCAATTACCGTGGAAAATCTATTCCCAAAGAGGTTTCCAAAAGAGGCTTCTTTTTCAGGTACGTCAAGAGACTCGTTGAAGAAAAACAGCACAAAATCTACAATTAAGGTTTCAAACTTGAAATCATAAGCATTATTTTCTTAGCGAAAAGCTATTCAGTGATTCAATTTTATAAATAATACTACCTATAAACTTAGGTTTCATTAGTAAATAAATGATGATTAAATTAAAGTAATAAATGACCTTCCAGGTTAATAAACATTAAGGAAGATATTCCAGTTAACTCACAATATTATATAATCTAACCTTCATAATATAATCCAAATGCTGAGTATTCCTAGCTTCTTGATCCTCTTCTCCTCCCATTGATTCATCACAAAAATCTTCTTGAAAAACTTCCCTAAATACCTTTTTCTTGAATCCCTCTATGAATAAGTCACAAGCCTTTTCCGGCTCTCCACACAGATAGATTGCTAAAAATTTGTAGGCCAGATCTAAATAAAGAAAACAATTAAAAACATGAATCGCAATAGAAATATAGACTACGTAAGAAGGATAGGAGTCAAGAATCGATTCATCCAGGGTTTTGTTTCATTCTTTTAAAGATTTAAATTTTTCTATCAATTTTTTTCTGTCAAAATAGATCTCTCTCACTTCGATTCTTTTTCACCCAATACTTATGTTCAGTAAGTTGCAAGACGATAGAAGTCAAATTTTGACTTATTTTTTGCTATGACAAATTAATACAACAGATTAATAATGATAATAATTCATTTCTTACCCACAAAAACACTATAAAAGTATTAAAATGTGGAGTAAAAATAGTAAAATACACACAAAAATGCAAAACTTTATCGGTTGTCAACGGTTTTTTATTTTCATTGGGCTACCCTTGCTTTCGTCTACGTCGTGTAAGCTTACGTTAATTGGAGGAAACAGAAGCTGCTGGCTCTGTTTCAGATCTCACATTTTAATATGACAAAATTTCAAAAGGTTCTGTCTTCATTTAGGTGGTAGCCCTGTCAACTCATCAACGCCCCGCTCTTTACACTAAAGTTTGACTCTTTCTCTCAACCCTTTTTTTTAAACAGTAAAAAACATTAATGTAAAGAGCGGGGCGTTGATGAGGAAGCAGCCCCTTTCATATACGAAGTAATTTCTGTTCGTTCTAAGTTTTAATGTCGCTCCTTACTTTCAGTTGTTTTTATTTTCTATTTACTTTCAGTTTTTTTTATTTAATTTCTGAACGTTTTTGAATCAATGCATGTTTTGATTTTGGCTCTCCGCAGAGGAATAATTAAAACGAAATTTGCATATTCTTTTTTTTTGGCTAAATGGCTTTCTCATAATTTTGATCGAATGATTTTGATAAAAAAAAGAGCGGGGGAGGAACCCTAGTTGCCCTCCAATTTTTTGGTTAATTAAAAAGGCAACTAGAACTTCTAATTTTTTACGAATCTTTTTATTAGTAAAAGATATAATTTTGTCCCAATTCATTAAGAATGACCCCTGAATCACAAAAGCCGTAGAATAAATAGTTGACATTACTAGAAATACTTTAGCGTAAAGAGCGAGGTATTAGGAGGAGGTGAGCCCCTCATATGGGTAATAATTTCTGTTCGTTTTAAGTTTTATAGCTGCTCCTTACTTCCAGCTGAAAAGAATTTTTCATATTTATTTTTTCACTGTTTTTTTTAAGTAATACTAGTATATCCTGCGCTCCCTTCATGGAAATTTTCTTCCCCATGACAATTTCCTCGATGGAAAGCTCCCCCAGAATATCCCCCTCTTCTCAACTCCTCCCCCAACCAAAAAATCCTCCCGAAAACACCTGTACACTTTCCAATAGCCATTACTATACGTAAGCATTCGACTACGCTGAATAAAATAGCTATCTCAGAATTTTGATCCGTTGACTTTGGAAAAATAATTAGCGTGGGAGGGGGCCTAGGTGCCCTCCAATTTTTTTGGTCACTTAAAAAGGGCACTAGAACTTTTCATTTCCGTTAGAATGAGCCCTCTCGCAACATTCTAGGACAACTGGGTCGATACGATCATCCCTGGAAAAACAAAAAAAACACAAAACAAAACAAAAAAAACAAATAAACACGCATCTGTGATCTGCCTTCTGGCAAAAAATACAAAATTCCACATTTTTGTAGATGGGAGCTTGAAACCTCTACAGTAGGGTTCTCTGATACGCTGAATCTGACGGTGTAATTTTCGTTAAGATTCTATGACTTTTATGTGGTGTTTCCCCCTGTTTTCTAAAATAAGGCAAATTTTCTCAGGCTCGTAACTTTTGATGGGTAAGACTAAACTTGATGAAACTTAAATATTTGAAATAAGCATTAAAATGCGGTTCTTTTGATGCAGCTACTGATATCAAAATTCCATTTTTTAGAGTTTTGGTTACTATTGAGCCGGGTCGCTCCTTACTACAGTTCGTTACCACGAACTGTTTGATAACAATGAAAAACAAAACCAGGAATTAATATCATTATACGAATAATTAATAAATTAATTAATAATTAAACAGTCAGTCTACTTTTAAATAGTTTTACTATATACCCCCCATGAAAACTTCAAAAGTATCTTTAATCTCTTTTAATCTTCAGTCAGTAGACGATTTATGAAGAATATTAAGAAACTGGGAGGGAAAAACGGACTTTCCCGAATCGTGACCAATCCTTTTTTTCACATAAAAAAATAGTAGAGTGGAAATTTCCACGGAAAAATTTAGTGCTTTTCTTGAGAAAAAAATAAGGACAAATCAATTTACATAAAGTTATAGCTGGTTCAATAATATGTGATATATTATTTTAAATTTATTCTTTACTAATTGAAAATAGTATAATTTATTTATTTGTTTATTTTATTTTACAAAACCAGCAGACAAAGTATTGTCTATTTTAAGAATGTTGACAGAATTTGGCTTTTGTATTACATCATTTGTTTAATTAGTACTTTTTTTGTCAAGCACAAGATATGCATTTATAGCCAATTATCTGACTTTGATTTTCATTTCTATGTAGGCTGGAATGTTTCTTTTTAATGTAACCTAAAATGGTGACAAAACTGTCATTTTTGGACTATAATCCTGACTAGAGTATAGAATTTTCGATGGTGCAGTTTTACTTACCAGACTGGTTTCCATTTGTAGATTGCTTCTCTGCATAATGAATATAAGTCTGTAGAGCCACATATTCACAAGAAGATATCAAAGCAATTAAGAGCTTGACCGGCTGAGCTAAAAGCTGTGCAATTATGCTCCGTCCGATTGCTTGAAGGAGGACATCAATGGTGACATCTAAGGAATAATCACGTCTTATATTCAATGCTGCCATCTTAGAGCCATAGCTCATAAGATAGAGGTCAGTCAGATTTTTGCTGTTTTCCGTACCACTAAAATTGTATATTTCTGCAACTTCTTTTACCAATGGTAACTTTTTAGCATGAATATGTTTTACCATCGCTTGCAAGTTAGAAGATGGTGTTTCGCAGAGCCATTTCATCAGCCAAAAAGCTAGAGTATGTTGACTAAAAGCAGCTTTGATTGTGGCATTTATTGCTATTTCATCTCTACTTTGAAGGCCAACAAACTTGCGTCTCATATTCAAAACTTCAATTAGAACCAAAAGATCACGACAGAGTTCGTAACAAAATTCAGTCATTTGTGAGAAACATCTTTCAGCCAAGGATTGCGAAAAAGATGATACGAGCTTCTCATTAGGGACACAACCTGTATCATCAATTGACGGTGTTAAGAGTTGGGCAATCACTTGAAATCCAGTATTGATTGAGGAGATGTTACTAAGGAAACGGGAGGTAACAGTGGTGACCATCCCGTGCTCACCATGCAGTCTATTTGCAACTTCAGCGGCAACTTCAAATGGCTCAGTGCGTCCTTCAAGCAGCTCCTGAAAAAAACTATTCTGTCTATCAGCAAGAAACTGTCTTATGTCGTTCAGAAGAAGTTTGACTTCAAAAACTGCTTGGACTTCCGCAACTTCCAGATTTCCAAATTCAGATATTGCTTCAAGGGAAAATAATACCTCCAAGTCATCCTTTCTTCTCATGACACCCACCGCATTGCGCCGGAGAAGCAAAATTAATCCAGAGTCAATGCTAGAAAATATACTCAGCGGCCAAGTAATATTCGACTCATTGGAGATACAAAGCTCTCGGAATTCCTTCCATACATCAACAACATCTGCTTCTAAATTGACTTCCAAGAGCTGATTGAAACGGTTTTGAATGACTTCCACAACCATTTCTTTCATTGTGCCTTTAACTATGTCTAGTCTGTATTTCAGATTAAAATCCTGGAAAAGAAAATAGTATGAAACACCTTCGCTTTTTTCCGATCTTCTCTAACATCATTAACACCATGAAATGACCAAAACTTTATAAAAATTTTCAAGCCACGCTATATTGACATTGTTAGTCTCTGCACTCAGAAATATACTTTTACAAAATTGCAGCAAGTATAAAAATTTGTTATACTCTATTTTGAGTTTTGGCAGAGAAATATAATCAAAAAACTATTCATAATAGTTAACAGTTAGTGAAGAGTCAGATAAGTTTAAAGTAATCTATCAAAAGTAATCACTACAAGAAAAATCAGATTTTAAAAACAGGAAGCATGTCTCTGAAAAAGGATACAATATTTCCAAAAATTAGCCAACATATTCAACAATGTGAAAACCTCACAACAGAGGCTTAAACCCTCTGCCTACCTACCAGCAAAAAAAAACGAATTCGAATATTTCCCGAAAAAGGATACGTATGCAAAAAGATATGTTATGTATGCAAGTTTATTTGTTTTGGCTAACGTTTTCCTGTGGTATTTGTATCGAACAATTGGCCGTAGACCACCTACGAAGGCTCATCCAAACATAAATTTAGAGTTTTTAAGTATTTTAAGGAACAAAGGAATACGGACTCTTAAGTCCAAAAATTCTGAAATAGCCATTCGGTCAAAGCCTTCTAATAGTCTATCAGCTTCCAACGAAACAAACACAAGTGGTAATAAGCATGTTCCTAAAGCCGCGGTCACTCTTGCCTTTTAAGCAGCCACTACTAACTAGCCCCTAGTAATATTACCAGCAAACAGCATATTCCGATCCAGAACCAGCAGCTGGTGAATGCCAACGGGCTAGTTTTTACTAGCCACAAACAGAGGTTGAATGAGTTTAACTTTTTAGCGCTACCTATCATATACTGACAGTCACGTGATCTCCTCTCTGGCGCGAGCCGTCCAATGTGAAAACTAGTTGCTAACAGGCGGCTGGTGAATTAAGTCGTATCTATTTGGTTTTACGCAGTGTTATTTAGTTTCTTATTCCTTTCTACTTCTTTTTCATGATTAACAGTGAATATGATTGACAGAAACAAGTGGCCAGGCAAAGACATTATAACATGTCTAGATTTACTCCCACATTATACTTATCTGAGGGACGCTTTTCTTACAGACTATCTTAACAGATATGCAAAAGACACGGCTTACCAGGTATTATACATCCAATGATTTCAAGTTATCAACCGCAACTGTACTGGCGGCTATTTACTAATAATGTGGACCCTTCAGTTCCACTGACTGATGGCGATATTTACAAGCGGCTGGTTAGTAGCGGCTGTCTAACAGCCTAGTTTTACCGCGGGCTAAGTCTACTATCGTGCAGTCTATAATGAACGTAAAAGAATGACGATATAATAATGATAAATGATGTAACGAACGTCTAAAAGAACGAAAAGATATAGGTGGTCAAATATGGCTCAGAAGCCTGAGCACTCCAAAAAACGGATGAAGATTTGCTAGATGTTTTCAGAGACGTTGCCTACGAATTGTTCTGGGTACCTATCTGGCCGACTGTATTTTAAACAGTAGGCTGTGCGAAAAGTGTAGCTCAGTCCCACTTTCTTGCGCTATAGTAAGAGATAGATTGAGATAGCTAGGTCACGTTCTACAGAAAAAGAATAACAGTTTGCCGAAGAATGTCCTTTTTGGTCAACCGCCTAGGACTAAACCGAAAGCAGGTCGTCCACGGCTGGTGTGGGAGGATGTCATAAATAAAGATTTAAGGGAAATGGGAACTTCCTGGCAGGGTGTAAAGAGGGAGGCTTTAATAGATTAGGATGGAGGAGGAGCGTGCGTTGCAGTGTTGGCCTCATGCGGCTTGGTATTGCGGTGAGTTGTTAGTAGTAGTAATAAATAAACATAAATGGAAGTCTTCAATCAGAAGCAACCTCCTTCGTTGACAAAAAAAAACAGCATCTAAGGCGAAAATCTCCGACTCAAGTCAGCCGGGGATTAGTATAAAACTACACCAAGTTAGGCACAAATATAACACACTGAATTTTTAAGTAGCAATTTTTAAGAAGATTGTAAAATTTCCTTAACAACTACCTACAAGAAAAGAGTTTGATCTTTTAGATAGATTGCTAGAAACATCTTAAGAACTTTAGTTAGCTTAATATAGCCTACCTATCAGTAAAATTAAAATTGAAAAAAAAAAATCGAAAACTAAGAGATTCAAATAAATTAGCGCTATTGACATCTAATGCTCTTCAAAGAATAGAGTAGGATAAAGTTCGAGTTCAAAGATTTTGTAGATAACTCTATTAGATTGGGGTTTACTTCACTCGGTTAAACGTCTAAGTAATCGACGTCTGTAGCAAGAGCGCTTAGAGGATTGAAATAATAATTTGAAGAAAACGATTATTTGGACATACAAAATTAACCTATAGAAGATTTTCTAGAGATTATTTACAATCTTTGAAATAAAATTATGAAGATAATATTAAATTATGGAGAAACCATTTATTGATAATATTTATGAGACAATTTCTCATACTGCCTGTTGTTGAATAATAGAATACAGTATGTTTAAGATAATTGGAAAAGGTTTTAGGCTCACTTGTAGCCAGTAACTTACATTTGTCATTATTTTGTTTTGTTTTTTAGAGAGAGAGAGGGGCCGGCAAAATGATCTTTTTTTAATCTAGGCAGGGGGCAAATTCCCATTCCCTTTAAATCTTTCTTTATGCCATCCTCCCATCTCAGACAAGGCCGATCTACTTTCTGTTTAGCCCTAGATGGTTGGGCGAAAAGAACAATCTTCGACAATCTGCCTTCCTTCATCCGCAGAACGTACCCTAGCCATCTAAACCTTTATTTTTCGTACAGCCTACTGTTTGAAATGAGGTCAGTCAGCCGGGTAACCAGAAAAACCCGTAGGCAAATTTTCTGGAAACATCTAGTAAATCTTCATCCGCTTTTCGGAGCGCCCATGCTTGTCATATTTGACCACTGTCATCACTGTAGCTTTCAATATTCTAATCATGGTTTGTAGACTTTTCTTCCTATTCTTCCAAAAAAAAATTAAATGCAAAAAAACCCCTGAGCCTTGGCTATTGTACTTTTAAGCCTTGGTGAGTTGGTCTTCTTAACATTCATTTTCAAACATATTCTAGCACCCTGAACTTGCAAAACCTCTAAAAGCTCAATCATTTTGTTCAGACTTTCATATAGGAGGCTTAGATCATGAGCATAATCTAAGTCCAGGATAGTTTTCCTCCCCATTTGATTATGTGGTCTTTAACGCAATTGTCAGAATTTAAATTGTCAGCCAAAACATTCACAATTTGGTTTTCAGACGCTTAGAGGATGATTTAAGTTCCAACTCCCATACAGGTCTGAAGACGACATTTTAAAGAACCAATGAATATACTGTTGAAATTTTCAATTGATCCCTGAGTTTCCATATGTGCTGGTGAGCTTTAACAGGGATTTTTATTGACAATATTTATACAAATCTATCTATCTATATATATACTAGCTGTTGGGGTGGCGCTTCGCGCAACCCCAACACCTAGTTGGTGGGGGCGCTTCGCGCCCCCCCCAAGCCCCCCCGCGCGCGTAAGTCGTTACGCGCCATATTAGTTACGCGCCATTGTAGTTGTGTCCCTATGTCCCACCTGTGAATATAGATAGATATATATATATATATATATATGTTTTTAACTACGTAAAACTTGCGAATATACAACATTCTTTGCTGTCCCATTGTCTGTGCATATAAATAGATTGTCAGGTTTACCGACTCTTGAACATGCAACATATAAAAGTCAATGGGAAAACAATCCGTATTCAGATCTATACCTCATGATTCTAATGATTGCCCTTGAGCTTTGTTGATGGTGATTGCTAATTTGTTAGATTCTACACAAATATATACAAATATTTGTATAATTTGTAATATACAAATTAGAGTCTATGCCAAAAAACTTGCTGCTGATAGAGAAAGTCAGAAAAGAAAGCGTGCTGAGGAACTATCAGCAGCAAGTTTTTTGGCATAGACTCTTTGAGCATCTTCATCAGTCATTGTAAACTTAAACATTAATAGATTTCTACGTGAACATATGTCTTATATAACTTGAATGACGTCACCGTCAAAGCAAAAATGACGACAACTAATTTCATGACGTCAGCCGACACAGAAACATGACGTCACCTGACAACTAATTTCATGACGTGTCCCAGTCTCTGATTTCTCTTTGAGTGTCCCGGGCGTCATTTATATTCCTTGTGTCCCGGTGTCCCGGTCGTCATTTATATCCCCCTGTGCCCCCCGGCGTCCCCGTTGTAGTTGTGTCATTTATATTCCCTGTGTCCCGGTCGTCATCCCGGTATACATTCGTTTTTGAATTGGTATATGATGAAATAAATTTTTAATTTTTTCCCTTTTTTTCCTTTTAGTTTTTTTTTATTGGTTTTGACCTTTTTTTAGGTTTTTTAGTTTTTTTCTTTTTTCTTTTTAGTTTTTTTTGAAGTTTTTATCTTTTTAGTTTTTTTATTTTTATTTATATTTTTTTTAGTTTTCTTTTTCTCCTTTATTTTTCAGTTTTTTTTCCTTTTTTTAGTTTTTTTTTTCTTTTTAGTTCTTTTAGTTTTACCTTTTTTAGTTTTTTAGATGAAAATTTTTTTAGTTTTATTCCTTTTTTTCTTTTCAGTTTTTTATTGGTTTTTACCTTTTTTTAGCTTTTTTAGTTTTTTTTTCGTTTTTTCTTTTTACTTTTTTTTTTAGTTTTTATCTTTTTTATTTTTATTCTTAATTTTTTTTTATTAGTTTTTAGTTTTTTTTTTGTAGTTTTTGCCTTTTTTAGTTTTTTCAGTTTTTTTTTTAGTTTTTAGATTTTTACCTTTTTTAGCCTAACCAGGATTTGAACCTGGGACCTTCATTCTCCGTTCTGACACCCTCTCTCACCGAGTGACTACTCCAGCATGTTCATTTTGGTGTTTTAAATGGTATATTATTAACCAAATTAATGTGTTTTACAATATACTAAGCATCGTCATAACAAAAATGACGACAACTAATTTCATGACGTCAGTCAACACAGAAATTAAGTTCTGAAATTAAGTCATGAAATTAGTTGCCGTCATTTTTGCTTTGACGGTGACGTCATTCAAGTTATATAAGACATATGTTCACGTAGAAATCTATTAATGTTTAAGTTTACAATGACTGATGAAGATGCTCAAAGAGTCTATGCCAAAAAACTTGCTGCTGATAGAGAAAGTCAGAAAAGAAAGCGTGCCGAGGAACTATCAGCAGCAAGTTTCAGCATCAAGCAGCAAGCCCAACACCTAGTTGGTGGGGCGCTTCGCGCCCCCCAAGCCCCCCCGCGCGCGTAAGTCGTTACGCGCCATATTAGTTACGCGCCATTGTAGTTGTGTCCCTGTGTCCCACCTGTGAATATAGATAGATTTATATATGTGTTTCAAACTACGTAAAAATTGCGAATATACAACATTCTTGGCTTTCCCACTACTGGGAGCTTTCCGTTTCCAATTGCCAGCAATTGATCTGAAAATGTTTGACCAGAGTCATCGTTACGCAGACAGACAACTTATTTTTATATATATAGAAGATATATATATATATATATATATATATATATATATATATATATATATATATATATATCTATATATATAAAAATAAGTTGTCTGTGGATGGATGGATGGATGTGTCAGGTGACGTCACCTGAAAAAACTGGATTAGGTGACGTCAAAACTGAAAAAACTAAAAAAAGGCAAAAACTACAAAAAAAACTAAAAACTAATAAAAAAAATAAAAAAGCTAAAAAACTAAAAAAACTATAAAGGTAAAAACCAATAAAAAACTAAAAAAAAAACTGAAAAAACTAAAAAAAGGCAAAAACTACAAAAAAAAACTAAAAACTAATAAAAAAAGTAAAAAAGCTAAAAAACTAAAAAAACTAAAAAAACTAAAAAAAGGTAAAAAACTAAAAAAAATAAAAAATAAAAAAAAACTAAAAAAAAGGAAAAAACTGAAAAATAAGCTAAAATAAAGGTAAAAACCAATAAAAAACTAAAAAGAAAAAAAGGAAAAAACTAATAAATGACGACACTCAAAGAGAAAGCGACCAGGACAAAAGGAATGTTCGATTAGCAATCAACAAAGCACCGGGACACAGGGAGTATAAATGACGACCAGGACATAAGTAAAAAAAAAAAACTATCTATATATATAAAAATAAGTTGTCAAACTAAAAAAAGGCAAAAACTACAAAAAAAACTAAAAACTAATAAAAAAGCTAAAAAACTAAAAAAACTAAAAAAAAGGCAAAAACTACAAAAAAAACTAAAAACTAATAAAAAAAATAAAAAAGCTAAAAAACTAAAAAAACTAAAAAAACTAAAAAAAGGTAAAAAACTAAAAAAACTAAAAACTAAAAAAAAATAAAAAAAAGGAAAAAACTGAAAAATAAGCTAAAATAAAGGTAAAAACCAATAAAAAACTAAAAAAAAACTGAAAAAACTAAAAAAAGGCAAAAACTACAAAAAAACTAAAAACTAATAAAAAAAGGAAAAAACTGAAAAATAAGCTAACATAAAGGTAAAAACCAATAAAAAACTAAAAAGAAAAAAAGGAAAAAACTAAAAAAAATTTTCATCTAAAAAACTAAAAAAAACTAAAAAAGGTAAAAACTAAAAGAACTAAAAAAGAAAAAAATAAATGACGACACTCAAAGAGAAAGCGACCAGGACAAAAGGAATGTTCGATTAGCAATCAACAAAGCACCGGGACATAGGGAGTATAAATGACGACCAGGACATAAGTAAAAAAAAAAATTAACAAAACTAAAAAGAAGGTAAAAACTACAAAAAAACTAAAAAGAAAAAAAAACCTAAAAACTAATAAAAAAACTAAAAAATCTAAAAATCTAAATAAACTAAAAAAGAAAAAAAAAGGAAAAAAATAAAGGAGAAAAACAAAACTAAAAAACGAATGTATATACAGACCGGTACACCGGGATACAAATGACGACCGGGACAGAGGGAATATAAATGACGACCGGGACACAGGGACACAACTACAACGGGGACACCGGGGGAAACAGGGGGATATAAATGACGACCGGGACAAAAAAACTAAAAAGAAAAAAAAACTAAAAACTAATAAAAAAACTAAAAAATCTAAAAATCTAAATAAGCTAAAAAAGAAAAAAAAAGGAAAAAAATAAAGGAGAAAAACAAAACTAAAAAACGAATGTATATACAGACCGGGACACCGGGATACAAATGACGACCGGGACACAGGGAATATAAATGACGACCGGGACACAGGGACACAACTACAACGGGGACACCGGAGGAAACAGGGGGATGTAAATGACGACCGGGACAGGGAATGGTCGATTAGCAATCACCATCAACAAAGCTCAAGGGCAATCATTAGAATCATGAGGTATAGATCTGAATACAGATTGTTTTCCCATGGACCATTATATGTTGCATGTTCAAGAGTCGGTAAACCTGACAATCTATTTATATGCAAAGACAATGGGACAGCAAAGAATGTTGTATATTCGCAAGTTTTACGTAGTTAAAACCATATATATATATATCTATCTATATTCACAGGTGGGACATAGGGACACAACTACAATGGCGCGTAACTATTATGGCGCGTAACGACTTACGCGCGCGGGGGGGCTTGGGGGGGGCGCGAAGCGCCCCCACCAACTAGGTGTTGGGGTGGCGCGAAGCGCCACCCCAACAGCTAGTATATATATATATATTTTCTTTTTAGTTTTTTTGTAGTTTTTACCTTTTTTAGTTTTTTTCTTCTTTTGTATTTATGCTAAAGCCAAGGTTCAAACCTGGAGCCTCTCGGACCTAGAACCTGAAACATAACGCTTTACCAACTCAGCTACTTCGGCTTGAATACATTCGTTTTGAGCAGCTTCCTCGGGTGTTGCCATTGTAGGTTCTTCAGTCATTTTACAATTAGAAATTTCTCTTTCAACGGTCTTCTTACAATGAAAAATTTTTCTTTGAACGATATTCTTAAATACCTGTGTCCTGGTCGTCATTTATATTCCCTGTGTCCCGGTCGTCATTTGTGCCCCGGTATCCCAGTCTGTAATTTCTCTTTGAGTGTCCCGGTCGTTATTTATATTCCCTCTGTCCCGGTCGTCATTTGTGTCCCGGTCTGTAATTTCTCTTTGAGTGTTTTTTCTTTTTAGTATTTTTTAGTTTTTTACATTTTTTCTTTTTTCAGTTTTCTTTTTCTTCTTGCCATTGTAGGTTCTTCAGTCATTTTACAATTAGAAATTTCTCTTTCAACGGTCTTCTTACAATTAAAAATTTGTCTTTGAACGATATTCTTAAATACCTGTGTCCTGGTCGTCATTTATATTCCCTGTGTCCCGGTCGTCATTTGTGTCCTGGTATCCCAGTCTGTAATTTCTCTTTGAGTGTCCCGGTCGTTATTTATATTCCCTCTGTCCCGGTCGTCATTTGTGTCCCGGTCTGTAATTTCTCTTTGAGTGTTTTTTCTTTTTAGTATTTTTTAGTTTTTTACATTTTTTCTTTTTTCAGTTTTCTTTTTCTTCTTTATTTTTCAGCTTCACTATGAAATACATATCGCCGAACCTTTGTTTTTTTTAACTAAAATCTGGTAGGCATTGATGCCCTTATCCAAGTCAAAATCCCAAACCCAATCATCATCGCTATCATTTTCAGTTTTGATATGTTTTGACTCTCGCTGTCCAGGTGGATCTTCATCTAACTGCGCGGTTTTGCGTTCTTTAGCCTCAAGCCTGTTTCCTTGCCGTTCTTTTGATTCCTCAGCACGCTTTCTTTTCTGACTTTCTCTATCAGCAGCAAGTTTTTTGGCATAGTCTGTGGGCATAGTCCCATTGTCTGTGCATATAAATAGATTGTCAGGTTTACTGACTCTTGAACATGCAACATATAATGGTCCATGGGAAAACAATCCGTATTCAGATCTATACCTCATGATTCTAATGATTGCCCTTGAGCTTTGTTGATGGTGATTGCTAATCGACCATTCCCTGTGTCGCCGTCGTCATTTATATATCCCCCTGTGCCCCCCGGCGTCCCCTTTGTAGGTGTGTCCCTGTGTCCCGGTCGTCATTTATATTCCCTGTGTCCCGGTCGTCATTTGTGTGTCCCGGTGTCCCAGTCTGTGATTTCTCTTTGAGTGTCCCGGGCGTCATTTATATTCCTTGTGTCCCGGTCGTCATTTGTGTCCCGTTGTCCCGGTCTGTATATACATTCGTTTTTGAATTGGTCTTTTTTTTAGTTTTTAAGTTTTTTACTTTTTTTTATTTTTTTAGTTATACCTCATGATTCTAATGATTGCCCTTGAGCTTTGTTGATGGTGATTGCTAATCGAACATTCCCTGTGTCCCCGTCGTCATTTATATATCCCCCTGTGCCCCCCGGCGTCCCCGTTGTAGTTGTGTCCCTGTGTCCCGGTCGTCATTTATATTCCCTGTGTCCCGGTCGTCATTTGTATCCCGGTGTCCCGGTCTGTATATACATTCGCTTTTTTAGTTTTGTTTTTCTCCTTTATTTTTCATTTTTTTTCCTTTTTCTTTTTTTTTTTCTTTTTTAGTTTTTTAGCTTTTTTAGTTTTTTTATTAGTTTTTAGTTTTTTTTTTCTTTTCAGTTTTTTTGTAGTTTTTACCTTTTTTTTAGTTTTTTTTTTACTTATGTCCTGGTCGTCATTTATACTCCCTGTGTCCCGGTCGTCATTTGTGTCCCGGTGCTTTGTTGATGGTGATTGCTAATCGAACATTCCTTGTGTCCCGGTCGCTTTCCCTTTGAGTGTCGTCATTTATATTCCCTATGTGTCGATGTCCCGGTCGTCATTTGTGTGCCGATGTCCCCGTCTGTAATTTCGTCAGTCGAAAACATGACGTCAGTCAACACACAAACATGACGTCACCCGACAGACAGACCCACACATCCACAGACAACTTATTTTTATATATATAGATATACTAGCTGTTGGGGTGGCACTTAGCGCCACCCCAACACCTAGTTGGTGTTATATATATGGTGTTATATATATATATATATATATATATATATATATATATATATATATATATATATATATATATATATATATATATATATATATATATATATATATATATATATATATATATATATATATATATATATATATATATATGTGTTTTTAACTACGTAAAACATGCGAATATACAACATTCTTCGCTGTCCCATTGTCTATGCATATAAATAGATTGTCAGGTTTACTGACTCTTGAACATGCAACATATAAATGTCCATGGGAAAAAAAATCCGTATTCAGATCTATACCTCATTATTCTAATGATGTGTCCCTGTGTCCCGGTCGTCATTTATATTCCCTGTGTCCCGGTCGTCATTTGTGTCCCGGTGTCCCAGTTTGTAATTTCTCTTTGAGTGTCCCGGTCGTCATTTATATTCCCTGTGTCCCGGTGTCCCGGTCGTCATTTGTGTCCCGGTGTCCCGGTCTGTAATTTCTATTCGAACAATCACTGTGTCCCGGTCGTCATTTATATATCCCGCCTGTGCCCCCCGCGTCCCTGTTATAGTTGTGTCCCTGTGTCCCGGTCGTCATTTATATTCCCTGCGTCCCGGTCGTCATTTGTGTCCCGGTGTCCCGGTATGTAATTTCATCAGTTGACAAACATGACGTCAGTCGACAAACAACTTCATGACGCATACAGCGCAATCCTTAAAATGACGTCAGTCAACTAACATGAAGTCAGTCGACACACAAACATGACGTCACTCGACACACACACACACAGACAACTTATTTATATACATGTATAGATAGATAGAAACCTGTACTATTTTTAAACTGTCATGATGTCAAACCTTAAAGGTGTATTATTGAAAACCAAGTAGCAATTACAAGTGAGAAATTTAGCAGGGAATGGTGGTTACATTTGAGGGTTTAAGGTGTCATTCCCGTTATATGTACCTCTAGGTTTAGGACACGATTGTGGGTCCGTCCCCTCCTATAAATTTTCTGAATTTCTCTGAAGATTTGTTCTTATTTTGGGACATGAGACTTAAAAATTATTAGATTTTTTTGTGGTTTTTCATGAAGGTGACCAAAGCGGAAGCTTTCAACAGATCGTAATGGGCGAGGGGTCAGATCCTCCTCTTGATAATCAAGCGCTGCAGTTATGGGAGTCACCTTGCATCACTTAGCGGTCTGTTAGTCGTCTCGTTCCCGACTTTTAAATATACTTGCCATAAATATAATCAAAACACAGGGAACGAACATTACTTCGCGTCATCTGCGTAATCATAAATAACTAGGAGTTAGATATTTGCGAGTTCGAACCTGCAGCCTAGAAAATATACCTAACCTCCGGGGCGACACGTATCTGGCAGGGAGAGGGACCCCCCCCCCCCAATGGTTTCAGCCACTCGATAAAAAATTGAGTCGACTCAACGATAAACGGCGGTGTGAAAATGACCAGCCAGTCGGTAAAATTCATCCCCCCCAAACTTTTTGACTAATAATGTTACGCCTTTGCCTGATATATGCTGCCAAGTGACTAAGATGACTCCCAATTAGGCAAGAACTACCATAAACAGTAACAGTAACAGACTATTATTCCAAAGATCATGGGTATGAATTCTATAGATGGCACATTTTTTATAACAAATTGCTAATACCGATAAGTAACCCAAGAACAGAGACTTACCGTTAGTGCACGAAATATGGACTCTTCGCTGTAATTATAAGGTTTCAATATGTCACTCAAATAAACTTCAAGCGGATCTAACTGATCAATTGCAAGATAAGTAACTCGTTGTTGCCAAACATCATCTTGTACCCATACAGCGTTTCCTGATACTAATGATACATGAGCAACCTCATGTCGACCATTTTCTTCGAAGAGTGCAAACAAATCAGATACTCCGCAGGAAAAATTGACAAGATTTTTCTGAAAGATAAAAATACACAACTATTTTGTGTTAAGCGGATTACACCTGTTGAGAAAGACTTTTGCGTATGGAGCGCTTGCATCGTACATTGAGTAACTTTTCATCCTGAATTCAAATATCTAATCAGAGTTTTTTTTTATCACCCACATTTTCTTTTTCCCTATATGAGTATTGAAGATTGGCATGTGCATATTTTTACGCAGTTTTTATTACGTACGAGTTAATTTTGTTAACGCATGTGTATAATTTGTAAAATACTAATAGAAAATCACTCAAAATGAATATACTATATCTTTTTTATTTTATTTTTTATTGGATTTTAGTTTTTTGTAGCTTTTGTGGTCAGTGTCCCCTTTTGGGGGCCCTAAGTAAAGAGCGAGGATTTCCATGTATTAGTGTATATGTATAAAGTTCTTCTATGCATAATTTTCCTTTATCCCCCCACACTTCACATGGAAGAGGTGATCATAGAAATTGAAGAAAGGACTCATTTGACTGTAAATCGAAAGTCAAGACTCTATTTAACTCTATTACAGAGTTGATAGTTAATAGAAATAAAACAAAACGTAACTTTTCACAAACACAAAAAAGAATTTTTTAGCAAATGGAATGAAATTTTCAGTGTATATGGATTTTGAAAAGACAAAGAAAATGTAAATATCAGAAAATCCAAAAGCTACAATTGTGTTGGACAACCAATAAACAACTTAACTGAAATATCAACTGCACTTTACATGAAAAAGTTAGCAGTTGATATGACATCATACCACCATCAAAGCGTACTGAAACTAAAGAAAATATTGAGACAACTGGAGACATTTTATTTATTTATAGGGTTTTTCTTAGCACAAACACTACAAATATCCTAACTTCTAAGTGGACTCGACTAGCAACTATACCCACCTATTCTGGGACGTAACGATATTTTAGAGTGTTCAACAGATGATATTTCTCGATTCAGCCCCCTCCCCCCAAAAAAATATACGGTTTATTAATGGCCCTAAAAGAGTGTTTCCTGAATCAGCCCCCCCCCCCAAAAAAAAAAAAAATAATAATAATAAATAAAAACAAGAACAAGGCGAGAAAAACAAGAACAAACATCAGGAACAGGAGCTAAAATAGAGAAAAGGTAAGGGCATTAAAATGAAGCGACGCAGGAGGGAAAAACCACAGGAACCAACGCGTGACTTAACATACGGACAAAACAGGAATAGATACAGGGACGAAGGGGCACAGAAGCGAAGGAACACAAGTAATAATAAAGAGCTAAACGCAAAAACGAACACAGAAACAAACATCCAAATAAATTAAGTTTCACAGAATAGAGACAATTGTAGGTTGGCGGATTTTGATAAGTTTTATTTACGAGAATTGACGATGAGAACAGAAAAACTCATTCATCCGTGTCTAATCCGACTTCTTCTGTGTAAGGGTTCCTTAAACTCTTGACATTACAACACAAACTAGGACAAATTACCAACAAGTTCGTGCTGCACTTGTAAACACGATAATGTCAACAAACACTATAGCTGTCGTTCGCTCTTTACTAGATTCCAGCGATGAAAAAGCCCAAGGCTTTTTCCTCTTTACAAAAAATAATTACGGGCGATGGAAAAATTTATGCCATTCATATCAAATTGTACCAGAAAAATAAATTAAAACAAAGAAATGAAAGCTAGTCTAATTGATATTTAGCAAAAATGCCTTTAAAGCCATGAAACGTTTAAACTAAATCCTTTATAGATTGACGATAAACAAATTTACAAAGTCGTTACGCGCCATATTAGTTACGCGCCATTGTAGTTGTGTCCCTATGTCCCACCTGTGAATATAGATATATATATATATATATATATATATATATATATATATATATATATATATATATATATATATATATATATCTATATATATAAAAATAAGTTGTCCGTCCGTTACGCCAGATTATATCTTCTATATAAATAAAAGAAAACAAACTAGAATGTAAAAACTGGAAATTGCATAAATATTTCGAAATATTTTGACAATAGATTAAAGTAATTCGAAAAAAGAAAAATGGTAAAAAACTAAAAAAAACTAAAAAGAAAAAACTAAAAAAAATAAAAATTGAAAAAATTAAAAAAAGAAAAAACCTAAAAAGATAAAACGTAAAAAAATAAAAAAGACAAAAAACTAAAAAAAAACAAAAAAAGCTAAAAACTAAAAAAAAGAAAAAACTAAAAAAACTGGGAATTGCACAAATATTTCAATATATTTTGACAATAGATTAAAGTAATTCGAAAACCTTAAAACAGATACCCCAAATTTTCAGGTTTAATATAAATTGTTGGAGCTTTAGCTTGCTTGGCATGTAAAGATTTTTCCAAGTGTCAATGTTAAAATGAACATTGACAAATTGAAGAAAACAAATCAATAAAAAGAAGAAATTAAAAAAAAGAAAAAACTAAAAAAGAAAAAAACTAAGAAAAGAAAAAACCAAAAAAGAAAAAAAAAACTGAAAAAGAAACTGTATCTATATATCTATCTATCTATCTATATATCTATATATATATATAAAAATAAGTTGTCTGTGTGTGGATCTGTGGATCAGGTGACGTCATGTTTGTTCGCATATGACGTCTGAATTATTTCACACTAATACAAAAGAAGAAAAAAACTAGAAAAGGTAAAAACTACAAAAAAAACTAAAAAGAAAAAAAAACTAAACAAGCTAAAAAACTAAAAAAAAATAAAAAAAGGTAAAAATCTAATAACTAAAAAAAAACTGAAAAAAATAAAAAAAGGCAAAAACTACAAAAAAAATAAAAACTAATAAAAAAACTAAAAAAGCTAAAAAACTAAAAAAAACTAAAAAAAACTAAAAAACGGTAAAAAACTAAAAAAAAAACTAAAAACTAAAAAAGAAAAAAACTAAAAAAAAGGAAAAAACTGAAAAATAAAAGAGAAAAAGAAAACTAAAAAAATATGAATAAATATATATAAAAATAAGTTGTTTGTGGGTTATGTCTGTCTGTCTGTCTGTCGAGTGACGTCGTGTTTGTCCGCATATGACGTCTGAATTATTTCACACTAATACAAAAGAAGAAAAAAAACTAAAAAAGGTAAAAACTACAAAAAAAAATAAAAATAAAAAAAACTAAAAAAGCTAAAAAACTAAAAAAAAATAAAAAAAGGTAAAAAACTAAAAACTAAAAAAAACTGAAAAAACTAAAAAAAGGCAAAAACTAAAAAAAACTAAAAACTAATAAAAAAAACTAAAAAAGCTAAAAAACTAAAAAAACTAAAAAAAAACTAAAAAAAGGTAAAAAACAAAAAAAAACTAAAAACTAAAAAAGAAAAAACTAAAAAAAAAGGAAAAAACTAAAAAATAAGAGAAAAAGAAAACTAAAAAAATATTAATAAATATAAAAAATATAAATATAAATATAATATAAATTAGCAATCAACAAAGCACCGAGACACAAATGACGACCGGGACACAGGGAGTATAAATGACGACCAGGACATAAGTAAAAAAAAAACTAAAAACTAATAAAAAAACTAAGAAATCTAAAAATCTAAATAAACTAAAAAAGAAAAAAAAGAAAAAAGGAAAAAAAATAAAGGAGAAAAACAAAACTAAAAAACGAATGTATATACAGACCGGGACACCGGGATACAAATGACGACCGGGACACAGGGAATATAAATGACGACCGGGACACAGGGACACAACTACAATGGGGACGCCGGGGGGCACAGGGGGATATAAATGACGACCGGGACACCGGGACACAAGGAATATAAATGACGCCCGGAAGAGAAATCACAGACTGGAACACCGGGACACAGGGAATATAAATGACGACCGGGGCACAGGGACATAACTACAAAGGGGACGCCGGGGTGCACAGGGGGGTATATAAATGACGATGGCGACTCAGGGAATGGTCGATTAGCAATCACCATCAACAAAGCTCAAGGGCAATCATTAGAATCATGAGGTATAGATCTGAATACGGATTGTTTTCCCATGGACCATTATATGTTGCATGTTCAAGAGTCGGTAAACCTGACAATCTATTTATATGCACAGACAATGGGACAGCAAAGAATGTTGTATATTCGCAAGTTTTACGTAGTAAAAAACATATATATATATATATATATATATATATATATATATATATATATATATATATATATATATATATATATATATATATATATATATATATATATATATATATATATATATATATATATATATATATATATACATATATATATATCTATCTATATTCACAGGTGGGACATAGGGACACAACTACAATGGCGCGTAACTAATATGGCGCGTAACGACTTACGCGCGCGGGGGGGCTTGGGGGGCGCGAAGCGCCACCCCAACAGCTAGTATATATATATATGTTTTTAACTACGTAAAACTTGCGAATATACAACATTCTTTGCTGTCCCATTGTCTGTGCATATAAATAGATTTTCAGGTTTACCGACTCTTGAACATGCAACATATAATGGTCCATGGGAAAACAATCCGTATTCAGATCTATACCTCATGATTCTAATGATTGCCCTTGAGCTTTGTTGATGGTGATTGCTAATCGACCATTCCCTGAGTCGCCATCGTCATTTATATATCCCCCTGTGCACCCCGGCGTCCCCTTTGTAGTTATGTCCCTGTGTCCCGGTCGTCATTTATATTCCCTGTGTCCCGGTGGTCATTTGTGTCCCGGTGTTCCAGTCTGTGATTTCTCTTTGAGTGTCCCGGGCGTCATTTATATTCCTTGTGTCCCGGTGTCCTGGTCTTTTTTTTAGTTTTTTTAGTTTTTTTTTTTACTCATGTCCTGGTCGTCATTTATACTCCCTGTGTCCCGGTCGTCATTTGTGTCTCGGTGCTTTGTTGATTGCTAATTTATATTATATTTATATTTATATTTTTTATATTTATTAATATTTTTTTAGTTTTCTTTTTCTCTTATTTTTCAGTTTTTTCCTTTTTTTTTAGTTTTTTCTTTTTTAGTTTTTAGTTTTTTTTTTGTTTTTTACCTTTTTTAGTGTTTTTAGTTTTTTTTAGTTTTTTAGCTTTTTTAGTTTTTTTATTAGTTTTTAGTTTTTTTTTTAGTTTTTGCCTTTTTTTAGTTTTTTCAGTTTTTTTTAGTTTTTAGTTTTTTACCTTGTTTTAGTTTTTTTTAGTTTTTTAGCTTTTTTAGTTTTTTTTCTTTTTAGTTTTTTTTGTAGTTTTTACCTTTTTTAGTTTTTTTTCTTCTTTTGTATTAGTGTGAAATAATTCAGACGTCATATGCGGACAAACACGACGTCACTCGACAGACAGACAGACAGACATAACCCACAAACAACTTATTTTTATATATATTTATTCATATTTTTTTAGTTTTCTTTTTCTCTTTTATTTTTCAGTTTTTTCCTTTTTTTTAGTTTTTTTCTTTTTTAGTTTTTAGTTTTTTTTAGTTTTTTACCTTTTTTTAGTTTTTTTTAGTTTTTTTAGTTTTTTAGCTTTTTTAGTTTTTTTATTAGTTTTTATTTTTTTTGTAGTTTTTGCCTTTTTTTATTTTTTTCAGTTTTTTTTTAGTTATTAGATTTTTACCTTTTTTTTAGTTTTTTTTAGTTTTTTAGCTTTTTTAGTTTTTTTTTCTTTTTAGTTTTTTTTGTAGTTTTTACCTTTTTTGGTTTTTTTCTTCTTTTGTATTAGTGTGAAATAATTCAGACGTCATATGCGGACAAACATGACGTCACCTGATCCACGATCCACAGACAACTTATTTTTATATATATAGATAAAACACCTAACAACTGCGAAGACGTGTTGAATTTATTGAAAGTCTATTAAAATCAGGGAAACAACATGTCTCTGAGTATGTATTTCTCGGACCCTTATCTCGATTTTTGTTTACTAATCTTACTGCTGCGATCAATGAGTATAGAGAGCGCTTTTATCAAGACGGTTTAAACATGGAATATATATATATATATATATATATATATATATATATATATATATATATATATATATATATATATATATATATATATATATATATATCTCGGAGAGTGAAATGAACACATTGAAGAGAGATTACCAAATACAGTTATCGTTTTTTTTTTTACAAGATTACCAGATTACCGTCTACCAAATACAGCAAGAACTCAAAGCAGTTACGTTTTAGGTAGCTTTAGAAATTTTAATTTATTCATTTAAATATAATGAATTCTCTGAAAAAAAAATGCTTATATGTTTATATTTAGTACGCTTTTTGTACTAGGAGGAGTTTGTTTTCACTATGTGCCACAAAAAATTATTTTATGTAATCTAGTATCATTAGTATTGAAATCTGGCCTTGTCACCACCCTGGTATTGAACACATACATTATTTTCCACCAAAAAAACCAAATTTTTTAGTATATATTTCATGGTTCATTTTAAAACGTTTATTAAATTCAACTTCAACAACGACTTAAAACATTTTCAATTCTGTTTGCCATCAATAAGGTAAAGGTAAAGGTAAAGGATACGGCATTAGACTTTACAGTCCGTACCGGCGGTGCTGATCTCCGTTTCTTGGCCCTTCAGCCAGGAAGTGCAATGGGGGGTTGGGGGCCAGCCATCCTGTGCTTTCGCACACCCTTTTATTGGTGTTGAAAACGGAAAAAAATTTCCTGTTTTTGGTGTTTTAAAACACCTTTTATTGGTGTTTTAGATTGTGTGATGTGGTCTTGTAAGCCCAATTTAAGTAATTATTTATTTGAAAAACCAAAGTTTTTCTTATTTAATACAAATCTAGTAAGCCATGAACACCGTTGTAGCTGTCACTTGCGCTTTACTAAAAACAAAATATACTTACGAAATTTGGTCTGTAATAGTTATAATAACGAAAAACAAAACTGCTGAAATTGCCAGGAATTAACATAATTATATTCATAGTTAATAAAATAATTAATAATTAAACAGTCAGTCTACTTTCATGTTATTGGTTATTCTTTTTTTTTATCTTGCTCATTATGGTATTTGTTATTGTTGATGTTTTGACAAATAAAAACCATAATCTTCTAAATACATATTGTTTTTAAGGAAATACAAGTGACACTCAAACCGTTTGGAGGGTTTAAGAAAAAAGAGGGGGTGATAGCATTACTTTTACTTGTAAACTTTGATTAGTCTTGAGATAAAGCCCAAATAACAATCTGGCCTTCAAAATTTTTAAGGGGTGGTCGCTCTTCTCCTGTTTATTTTAATTTCTATTTGATGTAGTTTTGTTTCGATTGACCATCTTACTTTCTCTTTATTTTAGAATTCATCTATACTTTTTATTCTTTTTTCATCTATTCATCTATACTTTATTACTTTTTATCTTAGTGATTGATGTAATAAATCATTTGATTTCTTTTCGTTTTGGGATATATTTATCCATTGTTAGCGATTTTTTTCCGTTTTCAATTTAGACCAACATATGACCTTATTTTTGCTCGTCAAACGTTTTAATATAACTTTTTTACTTTTCCGTTAAAAAAAAAATCTTTTTTTAGAAAACAATTTCAAATTATTCATTAAAAGAGTATGATCCAATCACTCAAAGACAAAATCGCAAAGTACACAGCCACACCTTCATAAGAAAAAGCAAAAAAAAAATGGATTTCAACGAAAGAGAAAAAAGGAAACTGAGAGATAAGATAGAAATTTAGGGTTGCCATTACCCATAAATAAGGGAAAAGAACTGAAAGGAAACCAAACATCTTCAAATAAAATAGAGGTATCTAAATATAAAAACAAATCTTATATATAATTATATACAAAAAGAGAAAAGGTGTAACTACAAGTCACAGGGAGGAACAAACAACATTTAATGCTATTTTTGAAGAACAATGCAAACCTCTTAAATCTGGTATTGTATATTCAACAATTCCTACCGCAAACAAATTAATAAAGAACTCATTAATAAGGTAGATTAACGAAGCAAATAAAGTAAATAATTAAGGTAAATTAATTTCTTAGCAGTTGAATTTACTAGTCTTATTCATCGCAGGAAATAAGATTTTGAATTATTGAAAAAGATTTTGAATTATTGATCTAGATTTGCGTCTTACCTCTACTTACCTTTTTTTTATTGTATATGTATTTCAACAAAGTAGAGACAAATATTGTCATAAAGTGAGACAAAATCCTAACACAAAAAGAAACATATAAATTTTCTTATATCTGCGAAAGGAAAGACTTTCAGCCCCGTGTAAGTATTATAACAACTGTCGAAACAATTTTGCATATAAAATGAAGACCCTTATCTTGTAAGAGCCCTAATTAGGGGATCTGGCGTCACCCCCCCCCCCCTCGGAAAATTCCCCCTTGCGCAAAATTGAACAGCCAGAGAAAGTAATAATAGATACCTAAAAAATTCGATTAAATAACCCAAAGGACCGGATATCAAAAATTTTAGGACAGGGACTGGTCTCCAATATTTTTGACTTATAAAAAGGACTAAAATACTCAATTTCCGATCAAACGAGAATTCTCCAAAGTTTCTACGACCACGAGGGGGAGGTTGGGGATGAAAAAGGGACAGCCCCCTTCCTATGCGAAACAGATTCTGCAAATTTTGGGGTTTAATATTACTCTTTACTTTCATAGTAATAGCGTAGACCAGAAATATTCCCAGAAATCAAGTGGGACTAAATATCAATTTCTACATCCACCCCACCTCCCCTATCTCCTTAGAACTAATTCTGTATTTACCTGAAGGCTCAATGGGAATTAGGATGTTTTGGCATTAAAATACAGCATTTGAGGTACCTGACCCCTTCCTAACAACAGTAAGCAATGGCTTGGGAGGGGGTAGTTGCCCTCCGATTACTTTTAAGTCTTCAAAAAAGGCACTGGAACTTACAATTTCCAATTGAATGAGCCCCCTCCTAAGTTTATACGGCATACCTTCTAGCGCTTCCCCTGTGGGTTGGAAGGGGGAGGATTAAACCTGGAGGCATGGTTATTTGACCTTGAGTTATTTTGAACAAAATGGCTATCTTAAAATTTTTATCGAATATGTTCAGGGAAAAAAAAGGTGTGGGCTGTAGCTTGTTGCCCTCCAATCACTCTCAAATATTTAAAAAGCTACAAGAACTTTTAATTTGCAATTGAATAATGCCCCTCCGAAGTTCATACGACCACCCCTTCCATATGAAAGGTCTCTGGGAAAAAAAGTAATAATATATTAGACCCTTATCGCTCTTTACTATAGGCAACCCTATAACATCGCATCTGACTCAGTTAGGTCAGTAAAACTTTTAATATTCCCTCTAATGAACATTCAAAATTATCGAAGGGGATTATGGTGCCGTGGAGAAAAATTTTCTACGGGGGAAACACCTAGACTCTCTGATTCGGGCCTGATTCGGGAATCTACCACACCAGAATATAAAACGAGGATAATTTAACCTAAACTAAAGCAAATGAATAACAAACTTTCAAAAGTAATGTCTCTAGGATGACATAGAAGTAAAGCTGATCCGTCACCACGCTATATTGCCAACTTCATGGCTATTTTATTGGCCTCCCAGAGTTGAAAATATTCAAACTTTTATCAGCCAATACGGCTTTAAAATTGATATGTTTGTTCTTGTTTTGTTTTTTTTTGCCGATCTCAGTTGTTGTTGTTTTTTTCGATATACTCTAAACAATACGAAAAGGATTGAACCAATGTCGACGAATGTCGAGACGGATACTTTAATTGAAACTTTTTTTAATCCGGGCCTGAAAAGAACTAAAATAAAAGGATAGAAACTCGTTTAAGGCTTATTTAAATTCCATTCATTTAAATAACGCTTGAATTTTACTTCACTCGTCTGGTGTATTTCTGGCTAATTTATAAAAAAAATTACAATTTGTTCAGGCTTTCTTGAGGTCAACAAAACATACAGAAGTGCTTGAAAGAAAAAACGCACATCAAGGCTTGTATAGATTTACAGAGTAAAGCTTGTCAAGTGCCCTCGTGTAGGGACACTTAATAAAGAACGATGTGAATTATATATATTTCATTTTTGTCACTTCGTACAGAAAGGGGGATCATAGAAATTTAGAAGAGGGTTCATTGGATTGGACAATCATATGTTCTAGTGCTCTTTTTAAGAGTCAAAAGTGATTGATTAAAGAAAGATCCAATTGTTCAAAAATACAAAGAAAGAGGGAGAAAGAGAGACGGATAGAGAACGACAGAAGGAAAGAGAAAATAAGAGAGAGAGAGAGAGAGAGAGAGAGAGAGAGAGAGAGAGAGAGAGAGAGAGAGAGAGAGAGAGAGGAGAGAGAGAGAGAGAGAGAGAGAGAGAGAGAGAGAGAGGAGAGAGAGAGAGAGAGAGAGAGAGAGAGAGAGAGAGACAGAGAGAGAGAGAGACAGAAATAGGGAGATAGAGGGAAGAGCTTACCTTAGCAGTTTGTATAGCAAACTTGAAACTGAAAGTGAATACGCCACCAATATACGCAATCTCATACACTTGAAATTCTTTTGAGTCGTGCAGAGAAAGGCTAACTATTAAATTGTTCATGTCTTCAGGATCTACCCAAGACGCCATTTTATGCACATTTTCTGCAAAGAAAAATTACGTTTGAATTAAAGAAGATTCAACAGAATTTGATGACAATCAGCAAATTGAAAATGCATGTTTATCCCCCCAAAATATAGCATCAGCATATTTAATATCGTAGATATAACAACGGACACCGCAGAAAACTAACCTGGGTTAGAGGGGTAGAATAATGTCGCCAATCTTCAAGTGACTTCGAAGTATTTTGCTGTGGGGACTATATTGACACATTAAAAAATCAGTTGACCCCTTTGCAAAGAAACCTCCAAAGTAAAACCTACCAGGCTCATGGAATCGAAACTGACTACATTCATTTTATTTTATGTTTCTTCTCACTTGCATCGTATTTCTCTAACACTTAAATTTCAAATACAAGGATTCTGAATCCAAATTAGAAACAAAATAAATTATTATCGCGTCTAAGCATATTTATACTAAAAATATATTTGCGTTTGAATTTCAAATACAGAAAAATACACAATAAATCGTTCCTTTCATTTTTGCTCCACTTAGTTTTCGAAGTTACACTCCGGATAAACAAGCACACCGATAAACAATCAAACAAGTGCACACCTCATTTTTGCTGGTTCTTTGGTTCCAAAATTCTTCAATATAATTTTCCAAATTTCCAGCTTGATTTATTTAACTGATTCTTCAGTGCACACGAAACCAGAAACACGAATTCGCTGGCTTTTCGTCGCTGCCCGTCACCATTGTTTTCGTCACCGTTATAACGGTTCCAAAATTCTTTAGTATAATTTTCCACATTTCCAGCTTGATTAGTTTAGCTGATTCTTCACTGCACACGAAACCAGAAACATGACTTCGCTGGCTTTTGGTTGCTGCCCCCTTCGATCAGGCCTTTGGCCCTTTCAAAAAACGAAGGATTACGATGTCACCCTAAGCAACATTTCTTAAATTATATCTTATAATAAAAATTTTTTCAATTTTTGCACAATTTACAAAACTTATAGTATATTTAAGAAGGATTCGCCCATTTAGAAGATTCGTTCCAGAAGATTTAACACTTCTATCTTAAGCCGTTGAGCTGCAACTCAGCGAACGGAAAAACAAATAGACGGACACTTTGATACAAAATGTTGAGATATATATATATATATATATATATATATATATATATATATATATATATATATATATATATATATATATATATGTATATATATATATATATATATATATATATATATATATATATTAATATAATATATATATATATATATATATTATATATACAGTACATTGCGTGTATGAGAACAGCTAACACTACTGCCGTAACTGGTGTCTCGTACAAAAATTAGACTAAAAACAACAAAACACTTAAAAACTACTTTCCTGTATAGCACAAGGGCAAATTAACAAAGACATCTTTCATGTCATTAGGCCCCGACCCCCTCCTGGACCCGCCAGCGTACATATCCAGAAATTTTATTTGTACGATTTTTCTTAATTTTGATTGTCAGTCTGGAGTAAAATAATGACGAAGACAACACTGCCTTTCCACCACAAACGAAGAACCACACTTGGAAAACTACACTGAACTGATTTCCACTATCTTGAGATAATTTTCCCTACTGTTTTCTAAGTGTGTTCCTTCGTGTGTCAATCTGGAGTTTTCTGACATAGTTCAAAGCATTAGTTTCAAACCTCCAGACTCTTAAAGTATAAGCTATATACCCTCTCCCATTGAATTTTTTTTTAACTTCTGAATAATGCTAAAAAAAAACTAGACCAAGTTATAAATCAAGGTGTATGTATAGTACATTGTGTGTGTGAGAACAGCTAAAAACAACAAAACACTTAAAAACGACTTTCCTCTATAAAGACTTAAGGGCAAATTAACAAAGACTTGTTTCACTTCATTAGCAACTGGCTTTAATTGCAGGTACCTATAAATCTTATATAAGTGCATAAATATGTACATAATATATCTTGCATGTAATATATTCACATACTTTTATATATCTTCATATAATTTCATATATCTACATATTATTACACATAATATATCTTACATGAATATGAAAAATATTCTTACGTCCAATAGCGTAGTCCTTTTTTTCGAGTTCATATACCCCCTTGTACTCATGAGTGACAGCGTTCCAGACATGGAGTTTGATGTCGTGAGTTAGTCCAAATATTAAAACGTCATCATTGGAAAAAGACACGATTTGGACAGTATCAACAAAAGACGCTGCTGACTTCCCTGATCTGAATATATATATAAAAATATTCAAATTACACATAATCTATTTAAAAAGTAAATACTTTATAATAATAAGTGATAATGAATAATGTATAATGTAGCTGTTAATAACTAATGTATAATATGATTTGGAGGATGGACGGAAACTGAACTAGAATTAGAACAAAGGCAGTGGAAATTAGAACAGGCTCGAAATTTAAGTCGGTATCACAGAGAAAAAAAAAGGGAAGAAATGTGGCAGAAACGTACAAAAGGGGCCTCGCGACTCGCTCGTCCCCAGATATCCTAGATTTTCCCAAATTTTTGGGCAATTTTTATACAAATTATTAAGAAAATTCTTATTACTGGCTGTGACCACAAAAAAAAAAAGAATTTTTTTCTCACATATCTTTGTGCGGATCCCACCTTCTCTTTTCAAATGTACTTGGACGACAACACGAGACGCTTTATGTCTAATTAAAAGTTGACCCTAAGAGAAAGATTATTCGCAAGCAAACGTTGAGAGTTAGATGCTTTCTATTTAAACAACTCTTTTTGAAGTAGCCTATTTTAGAATGATATCGTTCTTTTATCGTATTGTAAAAAGTTTAAATTACGTAGAATGTTAAGACATTGAAAAATAATATGTACAATCAAGTGGAAGAAAGATTGTCCAGTGTTTCAATAAAGACTGTTGAAAACACAGTGTGTCAAGAAAGATTGTCTAGTATCTCATACCCCATCAAGTAGGATGAGAAAAGTTGTCTTAAGTCAAATACTACAGGCAGTTAGTTTAAAATATGGTCATTGAAGTGGCCAGGGGGGGAATACAGAGAGGAGACCCTACCCATTAAAAAAAAATTGAATATCCATTTTGTCTATATAATGACTAAAAAAAATAATTTCATAGTTACCCCCCCCCCCCTTAATTGGTTTTAACTATTCCCAAAACTGGATTCTGGTTACGCCCCTGAGTGACATATATCCACGGATACCAATTTAACATTATTATACGCTCATTTAAAAGTGCCAAACCAGCATTTTTAGGTCAAAATTAACTTCAAATCGTAGCTAACAAAATGTAATTCATATTACTTTTTGTATTTTTCTTCTTTCTGATGTACTCTTGACTGCAGTGGCATCAATAGGAGGGGCAAGCGTCCCAAAGATTAAAAAAACTGCTTCCTTTCATATTTTCATCAAAACGTTGGAAAAGAAATAAAATCCCCCCTTCAGATTTTGTACAAATCCATTTTCCCTCTCCCTCGTCCAAATTATTTTCCTGAATTAATGCTACTAATTGAGAGTGCTCTAAAAAGTCAAAAACTAGCAAAAGTTAGTTGTCCGGATCTTCATTTTATACTAAAATCCTAGAAAGTACTAAAGTGTGACAGATTTTGAGGAATTAAAACAAATGAGTAGATACACATGAACTCAATCTCTAAGGCGGGGCGAGGAGCTATTTTCAAGCCCCCAGGTTCGTCAAAACAGCAAAATATCATCTTCTTGCCATAATTTTCCGGTTTTTAACGAAAAGAGATCTTCCAGATCAATCTCAGGGGCACAGTATTTTACTACCTGTAGGGATTTTTTTTTTAAACAAAAGACTCAAATTACAACTGAAAAAGTAAGGAATCCTCCTTGAAAAAAATCACTCTCCATGTAAAAGTTTCAATTAAGCTAACTAACAACAATTAAAAATATTTCTATTAAAAATATTTTACTACCTGTAAAAATTTTTCTTTTAAACAAAAGACTCAAATTACAAATGAAAAAGTAACCAATCCTCCTTAAAAACACTTGAAAAACATATCTATTGAAAACCTCAACAAGAAAATATAAACAGGGGCGCCAATTCACGAAATTGTAGAGGGTTGCAAGGATTTTTTTTTCCGATAGATATAAAAAAAACATCAAAATCCAGAGGGGAATGATTACAAAAACAGGTGTTTTCAAATTTTAATTGGCAAATGGAGAGTTTCCTTCAACACAGAAAAAAATTCTAAACTTTGGGGAGGAAAAACAAATCTAGTCCCTTTCCCCAATTGGCGGTCCAGGATACAAAGAACAAATTATTGTTACCAGTATTCTGCTCAGCTATATAGGAATACAGGTTCTATGAATTGAAATTACCGACAAGATTTTTCTCAAGGTTTATTCCCTTATGCGTTAGATGAGATGTTGTATATCACTCGCCTAAGTGCTCCAGGCATTAGACCTTCCCGAATCCTTCCAACTAGTGAGCCATAACTTAGCTCACTTAACACGGAAACTTGTACTAATTTCCCTAGTTTTATGAGCTGAATGCTTGATCCAAGAGCCATTTTAAATCACTCACCTAAGTGCTCCAGGCACTAGACCTTCCCATATCCTTCCAACTAGTGAGCCATAACTTAGCTCACAAAACCAGGGAACTTGTCCTACTTTCCCTGGTTTTATGAGTTGATTACCTGATCCAATAGTCATTGTAAATCACTCACCTATTTACTTCAGGCATTAGCCCTCCCCATATGCTTCCAACTAGTAAGCCACAGCTTAGCTCACTAAACACGGGAACTTCTACTAGTTTCCCTAGTTTTATGAGTTGAACGATTGATCCAAGAGTCATTGTAAATCACTCATCTATGTGCTCTAGGCATTAGACACCCCCCCCCCCATATCCTTCCAACTAGTGAGCCATAATTTAGCTCACAAAACACGGAAACTTGTCCTACTTTCCCTAGTTTTATGAGTTGATTGCTTGATCCAAAAGCCATTGTAAATCAATCACCTAAGTGCTCCAGGCATTAGACCTCCCCATATCCTTCCAACTAGTGAGCCATAACTTATCTCACAGAACATGGGAACTTGTCCTACTTTCTCTAGTTTTATGAGTTGATTGCTTGATCCAATAGCCATTGTAAATCACTCACCGATGTGCTGCAGGCATTAGACCTCCCCATATGCTTTCGACTAGTAAGCCACAGCTTACCTCACTAAACACGGGAATTTGTCCTACTTTCCCAAGTTTTATGAGTTGAACGATTGGTCCAATTGCCACTGTAAGTCACTCACCTAAGTGCTCCAGGCATTAAATCTCCACATATCCTTCCAACTAGTGAGCCATAACTTAGCTCACAGAACACGGGAACTTGTCCTACTTTCCCTAGTCTTATGAGTTGATTGCTTGATCCAATAGCCATTGTAAGTCACTCACCTATGTGCTCTAGGCATTATACCTCCCCATATGCTTCCAACTAGTAAGCCACAGCTAAGCTCACTAAAGACGAGAACTTCTACTAGTTTCCCTAGTTTTATGAGTTGAACGATTGATCCAAGAGTCATTATAAATCACTCACCTAAGTGCTCCAGGCATTAGACCTCCCCATATCCTTCCAACTAGTGAGCCATAACTTAGCTCACAAAACACGGGAACTTGTCCTACTTTCCCTAGTTTTATGAGTTGAACGCTTGATCCAAGAGCAATTGTAAAATATGCATCTTCCAAAGGAGACAAATAAGAATCAGCATGCCTTGGTGCGTTGCCTAAAAAAAAAGAAAAAGCTTTTAGCCTAAGTAAAACATTCCTGCCAGACACAGGTACATATATTGTAAGTGCGAACTCTGGCATGCAAAGACTTGTCTTAATCCAAACTACTTACAATAATGAGGAAGACTTGAATGAAGGTTGTTAGGTTTATTCCAAGCTGGACAATAAATGGACTATAATAGATATGAATGATCAGTAAATAGGGTTCTGCAGGGCTAGACAGTCCCGCAGCACCCGCAACAATGCGGGGTGATAGCTCCCTTTTTGTTAAAGAAAAAAATTATGAGCACCAACGTAAAAGATTTTACGTATTATATTATTATATACGTAAATAATTATATACGTATATAATATAATACGTAAAGTATTATATTAATACTGACTCGCACATATGATGAAGGTTTTTTTTTGGGGGGGGGCATATCATGAGCTCCGCAAGGGGATTTCTGTCTTTTAAGGGACCACGAGTCTTTCAAAGTACATCTAAGTTCCCCTTCTTTTTTTCAAGTCCCGTCTAAAACCAGTGTGAAAACCACATCCAGAAATTTTCGGAACTACGGCTCGGGTTTATTCAAAGTTGGACTATAAATACTGGATGAGAAATATCCAAGCTTACAATTCCTTTTAATAGCTTTTGTGCGTCTTTCTCATCTTTTTATGCTATTAGTATTTGGTAATTGATTTTATCTACTTTTTTCTTTTGTATACCTGTTGGTAAAGACTGCCAGATATAAAGCCGAAATATCCAGAAATTTATACGCAAAAAAGTTATTTTTTTAAGACAACGCTCTCAATTAGAATTTTTTTGCCATTTTTATAATTTCATGTCAGTTTAACTATAAATGGAAGGCCATTGTGGTCAAACAAATTGTTTTGCAATTTAAGAGAGAGGGGACCGAAAAAACCTCCAATTCAACAAATTAGAACATGCGAACTGAGACATTAGCCTATCACCAAAAATAGGGACTTTCATATTTTATTTAAGTATTTTAAGAGCAAGTGTTTTTTTTGGAACAAGCAATTGCATCAAACCAGTGGTCAACGAGTCTTGGGAGAGGGCTTATTGGAACGAAGATTTAACGGACACGGCATATACACTTTTCAAGACTTCGTCATGTTTGCACCTTGTATAAACAAACACACAGAGAATCAAGGAATAATAATCCTCCTCCCTTCTCAGCCGAATATACCTTTTTCCTACACTTCCCCCTCTCCCCTAAGACAACCAGAAAATAATCCAACACTCCACAAACGATCAAACATAGTTAATACATTCATAGTTAAAAACTGGCTATTTCAACTGATGAGGAATGAGAAACCACTAGACAAGGCTATGTTGGAGCAGGGGGGGGGGCTAAACTTTTACGAAAACTTGCGGTCCGATCGTCTAATATATTGGTTAAAAAAGCCTAAAGTGACATTTTTTCTACATTTGAGCTCTTTCTCAAACCACAATCTCGAGTAACGAATCTGTCATTACGTACTCCATTGCTCCATTATCTATCCTCTCGTGCTCCAAACATTATACCAAGTACAGGGTTTACAGTGTAAGTCATCACTAGGCAGCTTTCCAAGTAATTTTGGGTTTCATGTTCAACTTATCGCGAAGTTTATAATAAACTTAAATCTTTAAGTTTGTAAAATGAAATATTACAGAAGCTAAAAAATGCTTAAAGGTGCTGGGAGTTCACAACAATCGTTCTTACAAATGTTCAGTTGCAAGATTAAATACATTTAACACCATCCATTGGACAAAGAAAAGTGACATAACAGGAACTAAAATCAATTGTCAAAAATCCAAGCATGTCACTGCCTTGAGGCACCATTACTGAAGCACCCTTTACAGCGTAAGTGGAAACACTAAAAAAAAAAAAAAAAAAAAAAAAAAAAAAAAAAAAAAAAAAAAAAAAAAAAAAAAAAAAAAAAAAAAAAAAAAATAAATAAATAAAAAACAATCACTCGTTCAGCACTGTCACAATTGCAGAAAAAAAGCAAAAAATAAAACAAAAAATAAACACATGTCCATGATTATTTGTCCAGGGAAAGTATCAAATTTAGTATTTTTGGAAATGATGGATCGAAACTTACCTTTAGGGCACAGACAGGCTGGATTTGATGGCAAAATTTTAATCTAGATTGCACCGCTTATTGGGTGACTTTCCCCCGTTTCCAAAAATTATGCAAATACTCTTGTTGGGTGTCATTGCATGTCATCCACTTTATTACCAAATAAATGTAATTTTTTTCTTTCTTATGAATCCGCTTTTCGCTACTCTTTAAATGTATTGATTTTTCTTTAAATCTGACTAAAAATATATGGACTTATATCATCATTATTATTTGCAAAAATATTTCTTAAGCATGATTCACAATCTTAATTTTATTCCAATGATCTTATTCCCAAGACATTGGCAAAATAAATTAATAGGAAACCATTGATGCTACTTTTACCTGATTAGTCAGGATCCACTTGGTCCGTGAAAGGCTCGAGTTTACCTTGTCTTCGCTAACGTCTTTGTCGAAATTTTGACTTGTTTTTCGCCTAATAATTAAAATAAGCTTTTCTATGTATTACAAGTGAATTATTGCTCAACCCGAGTTATGTTGGAGTAAGGTGGTCAAAGCGAAGCATCATTCTAGTAGAAGATATTTTTCCAGTGAGAGGAGGAATATCATAGCAGTGGTTTTCTTTTGTCAATGCATGGCTGGGCAATTATAAGCTAAAGACGTTAGCCTATACGAAAAGGTAGGTCAAGGCGAGTTCTTAGTTACCGTGCTGAGCGGCCCTGATAGGAGTCGTACGGCAACTTTTTTTGGAGTGTGGAAACCGCATTTACCTATATTAGTGGCTAGTGGTCATCACACCTTCAACACTCTTATGCCAATATCTTGCGTTGCTTTAGGTTTAACAGAAGTTATACCTACGGAATACACCTTCGGAATTCGGAAAATGGAAATTCTTTTTTATATTGTTTTCTAATTTCGGAGAAAACAATAGAAATAGAGGGAGAGAGAGAGAGAGAGAGAGAGAGAGAGAGAGAGAGAGAGAGAGAGAGAGAGAGAGAGATTGGTATATTTAAGAACTATCGTAGCATAGCTAAATTCAGTTTTTTTTTACAAATTCTTACATTTAAACAAAAATCACACACTACTGCTCATACAATTTTGCAGAAAGAAAATCGTATTTCAAGATAGAAGGAAATACATACAGTTTTGCAGGAAGAAAATCGTATTTCAAGATGGAAGGAAATACATACAATTTTGCAAGAAGAAAATCGTATTTCAAGATAGAAGGAAATACATACAGTTTTACAAGAAGAAAATCGTACTTCAAAATAGCATTTTTTTTTATCTTTTTATTAAAAAAAATGGAAATAATATGAAACTTACCAGAAGGTTGTGTACGATAAACATGATTATTTGCGCGGTCATTCAGCTGGGTGGCAGACAGGAAATGCAAAACAGACACATTACCCTGAAAGTAAAATTACCTAGAAGTGGATCCAACTTTGATCTCAACATTTTAAAGACGAAACAGTAATTCCTACTTGTGACGAAATATGAGGCATAGAACCGAGAATCCGACTTTAATTAGTCAATCTTTGTATTTATAAAACCGAATGTATGCCTGTCTCACCTGTATGCATTGCAATGTTGTTCATCCAATCGCCAAGAAATTTTAAGAAGTTGTTGAGTTACCAAGGTTTTCCGAATAATTTTTTTCCCGAATGAAGGGTAATTGTCTGGGTGAATTTCCTGATAATAAAATTTTTCGAAGGGGGAGGGGGGTCCGGCAGGAGCACAGTTTGGAGGGGAAATTATCCGGAGGAATTTTGTTTTTATCCGAATGAACACTTTTGAATTTGAAAATACAATAATTATTATTACGCAGAGAAAATTATCCACGGGGAAGGGAGGGGGATTTTTCAAGGGGAATCTTTCAGGGGACGGGGATTTTTCGCAAAGAACCACCGAGGGGTAAATTTTTATTGGAGAGATAATTTTCCGCAGGAGGATTTTCAGTGGGAGAATTTGTTGGGGGTGAATCTTCTTTGAACTTCTTTTCTTTTAAGATGTCAGCAGCGCGCGATGGTTAAACTCGTATTTCTAATAAAAATATATCTTCTAATTCTAATCAGCTATCTTTAATTAATCAAGGAGGCACACTCGTGCCTCTATAAAGAGGCGACACACGACAATGTTAAGCGATCTTCGGTTCCAGTGGTCGCAGAGGGATGGGGAGGGATGCATTTCGTAGCCCGAGCTCCAACTAAGAAACCTGCAAAATTTCATCCCCCTCCAACTTTTCCTTCATGGGGAAAATCTGGCCGAAAGTTTCGACCCGTCAACCCCAGCCCCCCTTTAACGTTGTCCGATCGGGCTGAAATTCGCAAGTTAAGGTCCCCTAGGGCCCAGGAGCTTATCCGCGAAATTTCAGCTTGATCCGATAACACCTTCCCTGTTTTCCAGAAACCACGCATAGCCACTTAAAATTCATTTACTTTTTTTTCCTAGACGCCTACAGGTCACATCCGACATCGGATCTGGGTGTACGAAGACTCATTCGATGCGGAATTCTCCGAGTAATTTTTCTGGAAACTTTCGTAGGAAAATCTTAACCCCCCGAAAGTTTCGACCCTCCAACCCCCCCCCCCTTTTAACGTTGTCCGATGGGGCTGAAATTCACGAGTTAAGGTCCCCTACGGCCCAGGAGCTTATCCGCGAAATTTCAGCTCGATCCGATAACTCCTTCCCTGTTCTCCAGAAACCACGCATTAGCTATTTAATTAACGGATTTCTCTCCATAAGAGCCCATGTTAATTTGAAATTTTTAAAAGTTATTGAGAAGTTATATTTACACACAAGCAAGTTATTAGCTCAGTTGGTAGAGCGTGAGACTTTTAATCCTCGGGTCAAGGGTTCAAGTCCCTTACGGGCGGTTTTTTTTCACAACATCAAAAAAATTTTGATAACAACTGGACAGCTTATCATTTGAGAAATAACAGAATATTAGCTTCTTATGAGCAAAAGAAACATTTCGGTCATTCTATCTATTTTTTTTCTATTTTATACAATGATTTAAAAGCGGGGGGGGGGGGTTCCTCTCCTAATTCCTGTACGAGGAGTACAGGAATTATTAAATTACATCCACCATGGATTGTAGAAAAACGTACAGAAATAATATGAAAAAACCTTCGTTTTCTTAAAGAGTTAAAGAGGCTGCGTCCCAAAGTCGAACCTTAAAACGTACAGGAATTAGAAGAGGCAGTTGGGGGGCTGCCGCCCCCCAAACCCCCAGCTTTTAAAGGCTCTTTTGTACAGGTTTTTATTTGTGGGGGGACTTCATTGTTACTAATTACTAGTTTCGGCGCAATGGTTCTCCTGTCCTCTTGTGCTTTACATTTTTCGAAGTTATTCCATTATTCATTCATTTCAATTTTTTGTTAATTAAAAGAGGGCCTTTCCGAAGCCAAGAGCGGGGGGTTAGCAAAAAAACAAAAAACCTGTACAAAAGAGTCTTTAAAAGCTGGGGGTTTGGGGGGCGGCAGCCCCCCAACTGCCTCTTCTAATTCCTGTACGTTTTAAGGTTCGACTTTGGGACGCAGCCTCTTTAACTCTTTAAGAAAACGAAGGTTTTTTCATATTATTTTTATAAGTAATCTTTTGACCTCTGGGTAACACTAGATAGCACTAGTTGTCTTTTCCCCTTGCTCAGAGACGGGCTGTGGCATTCTCTTTTATCAGTTATCCACAATGTTTGGAACCATCCAAAGGATTAACAGAACTAATATGCAAAGGGAATCTATTTTAGATGGGAGAGAAATATAGTGATTATATTAAATAACAGTCGGCAGCCCAAGCCACTACCTCCAGGCTCTTCCAATGGGTACCAAGTATTGCTTGAAAACTCTTTCTGTTCTATAAAACTATGCTAATTGCAACTTAAAATTCGCAACTTATACAAAGAAGTTTTCAAAAGAGAGTCTAAAGCAGGGAGGTTTGCAAAGCTAAAAAATGGCACTCGTCCCACAGCCAGGGTTACCACCTGTAGGACAAAGTTCTATGTTAGCACTATTTCATTATGTGTAGCAATGTAGCACGTACTTAGGGTTGCAAAAATAGCACGACATTACTATTTTAGCACTATTTTCTCTCTTACCCACAGGTGAAGAGCTTCTGGTGAAGAGGATTCTACAATTGAGTCGTCTCAGAGAATTTCTGAAGGATAATGGTCACCAAACATATCGTGAATTTGAAAAAAAATAATAAATTGCGATCACAGAACGAATCTGGATCATCTTCATTCAACAGGATTTGCAAAGTTTAAATAAAAGCCCTTATTCAGCCAAGTGGATTGATGCGCTGGATTTAGGATCCTTTGTCCAATTTGCGAGGATTCGAATCCTAGTGTACCCGATTATTTTGTTTGGGACGGAGGTCAGTGGCGTGACTCTGTAAGCTCAGCCAGAATCGACCCAGCTCTAAATGGGTACCTGGAGAAATGTGGGGAAGGTAAGCAGGAAGGGTGTGCGAAAGCACAGGATGGTTGGCGACACCCCATTGCACTTCTTAGCTGAAGGGCCAAGAAAGGGAGATCAGTACCGCCGGTAGGGACTATAAAGTCCAATGCCGTGTTCTTTACCTTTTTACCTTATCTTATTCCCCAAATTGTCAATGACTCACTAACAATGTATTAGCCAGAAGAAAAAGTTTATATGAATAATTTCTTTTGTTGCTAGATTAGGTATTTTCGCGTTGTATTCTGTTTCTGTGCGCGTTTGTAATCTTTACTGTTGTTTAATTTCCTTGCTTGTCAGTTATTTATATATATTTTTGTGTGTATATGGCCCCTGGGCTTTTGATATACCCTTATCTATTTATCTATCTATTAGGAGCCAACTCCGTCTCTCGAGAATGTTTAACGGCTCTGTGACTACCTTACAGAAACGATCACCATCTTGAATGATAATTGCGAAGATTATTGGCATATACAAAAAGATATAAGGCTTTTAGAATAAAAATCTACTGAAAGAGCAAACAGAATAGGCGCCACAAGAGTCCAACATGGACACACAATCTTCACTAAGAAAAGTTTAAGGTCTCAAAGTATTCGTTATCTTGTGAACCCATTTCGTCTGTTCAGACTTCTTTGCAGTTCTGTGACTAAACAAAGACCAGTGCAGTTCTAAGTGCAAAAGTACTAAAGACCAGTGCAGTCCACCATGCAGTTCTAAACAAAGACCATTTTCCGTGATAATCTCGATTGCCACATTCTTTTTTCCTTTAAAATCCTATAATGCGCATTTTTACTTAGATTGTTAAAACAAGGATCTCGATTGAGAGCAAGATTCGCGGCCGGGATTGCGAAAACTAGCGCAAAAATTGTAACTAAGCCAAATTCAAAAGTTTCAGCCAAGCATTACATGTCTAATGATACTTATAAAGATCATAGACATGATATCGCTAGAACTTCTCATTCTCATACTATTTACCATAAATATACCTGTCGCTCCTCTTAACACATTCTTGGTAAGTCTTAAAGTGTTACGGGGTTTGAACCCTGCCCCCCGGCTTAAGTTTTTGTCCGAGTCGTAAAATCTTAACAAAAATGCATATAAACAAATTTTAGAGGAGTTTTTTTACGTTTATTTGTAACCCCTCCCCCAACAAAAATCCTGGAAGCACCCTAGAAAACATGAAATTTTCTGCTCCATTCTGTTCTCAATTTCTTTAGTCTCATAACAACACAAGTTGTAACCACATTTGTAAAACCAACTTTGTAAAACCATTTCCTGTCTTTTGCCAGAACATAGTTCAAAACTGACTTGGAAACAATGAAATTTTTATTTTACCCGTGTCTTCACTATGGCTTTTTCAAGCGAAGTCACTCAGTTTTTTTAATTTTCATGGTAGCTCTAGCCTCCATTGATGCTTTTTTAGGCTCAGAAGGCTAATCAGTCACATAAAATAAGATATTTATTTCAAAAAAATTCTATCACAAGCCCCGAAGGGCAAAGTTCGCAAATCAGAGTCTTTAAAACAAAAAACAAAAAATCATAAAATGCACAAGAACTAAATACTGGCGAACAATGCCAAAAACAACAACATTAGAATGGAAAAACCATTAGTTAAAAATATAAAGCTGCAAAATTTCAGAAAGTTAAAAAAGTAAAAACTGATTAAACTTAAAAAAAAATGAAATAAAATATACATTAAAAATGATTAAAAAGAGGACATATAAAAAGGGAGAGGGAACAAAATAAGCAAACGCATACTTGGAATTACCTTTGCATGGGACATCAAATCAGGTGAACGAAAAGCTATTTCACTCAGCCTACTTGGCCTAAAAAGGCAATAATGAGGACAAGACTCTACAAGCTCTGATTGCGCACAGGCTTAGCTTACGATATTAAGAAATAAATTTGAGCTTCTTTTTTTCTCAAAAATGTTTTCTTAGTTTTAATTTATTGGCCAAATTAAAAAATACAATGAAAGTATTGTAGTCCCAAAGCTTGGCACACAAAAATCCTACCCTCCCCTATAACAATGGAGTTTAAGGTAAGTAAATTTCAACACGTACTCTTTTTACGAAAATATTCATTACCAACACTAATAACTGCTTTTAATTGAATTTGAGAATTTGTCTCCATCTAGAATGTTTTTGCTTTATCATAGATGAACAAATCTTGAGATACTTAAATAAAGTTTAAACAAAACAACACAAGAAACAACCTTGTCACTGTTTCTGTACAGCTGGATTCTATGAACAGAAACTGTTATAACTATCACCAACTACGTATCAACAGTATCAATAATTATAACATATCAATTGTTACATATAATTCTATTCAGTAAAAGTTAGCTACATTCTATGTAGCAGATAACTGACCTCGCTTTTTCTCTGCAGTATGATTCTATCAACAGAAGCTGTTTTAACTGTCATCAGCTACATATCCACTGTAAATATCTATAACTTTAACGTCTCAACTGTTACATATGATTCTATTCAGCAGAAGCTACTGTAACAATAAACATTCAACGAAACAGCATCAGAAAATAACTGACCTTGCCATTTTTTGTCTCCAGTAGAATTCTATGAATATAAGCTATCATAACTATCATCAGCTACATATCTATTATAACCATTTATAAGTGTAACATGTTAACTGTTACATGTGATGCAACAAAAGTTGTTGCAACTAGATATTTGAATTAAACAGCAAAGAAAATAACTAACCTCGCCGTTGTTTCTCTGTAGCATGATTCTATGGACTGAAGCTGTTGTAACTACCAATGCAACTATTTGTCTAGTTGATTCAAAAAATTTGTTAATGGATACATGTGATGCAACAAAAGTTGTTGCAACTAGATATTTCAATTAAACAGCAAAGAAAATAACTAACCTCGCCGTTGTTTCTCTGTAGCATGATTCTATGGACTGAAGCTGTTGTAACTACCAATGCAACTATGTGTCTAGTTGATTCAAAAAATTTCACTCCACCAGCCATGATGCGATTGGGAAATATAATTCTTACCGAATTATTTGACAGGTTACAGCGTAGAGATTCTTCAACAAAATGTACAATGTTACCATTGATGTGCCTGAAATTATTTAACAAAAAATATCAGTCTAACAGTAACCAAATTGTGGAATATCAAGGAACATGTATAATCACACCAAGGGGTATACTTACGGAGTGGGAGGGGGCGTTTAACTTGAAGGCTACCCGTCCGAAAAAATATCGTTATAATAAGTACTCTACTTATCATAATTGATATGTTTATTTAAAAAAGAAAGCCCCATAAATTACTAATAAACTGACATGTTGTAAAAAATCCAAATTTCTGGCTATGTTCAGCAAGGTGCTGTCAAAGATCTTGATTCAGAAAGCGAGTTGACCCATTGAGCAGAGAGGTGAGTAACTAAGGAAAAGTTCAAAAGCGTGTGTATTACGAGGCTTTGTTTTTGCATAGACAGAAGGAGGAGACTTTTTAACTCTCAGATTTGTAAAACAGAATCCTCCCAAGGTGAAGCCTTTATGACGATCTTCTATAGTAGGCTACTATGTACTGACACTGAAGTTCAGCTTACAGATGGAGAGCAGAATCCTCTATCCCTCCTTGGGTAAAATCTTGATGCATGTCAAGTCATTATCATACTTGCAGTACTATCTACAAATGCTTATCTCACAGATTTCTAACATAAAACAGCCCAGAGGAACAGCTTTGATGCATATCATCATAGTTATTCTACTGTCTGTTATGTTAGCCTGTGGGCATTTAAACATAAATATTGTAATTTAAGTGCATTTACTGCCCAGAGAATTAACAAGGAAAAGACCAACATTATTCTACTCCTTCCTGCTCCTCAGGAAGATTTAGAGACAAAAATATAGAAACAACAAAATAGATATTTGTTTTCCTTTTCTTATTGTTCCTACCCTCAGGAAGATCTAAAGATAAAAATATAGACAACAAAATGGAGATTTGTTTTCCTTTTCTTATCTTTCCGTTCCCGCATATTTTTTTTATTCTTTTTTTTTTCAATTCCGACAAATTCACTGTCGCAAAGATTAAAGAAGTGAATTACTAGAAGGGATATTGATTCAAAAAAGGCTGTCCTCAAATGGGGTGGGAATAGACGATAGAATTTGAAGATAACTGGAACCGCATGGGAAGGGTTAAAGCGTTAACCTTTGAATAGATTAGGGGAGGCGCAGCAAGAGTAGCTATGTTGGTCTCAAACAGCTTCATGCTGCAGGAAGTTAATAGCAGTCGTAAATTTTCTCTCTGTCAATAAATAATGAAAATATTGCATGAACATACTGATATTGATAACACGGCTCATCTTGCATTTTATTAATGAAAAAACGATCTACAGATTTATTTGAATATTATTCCTTAATGTCAAATTTCAAAACAAATTTCCACACAAAATGAGTTTATAATAGGTATGTACGAAATATTGGTTTTTACTACTTGTTGTAAAAAACACATATATGTAACATCTTACCAATTTGAGAAAGGAGCCAAAATTCGATGTTGAACCTGTCATGATATGGTTTTTGATTGAAAATTTTGCATAAAAGACAAATTTGTACAAACTATAGCATATGTGGTGCTTCGTTTCGGAATTTAGTCAGTAGCCTACCACAAAATCGGGGTCCAGCCTATTACCCTCCCCTGACAAATATTCCCACAGGTAAAATTAAGCAGCCAAAGGGAAATTAAGACAAAAAAAGAATAAAAAGTATATGATTATGGAACTTCTATCTATATTCCAAAATACAAGAGTCCATCAGGCCAATAGTACCCAAAAGTCTAAAAATACTTTTGATAGTGCTTAAAACATCCAAAAAATTGGCTTTTTATGCTGAATCCAAATGTATAAAGTGTATTAAGTTTAATGTTAGACCTATCCATCAAACACCACAAGCCTGGGAAATTTGGCTGATTTTAAAAAGTGGGGATAAAACCCACAAAAGAGCAAATGATCTTTATAAAAAACACACATTTAGATTCATCGTATTAGGAAACCCTAGTGGGGAGGCTTAAAGCTTTTATGAAAAAAAAATATCAAAATTTCGCATTCTTTTCCCCCAGAGAAATGATCATAGAGGCGATTTTTTTTTTTTTTTTTTTTTTTTTCAGGGGCGATCGTTTAAAGCTAATCTTCCTAAAAGATGGGAAGGACCTCATTCGAGTGGAAAAATCAAAAATCTATGGTCTTTTAAAGGTGCCCAAAGAGATTCTGTCACGGGAAAATGGCGTTTTCTGCTATTTTGTGGTACCAAACTATGATTTTACTCCATAGTTTTGTTTGTTTTTTTTTATTAGTTTTTGGGATTATTTCAGGCTGGAAAATTGATTGACTTTTAGAAAATTGTCTTAGCTTAATCTATAGCTTGCTCATTTGGAATAAAGAGCTCTGTCAGTTTTAAATTTGCTTGGTTCTGTAAGAGTTTGAGTCCTTTATATTTAAATTAAATTAGAAATTAAAAAAAAATATCCCTTGAAGGTACTTCAGTCTAGAAAACCTTCTAATATATGCCCAGTGGAGGCATTCTTGATGGCAAGGGGTAAACTGGTGTCATATACTGTATTTGCCAGCCGGAGCGTCACATATGGAAGAGGGGAGACGCCACTATCCAACATTTTCAGCAAATCAGATAAAAATACGAGTCGGTGAAACAGTGGCGCGAAGCCACTATTTCACTGAAATAGCGTTTAGAGACCATAACATCAAGGTACATCTCTTATATGGACCACATGTTGACTACACTAGCTATAAATCTAGAGATGTTGAGATATTTAAGTTGTCAGAATTAACAGTTGCACTGTCTAGTACACAAGATTAACATCTTAAATCAAAACGTTTTACATGAATCTTCTCATTGCTTTAAAGTTAGGGCTCTTTCTCTTGACAACCCTGGCCAGTTGATTGGTGATGCTGCACAAACTACGCGATTCTTTTTCTGCTCTTTTAATTTGTCCTAGTTAAAAGCGTAATATATAGGTCGAAAAATGTTTGCAGGAATCCATTTCTGGGAGGGGGGGGGCAACTTCATCAAAAGAACAAGAAGAGAAATTTTATACTAACAATGTAAAAAATAAGAGGATAACCATAAACGTGATGTGTAATCAGAAGAGGGTGGAGGAAAAGATTGACTTACCAATGGATAAATGCTGAAGAAATAGAAGCTTGTTCATTTTGTAAAACATAACAGCCTGCATCTTCATAACATATCTGCTCAATTTCTGGGATCCCTAAAAGAAATCACTGTCCTTAATCAATTAGTGGAATGGCTCAACGTTGTTTTTTTTTTTTTTTTTTTTTTTTTTTTTTTTTTTTTTTTTTTTTTTTTTTTTTTTTTTTTTTTTTTTTAAATTATTGGAAACTCTCTCAACAAATGATAAGTAAAAATTTGATTCTTCGGTTATAAAAACACCATCAATGAATTAGAAATTATTCACAAGATAATTGCTTATTCAATAGATTCTCCATATAATTAGAGAAATTACTCTTTCTGAGATATTGATACAATGGAAAAATAAACAGTGAAATTGAACACAGACTATAGGAGACACGGAGAAATAATTTGAATTATCTGGCTACCTTGGCCCATAAAAACTAAGGTACATAATAAAATTTCTAAATTATCACAAATATATTCTACTACTAACTACAACTACTATTAACAACTTACCATAGCTAGCCACCTGAGGCCAACACAGCTACACACACTCTCCTTTAGCCCAGTCTATTCAAAGCCTCCCTTTTTACACCCTCCCAGGAAGTTTCCATCTCCTTTAAATCTTTCTTTATGACATCCTCCCACCCCAATAGTGGTAGACCTGCTTTCCGATTAGCCCTAGACGGTTGTCCAAAAAGGACAATATTTGGCAATCTGTTATCCTTCATCCGCAAAACATGTCCTAGCCATCCCAACCTTTCTTTCATTATAGCCCTAGAAAGTGGGATTGAACCACATATTTTGTGCAGCCTACACTTTGAAATACGGTCAGTCAGTTGGGTACCTAGAACAACCAATAGGCAATTTCTCTGGAAAACATCTAGCAAATCTTCATCAACTTTTTGGAGCGCCTAGGCTTCAGAGCCATATCTGACCACTATCATCACTGTAGCTTCTATGATTCTAATCTTGGTTTGCAGACTTATCTTCCTGTTCTTCCAAATTTGCAGACTAATCTTCCTGTTCTTCCAAATTCTTTGATAGTAATTTTTATTTGTTTTAAGTTTGAATTATTACAATAATGGTGTCAATTACAGGTTTTGAAACCCAAGATTTTGGAAGACACATTTTTGGTATCTTCATTGAAAAATGAAAAATACGCCCTCCCCCTTCCCTATTTCTGTCAATTAGTGCCACTGTATTAAAAGGTTTTGTTTCTGCTCGTCTTAAGTTTTAATGTTACTTTTGTTTGAAAATCTTCCTTTCTGAAAACTATTTTTTTTATAATTTTCACTCGTATTTTAGTTTATATAGTTTTACTATGGGTCAGTATTAGGATTTTTTTCTGCATAGCCTAAGCATATAAATGTTGAATTTTAATGGCAATTTTGGGCGAATTTGAATATTCAGACAGTCTTCAATAGCATTATGTAATTTTAGTTTTGCTAATAGATGTATGAGTGGATGGAGAGGGGTAATATTTTTCAAAGTACAGTTGAAAATATACTTAATTTTTGGCCTTCTACAGGGCGGAAGCCATCCTCTGGACACCCTCAAATATGTGTGTATAGTAATCTACCATTTTCTTATAAGTCTTTGTATGTTACTAATTTAAAAAAAAAATTCTGAAAAATAAGTTTTCAAAGAAAAGTAAAGAGCTAATTAAGCCAAGAACGATCAGAAATAAAGTCAAATAATCTTCCAAGCTTAAAACTGCCACAAATCACTATCAATAAATAAATGAAACCCAAAACTAACAGAAATTACAATAAATAGCCAAGTCAAACTCAAAACAAGCAAAATTAACATGAGTAGAACTGATGGCCATAATGCCTTCTCAATCCCAGAGCATAATTTGCACTTTACCAAAAAAAAAAACAAATGACTGTGGATTGTCAATTTAACTAACATACACTGATATTTATTCCTTAAAGTTTTGATAATTTTTCACTTATGAAAACAAGAAAAGTGAAAAATTTAAAACGTATGTTGTTTTAGTAACAGTAGCAGTGGCATTAGGATGCAAATATTTTCCTTTGGCTAGTTCAACATCACTCACAACAAGCCCTATTAGTTTCAACTTCACACACCAAACTGTTCCCAAAATACTGCTGTTACACCCGTTTGACAACCTGCATACAGAGGGCTTGTTCTGATTTAGTTCATCTTCCCCTCTCGAAATTTCTTGAAAATTTCACCTTAATACCCTGAGACTAGCAAACTGGTCACTCACAACAAGCCCTATTAGCTTCAACTTCACACACCAAACTGTTCCTAAGATATTGCTGTTACGCCCATTTGACAACCTGCATACAGAGGGCTTGTTCTGGTTTAGTTCATCTTCCTCTCTCAAAATTTCTTGAAAATTTCACCTTAATACCCTGAGACTAGCAAACCAAAGACTAGCCGGATCATCACAAGATACTATGGTATATAGGAGTGTTGTTATTGATGTTAAAAGCAAAGATGAGGGGGTTTGTCCCCTCCTCAATACCTCACTCTTTTGCTTAAGTACTTTTGGTAATGTCAAAAAAGCTATTTATTCTAATTAAATGGCCTTTGTAGTTCAGGGGTCATTCTTAAAGAAATGGAGCAAAATTCAAACTTTTGTGTGAAGAGTGAGTTATTGACAATGGGGCGAACCCCCTCATATACATAATAAGAAAATGTGAAATAGGAGTTCATTATACAAGTTAATTTATAAGTTACATATATTTATTACTAATCAAAACGTCCGTAAATAAAATTAAAAGTTAGCAGCCTTTTTAACTAAACAAAAAATTGGGGGGCAACTAGGCTCCTTCCCCTACCACTTTTTTCTCAAAATCGTTTGGTCAAAAAAAATAAGATTACTATGCAAATTTTTTTTTAATTATTCATGTACAGTGAACCAAAATCAAATTTTCATTAATTTAAAAATGTTCAGAAATTAAATTTAAAAAAATCAAGTTTTTTCAACTGAAAATAAGGAGCATCATTAGAACTTAAAACAAACAGAAATCATTACATATATGAGAGGGTTTGTCCCCTCCTCAATACCCCTCCTTTACGCTGAAGTATTTCTGTAATTTCAAAAGAGCTATTTATTCTAATTAAACATCCTTTGTGTTCAGGGGTCACTCTTAAAGAATTGGAACAAAATTAGAATTTTAGGATAAAGAGCAAGGTATTGAAGAGGGGACAAACCCTCCCCCTGTATACATAATAAAAATATACAAATATAGAAGTTTGTTACATAAGTTAATTTCTAAGTTGTGTATATTTATTACTAATAAAAATTTTCATAAATAAAGTTAAAAGTTCTAGTGGCCTTTTTAAGTATGCAAAAAATTGCAGGGCAACTAGGCCTCCTCCCCTTCCCCTTTTTTCCTCAAAATTGTCCAATCAAAACTTTGACAAAGCCATTTAGCCAAAAAAAAGTAAAGTATGCAAGTTTTGTTTTAATTATTCATGTACAGTGATCTAAAATCATTACCTGCAGCAGTTCAAAAACATTCAGAAAATAAAAAAAACATGTTTTTTTAACTGAAAGTAAAAAGCAACATTTAAACTTAAAACAAGCAGAAATTATTCCGTGTATGAAAGGGACTGTCCCCTCCTCAACACACTGCTCTTTACACTAAAGTTTGTCTCTTTCTCACAACTCTACTTTTCAAAATAAAATACTTTAGCATAAAGAGAATAGTGTTAAGGAGGGGACAGTCTCTTTCGTATATGGAATAAGTTCAGTTTGTCTTAAGTTTTAATGCTGCTCCTCACTTTCAGTTAAAAAACTTATTTTTTCTTTTTTTTATATATAATTGCACATAGGTTAAAGCTGAAAATAGGTTAAAGCCCTTGATGGTTAAAGCTAAACTTAAAGAAACTTATATATTTCAAATCAGCATAACAAGCCAATGCTTTTGATATACTATTGATATCAAAATTCTGTTTTTTTTAGCTTTGGTTACTATTGAGCTGTGTTGTCCTTACTTATAATTCGTTGCCACAAACTCTTTGACCCAAAAAATTCTTCACTTCATGGAATAGTGCCTTGGGATTGCTGGGGTTAAATTAAATTTGAACTAACTCTAAAATCCAGTGAATAGAAAATTTCTGGTGATATATTTAGTAGTTCACCACTTCTGAATGAGACATACTAATAGAACAAGAGTAGTAGGCTGTCTTTCTATTCCTTATTTCACATCATTTAGAAATACCACAGCCACTTTTTTGAAAATACATCCCCCCTCTCCTGATAGTCCCAGATACACCCCTTGGACATATATAAAAAAACTGAAAGAAAATATAAAATATTCAAATTCTTAGTTTATAACAAGAAACATGTTTCTATTAGTAAGATTATTATGTTTCCTGGTAAATAGCCTATATAGTAATTGGTCATTTCTGAAGAAAACATGTCAAAAAAAAAAAAAAAAAAGCAGCCCTAGATTTCTTATTTTGTGTTCTTTTGGAAAATTATAGTTACTTTTCTAGCAATTTACCATGCCAGCCCATGAATAAATAGATAAAAGCTAAGAGAATACACATTAACAATGAAATTGATAAAATGTAGAATGTTTTAGGTTCACCCTAGGTTAATAATTGAGAAGTGCCTTATTTGTCAAACAATTTCCATCCTCAGTTTTATAGATTATGAGCAAGCATTCAGTTCTGTTGACAGAAGAGCTTTAGCTCTTCTGTGGTATACCAGACAGACTAAAGAAAAGATTGATCAGGTGGGCAGCTTTACTTACCTTGGTAGTATTATTAGTAAAGAAGGTGGGAAAAGTTGAGATGTTAAAAGTAAAATAGCCAAGGCTCAGGGTGTTTTTTCACAATTAAAAAAATTTGGAAGATTAGGAAGATAAGTTCATAAACAAAGATCAGAATATTGGAAGATACAGTGATGACAGTGGTCAAATATGGCTGTCAAGCATGGGCACCCTAAAAAGCAGATGAAAATTTACTAGATATTTTCTAGAGAAATTGCCTATGGATTGATCTGTGTACCCAGCTGACTGATCATATTTCAAACAGTAGGCTGTACAAAAAGTGTGGTTTGATACATTTTGAGAACCAAATAACTTAATCTGTTCATTGGCTTCAATAAGTGGAATTTGTTGAAACTATTAGTCAATATTCTTCAATGAAATGTTACAAAAGTAAATAAAAAAAACTTTTTTTTTTTGTTAACAAAAAAAAGTAATTTGAAGACTCCAGATAGCTTATGAGCTCAGCTCTTAAGTGTTCCTCTGTGTACATGCCTAGATAAAGAGATTTTACACTAGACCAGAGACCAAACAATGCCACCAATTTTAAATAGTAAACAACAATATGGCATATATGCAGGGTAGACCTCAGAGTCCTGTCCCCCTCCCAATTCTTTTTAAATTTCTTGGGCACTTCTTATTTGAATAACAAAATGTTTTTTTGTTTTACTATTACCCCCTCCCTTCCAAAACTATTTAGTGCTCTTTATTTAACTAAATGGAAAACCGTGGCATCATCTGTAAATTCACAGCAGGAATTGGTAAAAATGCTGTTTGCCAACCAAGTTATAACTTTCTGAAGATCCCATGTAAGAATTTTTATGCTCATTATTTAACCAAACAAAAATTTTGGTAGCATCAGGAGAATCATGGTGCTTTGCTTCACAATTTTACCAACTTATTTTTTATTGAATGATCAAAATGTTGGGGGGCAGGAATATCCCTTTCCCCCACCACATGTGATGACCCTAATTACCATTCAAATTCATTGTACACTTGAGAAAGTGAGAAGAAGTAGAGGTAGGTGCTTCAAATACCTTCCCAGGACATTGGCTATTTTAGTCTACACATCCATCCCTGAAAGTTTTATTTTCCTAGCCTAACCCCTTTACAAGATAGCAAAAGTAGTAAAACTAGCTCAAAAAGTAGCCAAACTAGAATTTTACCCTGTTTTCTATCCTTGACCTTAAATAGGCTATCCTACACTAGCCTGTAAATTAAACCCTATTTAAATTCATAAGATAGGCCTAGCAAACAACCCGCGATGGCGAATTTTATCTGTTAACTATTCTTATTTTGTAAATTAATGGCAAACATTGAGTACTTCCTTTGAGTCAAACTAGGCCTCAGTAGTTTAATAGCCTAGGCTATAAAATTAACCTCCAATAAAAATTAAAGTTTACGCAACATAAATGATAGCTACCTGAACTTTCAAGAGTAAATTCTTGAGCGGGAGCATCCACACTAAGGGGCCGGACCTCAGTGAACAACCTAAGAGTTTTAGACATAGTAAAGCTTGGTTTTACTTTAATTTAAATTTGCCGCTTTGGAAGCAGTGTTGCCACAAGACTTTTGTTTTGGACGTTACGACAAAATTTTCGTAGCGTCCAAACCCTTTGAAATTAAACTTTTTTGTAACTTTTGATAGTCCTTTTTCAAGACGGGGTGCTTTTATTCGAAAGTGGCAATTAGAAGGGGCAGTTGTTACCTGTATATTTTCAAAATATGCTTTTATGTGATCTCATTAAAAGTTCCTCTTCCAAATTTTAAGATATACCTTTTTTGTATCTTAATTTAAATACTTGAAAACCCCCTCCTCCTTTTTAACTTTTAATGAATTGGGATTCTATTTTGCTTTTCCAGCATAAACAGAGAGGAAAAATCAGGTTCATATGCATAGGCCAAAGTTCTGCCATGGGATCCTTTAGTTTTTTTAAGTTTATCGTTAATTTAGATTTAATTTAGGATACTTTAGAGAAAAAGAAAGGTATATATTGCCGTTTTTTTAAGCAAAACTTTGATAAAAAGCTCAAAAACATATTGTATTTTGACTTAGTCTGAAACTTACTTTTAATCCATATATAAGACACAACATATTAAGTACTCATACAGTGAAGTAAATATAATCAATTTGTGAACATGGTTAACTTGGGAGTTTGCTCTTTCCACATTTTCGCTTTTTTGGCAAGTGTATTTGGGATCTCCCATTAACTTGGGTCAGGAATTGCTCTCCTTTCATGCATAAGATCACAAACAGTCTAATAGATATGTCTATTAATCTTTCTATTAATATTTCTAATAGCCTTTCGAATAATATTTTTATTCCCGATTTTATTCTTATCACCAAGACAAGGCTGAATGTCTGGTTTGAAATAGCAGAAACTCGTATTAACAAGAAAGAAAGTCATCACGATATTCATTACAACAATGAAATGTGTATCTTTAGTTGTATTTTGGGCATAAGAGGGAGAGGAGGGCTACAATGTCAAAAAAATGACCATGATACTTGAAAATAGCCTGGCATAATGTCTAAAATTCCGGTTTAAGTAATTTTTTCCTCTCCTTAATGCTTGAGTATGGCCATGATTATAATTGAAAGTTAGCTCCTTTTAACAGTTTCAACTATTTTTTAGCGTCATCTCTTCAAAATCCTTTATAAAAACAGCAAGTATTGCCTATAGCCTGATATTATGTCTAGCCATTTTGAAGGGGCTGGGTTTTTACCCAAAGCAATACATTAATCCTATTATAATTGCATATTTAAAAAATAATTATAAAGAAAATAGCTTCTACTATCATTTACCTATGTTTTTATTATAAAATTTTCTTCCTGACTTAGACCTGTTTCTTTTTTATATAACTTTAATATGACTGTTGACTGAACAAGATTCAACTGATAGAAATTGCTAACTATAGACAAGATAGTGCAAAATCTGTTTGCTTTCTTGAAAAAAAATGTTATCTGAACTTACTATGCAAGTAGGCGAAACGGGTATTTTCTTATTCTAATAAGTGAACGATTTTGTGATAACAATCAATGATCGCTATGTCCAAGAATGTCGATACTCATGTCCATGCAATTAAATCGGGAAAACCGGAAATCTTACATGGGCAATAAATAGATTACTCAGGAAATGTGCAACGAATTTACTATTCATAAAGATGGGCGTGATTTGCTAAAAGACAGGGGACAGAGGGCTGCTGCTCCTCCCAGACTTTCGTTTTGCCACCTTAAAGCACCATTATAATACTATTATACAATCAAATAGTACATTTATGGGACCAAATGGCTTTTTTTAGTTTGTACAGTCATTTTTACTTGATTTTGGAAAATGGGCTACAACTTCCCTCTTCCTCCCAAGATTTTGATGAAATTCCGCTACTGCTCATAAGAGTAACATGAATTCAACTAGGCCTACGTTGCCCGGGCAACGTGAAATGTTGCGGCAACCTTTGTCCGGCTTCTCCGGCTAAAGTGTTGCGGGAGCAACGCTTTGGTTTTGTTTCTTCGCTATCGATTAGTAATCATATGATCAAAGGCTATTCCTCAGCATTGAAAAAAACAACAGCAAAATAATATCGAAAAAAGGGACTAAATTGACTTTGCAGCCAGTTGAACTTTATTTTTTCCAGTCGTAGACATCGTGACGGATGAAAACTCAGAACAATATCTTATATAATCTAGTTGGTATTATAAAGCTATCCCTAACTTTTCAGGATCAAAATACCATAAATGACATTCTATTAATTATTACGGAACTAACTCATTGTTTTACATTTTCGTTTGTGCTTGTTTCTTCACTATCGGTTAAATGATGAGGTTGTCAGCCTATCGAAATTTTTAAAACGGTATGTTCTAACAAGAAGGCAATCAGTTATCACATGACCAAAGGCTATTCCTCAGCGTTGAAAAAACAACAACTACAAAACAATATCGAAAGAAGGGACTAAATTGACTTTGCAGCCAGTTGAACTTTATCCTTTTCAATCGTAGACATCCTGACGGATGAAAACTTGGAACAATATCTTATACAATCTAGTTGGTATTATAAAGCTATCCGTAACTTTTCAGGATTAAAATACCATAGGTGACACTAAGTATTACGAAGCAACCTCATTGTTTTACGTTATCATTTGTACCCGTTGCGTAAACACTTAATTCCGTCAGATTTAAAGAGATCGAGTACAATGTGCACCAATTTACACAAATTTCTAGCCCAAAGTGAACAGGTTCTTACTTAAAAATCCCTTTCCCGCGATAAACATCAAGTTCACCGGATACAAATAAATGGGTACACCAACTAGCAAAAGTTGTAAACCCATCATCGCTGAAGGTGATTGTAGCCCAACAGCCGACTATTAATTACAAGTCCCCAATATGTCTTACCGCTGGAACCAAATTGGTTTAACTATCAAATACACCGAAAACAAATAATAGGTACACCAACTAGCAAAAGTGGCAAACCCCTCATTGCCGAAGATGATAAAGGGCTAACCGCCGTTTCTCGCCCAAAGTGAACCAATTCTTACTTGTAAGTCCCTCTCCCGTAATAAACATCAAGTTCACCGGAAACAAATAAACGGGTACACCAACTAGCAAAAGTTGCAAACACGTCATCGCTGAAGATGATTGTAGCCCAACAGCCGATTATTACTTATAAGTCCCCTACATGTCTTACCACTGGAACCAAATTGGTTTAACCATCAAATATACCGGAAACAAATAGTAGATACACCAACTAGCAAAAGTTGCTAACCTTTCATTGCCGAAGGTGATTATTACCTAACAGCCGACTATCGCTTACAAGTCCTCCAATGTCTCACAATTTGTATCGGCCTAGATTTCGTTTCAGTGTGTACCTTAGTACTGAAGTTGTCAACCCGTTAAAACTTTCAAACTGGTATACCTCACGAAGGAATTTTTACACCAAAAAATGGATGTCATATACTTCGATCAGCTCATCAAGAGCTATCGATTGGCGTTGAAAAAAAAATTATAACTGTCTTAGTTCAAAAGTTGATTTTTTTTTTTTGCCGTAGGCCAACTTTCTAACGTCACCACTTAGAAAGGAGCAAAGGATAAGCTCCAATTTTTTAGCAATGAGAATATTTTTGAAGTTTATTAGGCACAACTTATGCCATTGTTCTACCGCAATCCCAAGTCCGAAAAACCGAATGATAAACTCAGCTGAAATCACGAACAGAAATGGATAGAAACAATAGATGGCAGCAGTTTCGGACCCGTGGGAAAATGCCACATTTTCGCTTCTTTAAATTTTTCTATTTATCACTCAAAGTAGATATATTGGCTGTGGGGCCGGGTAACTGCTGCATATATTTAACACTTATAGATTTTAGGCCATCTTCAAGTTGAAAGTGGTACCTGCCTGATTGCCTGCTAGAACGGAGATTTCCACTCGAAAGCAGAAACATGCATTGATGAAACGACAGCTTGGCGGCACAATTTCAGATACTCCTCTCTGACATATGCTATATACTCCACTTCACTTCGCACACCATAGGCTCTGGCTCGTGGACAAGCAAAAACCATCCTTTTTGGCCCCAGGCAAGAGTTCTACGGAGCTTTCCAAAATGTAATGTCATATTCATTAATCCGGCCTGAGGTCCACACTTTCCGTAAAAACTGCAAAGGTTAGACCCTTACCAGTTTCCAGGAATAAGCTGAGATCGACGGCATAGAAAAAAAAACGGGAAAAAACCAAAGTGTTGCTCTCATAACACAAAAACGTAGCAAAAGTGTAATATTTTAAGGACCGTAACGTAAAAGTAGCCTTATACTAAAACGTACTTAAAAAGGTACGAACGTAATCTCTGTGGCAATCCTTTTCACAGGATGTTAATGCATATATAAGCAAGGATATAAAACATTGAAAAGCATTCGGTATGGCTTTCAAATGTGTAGAAAATTATCAATCGGATCGTTGTTCGATTCGTCATTTCAAAATATTGCTTCATCATAGAAATGGAGTGCCTTGAATTACAACTGTTTGTTTTAAGGGGTCTATTTTCAGTATTTTATGCAATACATCTGGATAAAAGTTTAAAGGCAAAAAACGAGTTTTTTTTCATTGTCAGTCTTTAACCTACTTTATGCGAAATAGAATTCCTTTGGGGACTTGAATATATTAGTTTCAAGCCGACTAAAAACGACATTTTCGCTCATTTTTGGGCCCCATTTTTGGGGAGCACCTGCCTCAACCTAATTTTTTCGCAATAGGGTCACCCCAGCCTAGCAATTTACGCATTTAAGTTTCAAGTCGATCGAAAAAAATGTTTTTCGCCCTTTTTGAGGCCCCGTTCTTGAGTTTTGAGACAATTAATAATTTTTTTCATTTTTTTTTTGTAATTTTTGTGAAATAAGATCCCTTTAGCCCAATAACTTATTCATGCACATCTTAAACTGCTAAGGTACAAGACTTCTAGTTTCTTTTTGGGTTCCTTAGTACAAGTGTTGGGTTGGTACTTAAACACATGTATTTAAGTACAGTTCCAAGTACTTGAATAAATACTTAAAGACATTTTTTGAAGAACACTTTAAGTACATACTTAAATACATTTTTTGTGTTTTTATCTGTAATTAAGTACCAAGTACATTTTTCTCCTGAACTTCTTGAAAGTCATCTAGAAATTAGAACAAATTTCAAAATGATGTGCTTACTATAAATGAAGAACTCGATTTTTATGTAGAATTACTTATTTTTGAGGCGACGAATTTGAATGTAAATCGATGCTGGTGTTTCCTGAAGAAATCACTGGCCTGCTGAATGTGTGAAAATCTAATCCAAACGCAAAATACCTCATACAATTTTTGAAATTGGAAAAAGGAACTGTCACCATTATAGTTGGAATTGGGTATGCCATTTCTTGTTGCGTGTATGCCCTCTCTTGCATCAGACATTTGTCAAATACAAGGAGAAAGAAGAAAAAAGTCTTCTGAAAGGAAAAGACTCCTACTGGATGATGAAGGAAATGAAGAAAGCTTGGAAGAAGGGGCATAGCAAAATTCGTGTTCTATTCCAAGTACAAGTAGCTCTGAAAAGCTGCAAAATTATGAAAGAGCAAAAAACCTAAGTGGAGAATTTTTGGAAAGAGACTGGTGAAACTGAGAAAAAGACAAGTTTATGATTTGATAGTCAACTATGTTTTTGAGTCTACTTAAGCCCTTTAAGCATAGTTGAGAAACCTGCCTTCAGAAAACTGCTTAAAGGATTAGCCCCATATGCAACCGTAATGACACGAAAAGCGCTACTTTCGTGATTTGAACCGAAGTAAATAACAATGAAAAGATCATTCACAGAACCATATCGTGAAACCGACCATCTTTGCACCCCTGCTAATATTGGGAGCAGAAATCATAAAAGCTACATAGGGTTTTCGGCCCATTGGCTTGACTCTGATTATGTAAGGAAGTCGGCTGCAATTGCGTTCAGACGTTTTATTGAAACCATGATTTTTCTGCTTGTGCTTCTAATCTAAATCAAACTATGAAGAAGTTAGCTTGTATCAGACAAAAAAAAAGTCAAAACAGTCGCCGATAATGGCACAATTTTGTTAAAGCTTTAAGGAAGTATGCTGCTTCGTCAGTGATAAAGAAAGAGAGTGAACTGCCAGTTTTTAGTGTTTCAAAAAATTTTGATAATGGGTTTTACTGTGACAAAGACACTGTTACCATAAACTATGTTTGTCACATTCTTGACAACAGCATAGATGATACCAACAGTGAAAATTTTATCTTCCAGATTATTCGAGAAGCTGCAGTCATACACTGAGCCTGGTTACACAAAAAGATAGTGAGCGAGTATTTGTTAATGTTTCATTTGAAAGACTTTATTAATCCACCATGTCCGAATGTTAAAGCACATGGAATGCGACAAATTATAGTACGAAAGCTGCTGACAAGTTTTTAGAAATTACAAGAAGGCAACAAGTCGTACCAAATGCTATACACTGAAACTATCTCCATGATGTAGTAAAGTGTGTTGCAGACATTTGAAGCGAAAAAGTCATCCAGTGCCTGTGATGAACTGAAACTTTCAAACTTGAAGATGGTGGAGAGGGATCTGCTTAAGGAGTATATGCTTATTACAGATCCACTGTGCCAAGCCTTAGATTTTTTGCAAGGCGAAAACATTGCTATCTTGGTGCTGGTTAGTCAGTACTTTATGGTTTGGAGGGTAAACTAAAGGACTTCGGAATATCCGGATTGTCAAGCATGCTCTGCTATTAGTAGAGACCATTTTAGGTGGTTTGTGATCAACACTTGTCGCATGTTTTCTCAATGGAATTGGAAGAGAAAGTCTTCAGTGAATTAGTCATAGCTACTTGCTCTCACCCGAGTTTCAAATTACGATGGTTGACTCCAGCCTTGCAAGGGTAAAAAAACGAATAATAGACAGCTTAGAAATGAAAAAAGTGGTCATGCTTGTCTTCAGTGATGAGCTGGCTGAAAGTACTGAGACATCTGGCACAAATGAGACTAATGATTTATTTTTATTTATGGAAGATGATGATACTGTCAGTGATCAAGAAGCAAGTATAGAAACTAATCTCAAACCTGAATTCTCCAAATTTATTCAAGACAAGAGGAGGACCCTCGATTCTCTGTAAAAACATCCAAAAGTTGGAAAACTGTTTGAGAGCTTTAATGCCCCTCTCCCATCATCTGCCCCTTTTGAACGCCTTTTTTCCGCAGCAGGAGATGTACTGACTACAAAAAGAAACCGCTTAGAAGATGCTACCTTTAAGTAGCTTTTGCTACTAAAAGTAAACTAAGATGTCATGACTCCTCATTAAAATAAGGACTTTTTCAGACATCTTTTTCCGAAGTAGTGGGATATTAAACTGTGCCGTTGATGATAGTGCTATTGCAACTGTTTGAACAAAGTTTTCATGGTTATGTTCAGTTGTCATTGACAGGTTATGGCACCAGATTCCGGAATCCGGGCCAATGAAAGCCAGTCATCTGTTGACAGATCTGTCAAACTATCAAAAAATAACCGGTCCTCATTGGCCCAGATTTTGGAATCGGGTGCCAGAATCTGTCAATGAAGACTGAATTTTAGTTTTTTAAGTAAATGTAATACATTGTTCAAATTGGTGTGATAAGCAATGTTACTTCATTATATCCGAATATAATAAAACAGCCACATATAGCTAATATTTTGTTCATTTTGACTTCCATGTGTTTCTTGACGCGTTGACACTATCAATTAAGCATTCTGATTGCTGATGCATGCGAGAAAATAGAACCGAGGTTCATTTTCCTTACTCCTCTTATCACGTCAATGTGAACAATGCTTAATGCGTCTTTCAGACGGGCGACATAAGGAAAAAAGTTCTGAAATAGGCAGAAAAGCCTATTTGACATAACGATTAGATATTTCATGCTTTTTACGTCATCCGTCATGCTCACCCAATGAAGCCGCAATGAAAGTCTATATTGGTATAATTTTTAGACAGTTTATATTAATATAATGAATGAGAAGCCGGCTTTTTGTTTTTTGTTTGCTATAAAAGTTCTAGTATAATTGAAGTTGAGTTATTGTGGGTGGTACTCAGAGCCGTCTCAAGGATTCTCGTTCGGGAAGGATTTTACTGAAAAATTTGTTTGGAGGGGGTACCAAAACATACTCTCTGATGAACTTTTACTAATAGTCTCGAGTAAGATTAGGGCTTTTTTAGATGAATTTGCAAGTCGGAGAAGCGTTTTGGGGGAGGGGTGTCTGACCTGTTACTCCCCTCTTCCTGGATACTATCTTGATGGTACTAGAATGGAGGTCCTGGTTAGTTCTCCAATATATTCTTTACCATGCAAAGAAAGCCTTCAAGCCATATACTTCTGTACACAAGTACAATTTACTTCTAGTACTTAGTATTGATACATAATTACAGTTTTGGTTGAGTACTTGATACTTATAGTTAAATATTCTTTCGGAGTGCTTGATCCAGTGCTGCTTAGTACCTACTTATTCTCCAACAAAAATGTGCTGCCCTTTTGGTCTGTGGATTCATCCCTGAAAGCTTAAAGCCGTTCAGATAGCCAAGACAAATATGCCTTCGGCATCTTATTATAGAAGTCTATATCTGAACTGTACAAAATTCACACAATTTAGCACCCTTGCTTCTAAGACTGCTTAGGTCATGTCATCCCCGGCAGCATATCTATTTAACCTTTTAAGTTTCTAGACCCAACTGCTATCTGAAAAATTTTCCAACGCCATGGGTAGTTTCACGAGGGAGGGGGGATGGTGTTGGATGCAGGACTGCTATCCGATTACTTATGGTACGTAAATTAATTACTTAATCTTTCTCAACTTTACTGCTTCCTAGATAAAGTTTGTTTAAAAGTTTTTAATGACAAGTCAAAAAGAAAACTAGGACATTTTAGTATCAATATAGTATGCTATCGCCCTATCGTGAAATTCAATTATCCTCCCTCTCTCTCCAACCCTTCAAAGAGTGTCATGTGTACCTTATTATTCGCTAGAATAGCATTTGCATCTCACTGAAAAAGACATGTGTTTCAAACAGTGTGTTTTTTTATGTCGAAACACTGACAAGAAGAAAGAAAACAGCTAGAGTAACATTCTAAAGTAAAGGAAACATTGTGTTTCTTAAAATCATCGTGTGAGTGACTTTTACATTTTCAATTGAAATTTAATATTTTACAAGGGCAATTATTTTGTCAAAACTTTTAATTTTGATTCTATCTATTCAAATTGATGCTTAAATACAACTTCTCAAACAAACATTGTTAATTTTGAAGCCATCTGTTTACTTATGAACTGTGGAGTGTTAACAAAGGATCTTCCAACTGATTTTCCACATGTTGGAAAGCGTTATGTTTGAAAAGACGAAAGCATGTATAGAAAGTAACTGTATGCTAGACTTATGAGACTAAATTGGTTGTTTAAAATATAAGGATATTGGTTCTTGGAAGTATCAAAAGTTTTGATTTTTGATATTGTAATGAGAAAAAAAACTATTAATTTTTTTCATTAAAGTGCAAATGATACTCTGGTCGATAGAGAGTTTAAGGAGGCAGTTGTTCGACTCTTTTAAATTATTGTTTCGTTTCAACCTCAATTTTATTCGTATTTAATCTTATTTCATTCTTATTAAAGTATCAATCTTAAAGTATCAATCTCTAACTTCTAATTTTTGGGAGGTTAACCATTTTTATTCTTAGTTACTTCTGATGGTTTTAAGCTCGAATATTTGACTTTATTTTCTCTCGTTTTAGCTCTTAGTGTGTGTCTACAATTCTCAGTAAAAACTTTTTAAAATATCTTTTAAATTTGTTTTTGTTCCTTTTTAGTTGAAAGTGTTTTATTTTAGGTTAAATATAAGAGTATTTGCAAAGTCTTAGCAGGATACCATTCTTCGAAGGGGGGTATCTGAAGTATATCGCTGCCTTCCGAAAGGTGGAAACCTTTCGGAAGGCAGCGAAAGGTAGGCAGAATGCAAGACTTTTAGTAAGATATCATTCTTCGAAGGGTGGTTTCTAAAGTATCATACCCTTCCACCTTTCGGAAGGCTGCGAAGAGTAGGCAGGAGGAGGGTAGGATAACTTTAAATCCACGGAGAGGGTGTCCTTCCCACTCTACTTACCTTCTACCCTTCCTTTTATCCTTTTGAGATGGGACATTCTTTTTAGATAGGAAAAAGTAGAAAAGAAAAGTAGCAGCGTAAAAGGTTTTACCATACCCAATACCTCCTTCTGCTCTTCTATTTACCCACCGTCCCATCTTCCCTATGAAAGGTAAGGTAAGCCTTTTATCCTACCGACGCATTATCCCCTACCCTACATTTGAAGGTAGCATACCCTTGATAGAAAGGTAGAAAAGTAGATGGCCTCCTTCTAAAGCCGAAGATGGGCATCCTACTTAGAAACGGAAGAAAGAATGTTGGAAGGTAGGAATGGTGGGTAGGAAATCACTCACTGTAATTAATAGGTTGTGTACAAGGATGCGTGTTTATTTGTTTTTTTGTGTTTTTTTCGGGGTGATCGTATCGACCCAGTGGTCCTAGAATGTCTCAAGAGGGCTCATTCTAACGGAAATTAAAAGTTCTTGTCCCCCTTTTGAGTGACCAAAAAAAATTATAGGGCAACTAGGCTCCCACGCCCATTTTTTTTCAAAGTCACCGGATCAAAATTTTCAGTTGGCAATTTTCCTTAGCATGATCGAAAAATCAAATACCTGTGTCTTTGAGGAGGACTTAATCCCTCACAGTCCCCGCGGGAAGGGCTCGAAGCTATGAACTTTGCCCATTGTTTACATACAGTATTGGTTATTCGGAAGTATAAAGACGTTTTCAGGAGGATATTTCTGGTGGGGGTGTAAGGGGTATGGGGCTACGTGGGAGGATCTTTCCATGGAGGAATTTATCATGGGGGAAGAGAATTTCCATGAAAAAGGCGCTGGATTTTCCACCATTATCTAGGAAAGAGAAATGAGAAATTAAATAAAATAAAAAGTTTTTCAACTGAAAGTAAGGTACAACATTAAAACTATAAAAGGACAGAATTTATTACGTGTATGAGGGTGTTCATCTCCTCCTTAATACCTCGCTCTTTGCGCTGAAGTATTTTTGGCAATTTCAAAAGAGCTATTTATTCTAATTAAACGGCCTTTGTGATTCAGGGGTCATTCTTATTAAAGAATTCCAATTAAAGAATTGGAAGAAACTTGGAGCTTTAGTGTAAAGAGCGAGATATTGACGAGGGGGCGAACCCCCTCATTCACATAAAAAAATATACGAATATAGAAGTTCGTTACGTCAGTTAATTCGTAAGTTACGTGTATCTATTACTAATAAAAACGTTCTTAAATAAAATTATAAGTTCTAATGGCCTTTGAAGTAGCCAAAAAATTGAAGGGCAACCAGGCCCCCTCCCCAATCCTTTTCTCTCAAAATCTTCCGATCAAAACTTTGAGAAAGCCATTTAGCCAAAAAAGTAAAATTAAAAATGCAAATTTTGTTTTAGTTACTCATGTACAGTCAGCCAAAATCAAAACCTGCATTAATTCAAAAACATTCAGAAATTAAATAATTTTTTTTAATAAAAAAGTTTTTTAACTGAAAGTAAGAAGCAACATTAAAACTTAAAACGAACAGAAACTATTCTGTAAATGAAAGGGGCTGTCCCCTCCTCAACGCCCCGCCCATTACGCTAAAGTATGACTCTTTCTCACATCTCTACTTTTTAAAACAATAGAAAACTTTAGCGTAAAGAGCAGGGCGTTGAAGCGGGGACAGCACCTTTCATATACGGAATAATTTCTGTTAGTTTTAAGTTTTAATGTCGCTCCTTACTTTCACTTAAAAAAATTGTTTTTTTTTTATTTAATTTAGACAAAGCCTTGATAAAGGTGCTTCGGGGAGATATCTCCCTTTTTATTACATAAAACACTTCTTATATTTATTTTAAAGTTTCATTTATCTAAAGTGAATTGCCTCACATTTCATAAAAACTATATGAAGTAATGCGCGAGAACAAATCAGCTATATGAAGGGGTGGCGAGAGGCAGATGCCTCACAGAGTGTATTTTAATGGCCAATTGTTCTAACTCTCATTGAACCTTCATATAAGTATATAATGCGTTCTGAGAAATGAGGGGGAGGTAGGATTTTATATCTAACCCCTCTTAACGTCCGGGAATATTTTTGGCCTACACTTTTATTACTGGTACTGGGGAGAAGGGTAATAGTATCACCTAATTGTTACAATATTCTTTCTATGTAGCATAAATATTGCGTTGACAGGCCTAGCAGCACAGAGGGAGAAGGCAAGGGAGGGCATCATGGGCCTTGCCAGGAAAGTCTTGGGGATTGGGGGGTGACAAGTACTACCATGGGTTTCGTTTTCACCAACTTTCAAAAGTATATTTCCTCTTTTCCTATTCACAATGTTTAAATGTGTTTAAACATACATATAAAATGTTCTTCAACATCAAAGAACACTATTGTGGAGGTCGTAATGCCTTCAGCCAGGTAGAAGACCAAGTCACGCAGAACTTCCATGCACATGAACAATAAAATCAGTCTCTGTCTACCCGAATTTCTTAAGTAAAATTATTACTAAGAACTCATTCAACAAAACTACTCTTCATCGAAAATTTTGACTAAATAATCAGATCTTGTCCAAAATTTTACTTACAATCCAGTATTTGAATTTTCAATCAGAAAAACGGAAAATCTGAAAGCTACCCTCCAATTTACAATTATTGGTACATACACTTTAACAGTAATAAACTATGAGCTTTTGTGTCTGGTAATCCTTATTATATCATGGTTAACCTTGGGCATAATTTAAAAAACCATCAGAAATTAAATTAAAAACAACTTTTCAACTGAAAGTTAGGAGTGAAAGTTATAAAAAAATTCATTTCCCATATAAAGGGGGCTACCTCTCCTCAAAACTCCGGAGTCATGGTATATGACTTCTGGACTATTCTGAACAAAATGGCTTTATCAAAATTCTGATTGGAGAGTTTGGGTAAAACCGGTAAAGGGTCACTTGTTGCCCTCCAATCACGTTTGACTCTCAAAAAGGGCACTAGAGCTTTTAATTTGCACTTGAATGAGTCCTCTCTGAAGTTTACAGGGCCACCCCTTGTATATGAAGTGGCTTTTGGAAAAAATATTAATACATTAAACTCTTACTGCTCTTTTTTTGCGACGCAATAGCATTACCATTGACTTAAACGGGTGAGTAGAACGTTTAATTTTCCTTCTAATAAACATCTGGAATTATCCAAGGAAAATAATGAGGATTTTTTTTTGGGGGGGGATGAATTTTCCACGGGAAAATTTTCCAGAGGGAGCATCTAGACCTCCTTCTACTAACCCACCTTTCAATCTTTTCTAGGCAACGGTATCCTAATGCCTTCCCACACTTCCTAACCTACCCTATGGGCTTTAGGCCTTAGGTAGGCAGGGAAGACGAGGGAGAAAAAGAGTACAAGAAAGGCTTAGAAAGGAAGGACTTAGCGTGGAAGGCATAAAGAGATTCGTAGAAGGTTCCTTACCAACCTTTCACCTCTTTATACCCTTCTACCTACCTTCCCTTCAATTTTTGCTAGTGAAAGGTAGCCTTCTACATTTCTTTTCTTATAACTTTATATAGCCTTCGAAAGTCTGATACCCTTGATGAATAGGTAGAAATGTAGATAGCCTCCTTCTAAAGCCAGAAAGTGAACCCTACCCCAGGGGATGATGGAAGCGTTAAGGGATAAAAAAATACCTATATACCCTTCATTTTTCACCAGCCATCAGGACCGTCACATATGGGGCGGGAAGAGCATGAAAATAGTGACATAACATATACCGAAACCTCAGTCTCGGACGGTATATGCATCGGTTTTACTAACTCGAGCAGTGATTTTACGTATAGTATTTGAAACGGCCATTATGCTGATTATTAAAAAAATATAGTCGGTAATTTGACTAGAAAGTCAGTAAAATCTCTCACCCCTCCAAATATTTTGGCTAGCAATAACCCTGCCTACCACGCTACACAGCCTTCCATCTTAAAACATATCAGACATAGGGTAGGTAGGTAAGGAAAGGAGGGGATGGAAGTACTCTTCCTAGGAACGATGAGGAAAGGGCTTTAGAACGACGACCATATGGTGGAAGGCTTAAAACGAAGAATATAAGTGTCCTACCTACCCTAAATTTCTCCCACTCTTCAACCAACCCATCCTTCCATCCTTCCAAGGAAATTCTAGAATTCTACTTTTCTACTCTGCTCTTTATGGGCTTAGAAAAGTGTAATGATCATAACTTTGCTGGTCAGTCAGGTCGATCAAGGAGGCACACTCGTGCCTCTTTAAAGAGGCGGACCACGACAATGTTAAGCGATCTTCGGTTCCAGTGGTCGCAGAGGGATGGGGAGGGATGAATTTCGTAGCCCGAGCTCCAACTAAGAAACCTGCCAAATTTCATCCCCCTCCGACTTTTCCTTCATGGGGAAAATCTGGCCGAGAGTTTTGACCCCCCAGCCCCCCTTTAACGTTGTCCGATCGGGCTGAAATTCACAAGTTAAGGTCCCCTAGGGCCCAGGAGCTTATCTGCGAAATTTCAGCTCGGTCCGATAACTCCTTCCCCATTTTCCAGAAACCACGCATAGCCACATAATGTTCATGTTCTCCTTTTGTTTTGTTTTTTCCGCCACGGCTACAGGTCACAGCCGACATCGGATCTGGATGTACGAAGACTCATTCGACGCGGAATTCTCCGAGTAATTTTCCTGGAAAGTTTCGTCGGAAAATCTTAACCCCCCGATTTTCTAGCTTAGAAAAACCCATTTCCCCATAAGAGCCCATGTTAATTTTTGAAATTCTTAAAAGTTATTTATACACATGCAGGTATTTCGACTTCAAACATGCCCGGTTAGCTCAGTCGGTACAGCGTGGGACTTTTAATCCTAAGGTCAAGGGTTCAAGTCCCTTATCGGGCGGTTTTTTTTTTCACAAAATATGAAAAAAACTTCGTTTTCTTAAAGAGTTAAAGAGGCTGCGTCCCAAAGTCGAACCTTAAAACGTACAGGAATTAGGAGAGGCAGTCCTAATTCCTGTACGAGGAGTACAGGAATTATTAAATTACATCCACCATGGAATGTAGAAAAACGTACAGAAATAATATGAAAAAAACTTCGGTTTCTTAAAGAGTTAAAGAGGCTGCATCCCAAAGTCGAACCTTAAAACGTACAGGAATTAGGAGAGGCAGTTGGGGGGCTGCCACCCCCCAAACTCCCCGCTTTTAAAGACTCTTTTGTACAGGTTTTTTGTTGTGGGGGGCTCCCGCCCCCCTAACCCCCCGCTCTTGGCTTCGGAAAGGCCCTCTTTTAATTAACAAAACCCAAAACCTGTCCAAAAGAGTCTTTAAAAGCGGGGGGTTTGGGGGGCGGCAGCCCCCCAACTGCCTCTCCTAATTCCTGTACGTTTTAAGGTTCGACTTTGGGATGCAGCCTCTTTAACTCTTTAAGAAACCGAAGTTTTTTTCATATTATTTCTGTACGTTTTTCTACATTCCATGGTGGATGTAATTTAATAATTCCTGTACTCCTCGTACAGGAATTAGGACTGCCTCTCCTAATTCCTGTACGTTTTAAGGTTCGACTTTGGGACGCAGCCTCTTTAACTCTTTAAGAAAACGAAGTTTTTTTCATATTATTTGAAATAAATGGTCTCAAACTGATGCTCTGCTATCAAACAGTTCGTGGTAATGAACTGTAGTAAGGAGCAACCCGGCTCAATAGCAACCAAAACTCTAAAAAATTGAATTTTGATACCAATAGCTACATCAAAAGAATCGCATTTTAATGCTGATTTTAAATATATAAGTTTCAAAAAGTTTAGTCCTACCCATCAAAAGTTACGAGCCTAAGAAAATTTGCGTTATTTTAGAAAATAGGGGGAAACACCCCCCTAAAAGTCATAGTCTTAACGAAAATCACACCATCAGATTCAGCGTATCAGAGAACCCTCCTGTAGAAGTTTCAAGCTCCTATCTACAAAAACGTGGAATTTTTTATTTTTTTTGCCAGAAGCCAGATCACAGATGCGTGTTTATTTGTTTGTTTGATTTTTTTTGTTTTGTTTTTTTGTTTTTTTTCCCAGGGGTAATCGTATCGACCCAGTTGTCCTAGAATGTTGCGAGAGGGTTCATTCTAACGGAAATGAAAAGTTATAGTGCCCTTTTTAAGTGGCCAAAAAAGTTGGAGGGCACCTAGGCCCCCTCCCACGCTAATTATTTTCCCAGAGTCAACGGATCAAAATTCTGAGATAGCCATTTTATTCAACGTAGTCGAAAAACCTTATAACTATGTCTTTGGGGACGACTTACTCCCCCACAGTCCCCGTGGGAGGGCCTACAAGTTACAAACTTTGACCATGGCTTACATATAGTAATGGTTATTGGAAAGTGTACAGGCGTTTTGAGGAGGATTTTGTGGTTGGGGGAGGGGTTGAGAAGAGGGGGATATGCTGGGGGAACTTTCCAGCGAGGAATTTGTCATGGGGGAAAAAAATTTCCATGAAGGGAGCACAGGTTTTACTAGCATTATTAAAAAAAACAATGAAAAAATAAATATGAAAAAGTTTTTTTTCAGCTGGAAGTAAGGAGCAGCATTAAAACTTAAAACGAACAGAAATTATTTCCCATATAAGGGGCTCACCTCCTCCTAATACCTCGCTCTTTATGCTAAAGTATTTTTAGTAATTTCAACTATTTATTCTACGGCTTTTGTGATTCAGGGGTCATTCTTGATGAATTGGGACAAAATTTAAGCTTTAGTGTAAAGAGCAAGGTACTGACGAGGGGGCGAACCCCCTCATATATGTAATAAAAACATGAGAATACAAAAGTTCTTTACGTAAGCTAATTTGTAAGTTACGTATATCTTTTACTAATAAAAAGATTCGTAAAAAACTAAAAGTTCTAGTTGCCTTTTTAATTAACCAAAAAATCGGAGGGCAACTAGGCTTCCTCCCCCGCTCTTTTTTTTCAACAGAAAAAATTCGATTAAAATTATGAGAAAGCCATTTAGCAAAAAAAAAAAATATGCAAATTTTTTTAACTGAAAGTAAGGAGCGATATTAAAACTTAAAACGAACAGAAATTTCTTCGTATATGAAAGGGGCTTTAGCGTAAAACTTTAGCGTAAAGAGCGGGGCGTTGATGAGGAAGCAGCCCCTTTCATATACGAAGTAATTTCTGTTCGTTTTAAGTTTTAATATCGCTCCTTACTTTCAGTTAAAAAAACTTTTTTTTTATTTATTATTGTTTAAAATGGTACCCTTCAGGTGGTGCAACAAGAGAGTATAGCTCAAAAGTTTAGCCATCTTCCTTGCCCGACATGTACAAAATCACACATAAGAAACTACTTTTGAATTATACAATGGCTATTGACAAGGCCATATTCAGGGGGGGGGCTAGGGGGTTTGATCGCCCCCCAATGTTTTTTCGAATCGGATGAACATAACAAAAATAAATATAAACTAATCTTTGATGCGTTTTAAGGTTTTTTTCTCGCGCACCCCGACATACCCTTTTGTACCCCCCCCCCAAGTAAAAAACATGGATACTGCCCTGGCCATAAACAAATAGTTTCAAATATCCTCCCCTTAAAACTATACCCCACAACAAACAAATTCTGGCCCTTTGAATTTTGAATATGAGTATAATAAAGGTAGTCTAAATTTATAACCTGAGATATTATTTATCGCTTACTGAAATAAAATATAAGCTGAGGGTTAGGCAGCAGAAAAAATCTTTGTGATAAAAGATAAACCTCTTTTTAGGGTCATCATTTGGGAGTCAAAATTCTTGAATTCCCATCCAACGATCGGGTTTTAGCTCAGTAGACTAAGTATTGCTATTGCTACATTATAGGAAGTGTAAGCCACTCTTGTAGCTAAAAATAAGCCCAGACTTCCTAGTCATCGAAAAAAGCGTAGATTTTCCGCTTGTGGAAATCAGTTAGCTTCACCTAAAAACAATGTCAAAGAAATTGCGTATTTGGAGACCTTCATATTATTCCTTTCTATATAGCAATGGTTTTTAACGCAGGTGTTTCCCGGATTAGCCCCGTGTCATTTTGCTAGGTCAATTAAAGATAGTAAATTAGTTTTTTTTTTAATCCGCCTAATTACTTTCGACAGCCGATAATGCTCAATTACTGTGTTCCAAAACCTTTTACTTAGAGATGCATGCATTAATCCGAAGCATGGTAAGTTTATCCGAGTTTTAGTCAGTTAATAGACATCCGAGGATAAAGACGGAAAGTAATATTAGGTTTTAATCACACAACTTTGTGAAAGGTTAATTTTTGCCGCCGAATTGAGAGGTATAGAATTCCCATCAGCAGCAACTTCAGCTGTAAACACTGTCAAAGAAGTGAATAAAATCGTACCAATCAAGCAGACATCGAAAACTGGAGTCGCTAGCCTAAGACCCGTCTCTTCTGTCACAGCTGAAATACAAAATACTGAAGGGTAACGTCTCTTAATTTTATTTTTGTTTTGCCAGGGCAACCCTGTCTTTTGCAATAGCCTTCCTGTGTTTTTACATTCCTTTTTTCATTTTGTTTCTCCCTTGCTTCCTAGCTAATTTTATCTCCTCTCGCGCAATCGTTCCTTGATTTATTGTTATTAAATATCAAATGAATGAATGTTTTATTAACTATTACCACTAATTTACAAAAACTATATATGCACACTACCGCCCGGGGAAGGCTCAAACAGCCTGATATTGGACGGCTGAAATACTCTGATTCTCAACCTATTTATTTAAAAAACAAAAAATAAAGAAGGACAAAAACACTCTCACTCAATTACCCCTTAATACCAGAATATATATTAATAAAGGCTAATAATAATAATAAAAAAATCTCCCCACCCCCAATGAACGTTTTTTAATTTTACTTTAAATGACCCAATGTGTTCCGCCTCCCGAATGCCAGCTGGGATATCATTCCAAATGGCCGGAGTTAAATACCTTATTCCGAAAGCTGCACGTGTGGTGTCTCGGTACTCAACAATAAAATTATCCGCCTCTCTAGTCTCATACCTGCGGAGTGAACGATTTGCTAGAAAAAAATGGTAAAAAATGGAGGACATACATCATTGCAACATCGATACGCAAAAACAATAGCTTGATAATCTCGAATCTGACCAATATTAAGCACTCATAATTTCTTAAAACATGACGTGGTATCATTTACATTTTCTGCATAATTACCAAGAAGACGTGCTGTTTTATTTTGTACGATCTGCGCTCTTTTAAAATTTGCATAGAATTTACTAGACCAATGGACACAACCATAAAAAATATAAGGCGCAACAATGATATGATACAATAATAAAAGAACCGATATATATTTTATCACAGTTTTGAATATTTCGACCATAGGCAGCGCAATAGCAATGCCTAACTAAAGACCGATGTGGGTACAATGCATTATTTATTTTTTTTTTTTACTTTTTTTTTTTAGACCAGGGAACTTCGCATGGAAACAGCTGTCGTAGAAACTTTGAAAAGAGCTTCTTTGATTGGGAATTGGAAGGGTCTGTGCCCTTTTTAATAGTCGAAAGTGATTGGAGGGCAACTAACATCCCTCTCACGCCCGCCATTTGTGCAAACACATCTAATCAAAATTTTGAGATAACCATTTTGTTCAACGTAGTACAAAGGTCCGAAAATTATGTCTTTGAGGACGACAGCCCCCAGAGCCCCCATGGCAAGGGTTGTAAGATATGCCCTGGGGCACATACAGAAAGGGTGATTTTATAAACTTTGGAGAGGGCTCATTCAATTGGTAATCAGAAGTCCTAGTGCCCTTTTTAAGATTCAAAGTGATCCGACGGTGGATACCCCTCCCCCCCCCCCCCGACACCTCGTATTTTCCTAAAACGCATCCGATTGAAACTTTAAGATGACCAGTTTTTGTCGTAAAAACTGCGAAAAAGGCTAATTCGATTGGAAATTGAAAGGGCCATTGCCCTTTTTAATAGTTGAAAGTAGTTAGAGGGTAACTAACCTCCACCCACGCCCACCATTTTCCTAAGCATGTCCAATCGAAATTTGGGATAACCATTTTGTTTAACGTAAATGAAAGGTCCGAAAAATTATGTCTTTGTAGATAACAACCCCCCAGAGTCCTTAGGGCAAGAGTTTCCAAAATACACCTGATACAAATTTTGAGATGGCTATTTATTGTCTTAGAAACTTCAAAAAGGCTCATTCGATCGAAAATTGAAAGGACTATTGCCCTGTTTAATAGTCAAAAGTAATTGGAGGGTAACTAGCCCCCTCCCACGCCCACCATTTTTCCAAATACGTCCAATCAAAATGTGAGATATTTATTTTGTTTAACGTAAATGAAAGACCAGAAAAAATATGTCTTTGAAGATAACAAACCCCCACCCCACCCCCAGAGCCCTCAGGTCAAGGGTTCCCGAAATACACCTGATACAAATTTTGAGATGGCTATTTATTGTCTTAGAAACTTCAAAAAGGCTCATTCGATTGAAACTTGAAAGGACTATTGCCCTTTTTAATGGTCAAAAGTAAATGGAGGGTAACTAGCTCCCTCCCACGCCCACCATTTTTCCAAACACGTCAAATTAAAATTTGGGATATTTATTTTGTTTAACGTAAATGAAAGACCAGAAAAATTATGTCTTTGAAGATAACAACCCCCCCCAAGAGCCCTCAGGTCAAGGGTTCCCGAAATACATCTTCGACAAAGGCTCATTCGATTGGAAATTAAAAGGGCTAGTGCCCTTTTTAATAGTCCAGAGTAACTGGAGGGTAGCTAATCCCCCTTTCACGCCCACCATTTCCCAAAACACATCCAATCAAAATCTTGAGATAGCCATTTTGTTCAACATAATTGAAAGCTCTAAAAATTATGTCTTTGAGGATAACAAACCCCCCGGACCACTCAGGACAAGGGTTGTAATTTATGCCCTGGGAGCACATAAGATATATATATAGCAAGGGTGATCGTACAGAATTTGGAGGGAGCTGATTGGATTGATAATCAGACGTTCTAGAGCTCTTTTTAATATTCATAGTAAAGAGCCAAACAGAACACGATTTGCGCTTTACTGAAAAAAGGTATTATTTTTTTTAGACCAGGGAGCTTCGTATCAAATGAGTTGTTGTATAAAATTTGAAAAGGGCTCATTCGATTGGAAATTGAAAGAGCTAGTACTTTTTTAATAATCAAAAATGATTGGAGGGAAACTACCCTCCCACGCCCACCATTTCCCCAAGCACATTCAATCAAAATTTTAACATAGCCATTTTGTTCAACATAGTTGAAAGATCTGGAAATTATGAACAGCCCTCAGGGCAAGGGTTGTAAGTTATGTCCTGGGGGCGTATAAAGTTTCTATAGAGAATGTGGTCATAGAAACTTCAGAGGGGGTTCATTGGATTGGTAATCAGAAGTTCTAGTACCCTATATTAGATCGAAAGTGATCAGAGGTGGGGTATCCCTCCACACCTCGTATCTTCCTGAAATAAATTTGATAGAAATTTTAAAATGACCATTTATTGTCATATAAACTTCTAAAGAGGTTCATTCGATTCAAAATTGAAAGGGCTAATCCCCATTTTTATAGTCAAAAGTGATTGGAAAACAACCAGCCCCCCTCCCGCGCCCACTATTTCCCCACAAACATCCAATCAAAACTTTGAGATAGCAATTTTGTTCAACGTAGCTGAAAGCTCTGGAAATTATGTCTTTGAGGATGACACCCTCCCCAGAGCCCTCAGCGCAAGGGATGTGTTATACCCTGAGGGCATATAAGGTTTTTATGGAAATATAAACCTTCGAAGATCGAACAAAATACTTAGGAAGGGGCTCGTTGGATTGCTAGTAAGAAGTTTTAGTGCACCTTTTAAGATTTAGAGTGATGGGAAGTTTGATAGCCCCCCCCCACACCCCGTATTTTCCCAAAATATATCTGATGGAAATTTTGAGATGGTTGTTTGTTGTCGTAGAAACTTCAAAAAGGTTCATTCGATTGGAATTGAAAGGGCTAGTGCTCATTTAATATTCGAACGTACATAGAGAACAAATAACCCCCTCTCGCGCCCACTATTTCCCTAAACACATCCAATCAAAATTTTGACATAGCCATTTTGTTCAGCGTAGTTGGAAGGCCCGGAAATTTTGTATTTGAGGATGAAAACCCCCCTACTTCACCCAGGGCAAGGATTGTAAATTAAGCCCTGGGGGCAAATAAGGTTTATATAGAAAGGGTGATCGTATAAACTTCGGAGGGGATTTATCAGATTCCTAATCAGAGCATTTAGTGCCCTTACTGAGATTCAGAGTGATGGGAGAGTGGATCCCCTACCCCCCGCACCCCGTACTTTACCCAAACGCGTCAGATTAAATTTTGAGATAGCCATTTGTTGTCGTAGAAACGTGAAAAAAGGCTCATCCGACTGGAATTTGAAAGGGCTAGTGCCCTTTTTCATAGTTGAAAGTAATTGGAAGGCAAATAATCCCTTCCCACTTCCACCATTTTCCCAAACACACTGTCATTGAGAAAGGGCAAGCGAAAAGACCAAAAAAAAAAAATTAGTGAAAACAGGTGAGCTTTTCAGAAAATGTTGAGGAGGGTACTGAACTAAATCAAAACATGTTATGTGTTTACGGATTGTCAAAAGGGCGTAGCTCATGAATGACAGAGTATATCAATTTAGAACTTTCCGGGAATGACAAAGGAACATCATCAAATAGGGAACATTCGTATGCTAACACTGCAAGTACAATTACCACTAGTCCCTGGCATCACATCAATAACGAGAAGGCCTACGCGATCATTGTTGACCGGAAACATTTATTTTTTGATCAGTATTTCTCAAGTCCAATCTTTAATTTACAACAGATTTGGGCTTATTCATTAAGCAGAAACTTCGTGAGTCAGTCAAAAAGTGATTAGAAAGCAATTAGCCCCTCCCTCCACGCCCACCATTTCCCCAAACACATCCAAGCAAAATTTTGATACAGCCATTTTGTTCGACGTAATTTAAAATTCCGGAAATTATGTCTTTGAGGATGACGACCCCTCCACATTCCTCAGGGGAAGGGTTATAAGTTATGCCTCGGGGCATATAAGGTATATATAGCAAGTGTGATCGTGAAAATTTCTGAGGGGGCTCATTGGATTGGTAATAAGAAGTTCTGGTGCCTTTTTAAAGATTCAGAGTGATCGGAGGGTGGGTACCCCCTACGTACCTCGTATTTTGCCGAAATGTACGTAATAGAAATTTTGAGATGGCCAATTTCTGTTGTAGAAAATTCAAAAAGAACTCATTCAACTGCAAATTGGAAGAGCTATTACCTTTTATAATAGTCAAAAGTGATTGTAGGGCAACTGGCTCCCCTCCCACGCCCACCATTTTCCCAAACACATCCAATCAAGATTTTGAGATAGCTATTTATTCAACGTAATTGAAAGATCCCGAAATTATGTCTTTGAGGATGAAAATCCCCCCCCCCAGTTCTCAGGGTAAGGGTTGTAAGTTATGCCCTGGGGGCATATAAGGTTTCTATGCAAAGGGTGATCTTATAAACTTTGGAGTGGGCTCATTGGAAAGGTAATCAGAATTTCCATTGTTTGGGGGTGAGTGAGGGTGTTTGCACCACCCCCACCCACCCCCATCCCACACATACACACAACAACCTCTTATTTTCCCAAAATGCATTTGATTGAAATTTTGAGTTGGAAATCGGTTGTCGTAGAAAAACCGAAAAAGGCTTATTAGATTGGAAATTGAAAGAGCTAGGGCCCTTTTTATTATTCAAAAGTGATTGGAGCACAACAAGTCCCCCCCCCCCCGACATCTATTCGCAAAACATATCTAATCAAAATTTTGAGATAGCTATTTTGTTCAGCGCAGTTGAAAGGTATGGAAATTATATTTTTGATAACCTCCATAGGCTACCTTCTCAAAACCAGAACATAAATTGTACTTTACTGAAAAAATGGCTGTGGATTGTCAGATTAGTATACATATACTGATATATATTTCTTAAAGTTTTAATAATTTTTTATTAGCTAGAGTTTAAATATTAAAAAAATTTTAAACTTATTTTTAAACTCAATTTTAAACTTGAATTTAATTTCTTTTATTTATTGGATGGATTTGAGTCAAATACAACGTAGGTGGGGGGGCTACCTCCGATGACTTTAACTCTTAAGAAGGGAACTGGAACATCTTATATCCAATCTAATGAGCCCCTTCACAGTTAATACGATCACCCTTTCCATAAACATTGTATGCCCTCGGGGCATAACTTACAACCCTTGTGATGAGGGCTGCGTTGGGAGGGGGTTGTCCTCCTCAAAGACAGAATTTTCAGACCTTTCAACTATGTTAAAAAAATAGCTATTCCGTAACTTTGATTAGATACCGTTTGGAAATTGAATGGCGAGGAGGGCCTTGTTGTTTTCCAATCATTTTTAACTATTAAAAAGGCCGTTTCAATTTGAAATAGAAGGAGCCTTTTTGTAAGTTTTTACGACATCAAGTGGCCAACACAAAATTTCTATCACATGCATTTCAGGAAAATCGAGGTGTGAGGGGTTATCCACGCTCCGATCACTGCGAATCTAAAAAGGACACTAAAACTTCAGATCACCAATCCAGTGAGTCTCCTCCAAAGTTAATACGATCATTCTTTCCATATAAATCTTATATACCACCAGGGCATAACTTACAACCCTTGTCCAGAGGGCTCTGGGTGGTTGTCATCTTCAAAGACATAATTTTCGGAACTTTTAATTACGTTGAACAAAATGGCTATCTGAAAATTTTTCTGGATGTGTTAGGGGAAATGATGGGCATGGGAGGAGGGGTTAGTTACCCTCCAATCAGTGTCGACTATTAAAAAGGGCACTAGTCCTTGCGATTTCCAAGAAAACAAGTTCTTTTCGAAGTTTCTATGAAAACAAATGACCATCTTAAAATTTCTATCAGATGCATTTCGGTATAATCCGAGGTGGGGGGGGGGAGTATCCAGAATTCGATCACCCTAAATCTTACAAAAGGCGCAAGAGCTTCTAATTACCAATCCAATGAGCACCCTCCAAAGTTTATACGGTCATCGTTTCTATATAAACCTTATATGCCCCGAGGACATAACTTACAACCCTTGCTTTGAAGGTTGTAGGGGGATTGTCATCCTCAAATCGTAGTTTCAGGACCCTTCAACCACGTTGAACAAAATGGCTATCCTAATCTTTTGATTCTACGTGTTTGCGAAAATGGCGGACGTGGCATGAGGGTTAGTTGACCTGCAATCACTTTGGACAATTAAAAGGGGCACTAGCACTTTCAATTTCCAATCGAAAGAGCCCTTTTAGAAGTTTCTACGACAGCTCATTCAATACAAAGTGCTCTGGTTTAAAACCAAAATAATTAAATAAATAATACATTATTCCCACATCGCTCTTTACTATGATCATAGTTGAAAAAATGTTTGTTTCGCATATTTGAAAAAATGTCAATGTTTCAGAGTAAAAGTGAATATGATGCATATAACCAGACTACAACATGGATTGAATACAATAATAAAGCATATTAGGGACAATGGATCGACTCATCTCATGAAAAAAGAGTGAAAATATATATTATTCTATTATTACATGTCTGACAATGAAAAACGTTCTATAATTATTTGTTTTCTAGTTAGATATTTTAGTCTATCTCTAGGGAACTAGTAGGCGTTGAGTGTGCACAAAGTAGGAAGAACCTTGGCTTTGTTATTTCAGTGTATAATTGATAGTGGGAGTGTCAAAAAAAAAAAAATGGATGGATTTGAGAAACAAAAAATCGTGCGGAATCTTGTAACATTGGAAAAATGCTTGAATCTAAAAGATCAATTTCAGAAGTTATCAGTGCAAACGGAAATATTCCCTGAAAGAATGTTTTAGAAAATGATTCTCAAAGCTTGCATTATTGTATTAGGCTTTTACTTTGTGGTTCAAATGCCTCTACTGGATTTATCGTCATACTAATTGAAAGAAAAACTACAAAATGACATTGTGGATTTGCTTTTGAACACTACCTAAAACATTAAATTCTTTATGTTGATTTAGACTGCAACTGAATGATTTTTTGTGAGATAAGTCGACAATTTAAAACATCCAGTCCACACGGAAATAATCGAGTAATCACTTGATTACTCCTCTCTCACTAGAAGTAGAAAATAACATTGCTATTGCTCGCAAGTCATTTCCAATTTTGCAGTGTGAGAGTCAAAAGTGGAAAAATGTTCTCCACATGTCCACTCTGCTTATATACATTGGGCAGCTGGTCATCATATGAGAACTGAACTAGTATTAATAACTCTAACAAAAGTGTAGATTATGCAATCCACATAAAATGCACAGAAGATATGCTGTGCAAATTAAGCATTATAATTCCTGTCCTGAAAAGGTTTGTGACAAAATCCTAGAGGATACCCATGTTCTAATTGCCACTATGATAAGTGTGATCAATGGGAAAAATACTTACCCTGGTTCGATCGGAAAAAAATTAATTAAGGCATTTTACTTTACTTATAAGGGCTTTGTATCGCTGTGGATTTAAATTGTTTTGGGAAGAAGAATTTGGACCACGTTAAAGTTTTCGAAACACCAAGAGACTATGGTGTTTACGTCATCGTTGTAAGGACAATGGTAGTTATGATCATAAGCCTCCTGATTTTTATTTAGCTTGTACAGAAAGTGATTCTTCATATGAGAATATCGTGTGAGACACTGCTTCAAATAAGCAAATTAAAACATGTGAATTTTACAATATGAATCATAATAGAATCATTGGCTTCACAAAGAGATGTCATAAAAATGAAGGTACTTTATGTTGTGGCAAATGTGAACCAGACTTTGCGCAACAAGATCAGTACAAGTTGAATCATAATATATTTTCCACCACTATTCGTTGTCGATGACCGTCTAAATGATGAAAAAAGAAATCTAAAAGATGAAGACAGCGGATATTTTTATTGTATATATCTGTTTTATTAATAAACAAATTTACAGACACTATTAAAACAATTTATTCTTAGGGCATGAAATCAATATTATACAGATAGGACGGGATATTTTAAATTATGAAACCATTCAATCGAGGATTTTTTTACGTAAATGTTGAGAAATTCGTTGGAAGTATAGTCAAGGTCTCAAAAAATTAAATATGTTAATGCATGGAAACCATAGCTTTTGGTTGATAAATCTTGTACTCATTCCGATTTTGAACAATAGATTTTCCACTTATTTCAAGGAAATTTGTGACGTAAGGGAGTGTAGAATGCATACGGTAGACAAAATGGATAAAAAAAAATTCTATATTCTTCACTGTTCGAAACATGCATAGCCAATATGTCGTCTGTACCGTCGACGGTTTGCTATTAAAAATAATATCTGTGTTGCTAACATAATAAATATGTTCAAGGAAATCCGAGGGTATGCAATAGGATTTGTATTTGGATATGTATGGTTCCAAGTTGAATGCGTCGATTATTTGTTTTTGTGTTCATGGTGCCAAATCTAGCAGAGCACTGCAGTCAGAGGTAATTTACCAATAGATTTCACAGTAATTTAATGAGGTTGATGGAACCCTCTCCGTAAATGGTTCGGGAAAGGTAAAGTCTAAACATACAGTGCACGTTGGGGAAATACTCATATCTTGATTACCAGACAAGCTCAATACAATAATACCGTGACTTTTTGCGAACATTGTATCGGTTATGCCATTTTCAAATAGCTATGAATCTTGATCCAGGGATTACATTGCAATTCATATAGCTTCCTATAGGATTTATCAAAGGATAAATTTTAGAGAGGAGTTCCATTTACTTTGCACACAAGAGAGGAAAGTCCAAACATTATAAATTTGTGTAGAGAACTTGTCCATGATCCTATGGCCCAGGCACTTTTTACAAATGCCCAAGCAAGTTTTGAAGGAATTTCACCACTGATAAATGAAGAGTCGGTGTAGGTACTTGAACCAGTGGTAATATGTCGTTGATTGGAGATTTTGTGAGTAACTAGCAGTTTGATTTTATTTCCAGTGTGTCTTAACTTTTAATCGCCAAAGCAGCAGAACTCATAACCTATTGCTTTCGTGCATAAAATACTTCCAAGGTGAGATTGACATTTCCACGAGTGCTTCATCAAATCTTTTTTTTCAAAACAAAATTGGACTGAGCGAGTTATAACTTTAGGTCAATCTTAACATTGGGAGGCATTCATTGAGGTACAGTTTACCAACGAAATGATACTCCTTGCTCACCACCCAGGTGAGTTCACCATCAGTATCAACATTTGATCTATGATAATAGCCCATCGGCTGACCTATTAATTTCTTATAGAGCATTGGATTCATCACCATAAATTGTATGTAGCTTGCAGAGTTTGATAGATTGTTGCTAGTGCTCACCAATGCTCCATTTATGTAGATACATACTTGTCTAAACAAATTGTGTACTCCGCAATTTTAATAGGATAATCCATTGGTAGCGGTGGAAGTTTGATTGTCAGACTTTTTTCTCGCAAGAAGTATGTGGATTATACATCTATAAAGTAGTCTTCAATATGAATAAATTTAACAATGCATTTTTTCAGAGAGTGGTCGTTGTGGGTAGAATTGTTCATAGCAGCTATGTTGTACGCTGACATCTATACTTTTTACCCTGAAAATATATAGAGATGAGGTGGATGTGAGATGGGAATCCCTGTAGGGTAGATACGTCATTTCAGTCTAGGAACAGAAATACTTTTTCGTTATAAAAAATATGTTTCTTGGTTAATTTTTTTCTTTGGTAAGTGATATCATTCGTTTTTGACCTGAGTAGAGACTAACGAGTGATGAGGTGTTTCTCGACCTTTTTTAAACCTTTTCTACTTTGTCGTGATTTCAATCACTCACCAAGGGATCGTGCGCTGGACATGAAATTTTGTGAGAAACTTTCTTTAAAAACTTTGCCAGCCCACCAATCGAGCACTGTAGAGGCTGCAAAATCCGCAGCAACTGGAGCAATATATTTTTCAGCCAGGGGTAGTGCAGAGCAAAACCAACTGCCAAGATCATAGCCCGATATTTACGATTGACTTTTGTAATAATCCATTCCATGACCCAATTGTCGTGGTCTTAGAGTAGCAACATAGCAATGAATATCAAACAAATTTATTTATTTTTTTGGAAATCTCGTTGTTTAATGAGTCGAATATGACATATAATGACGACCAAACTTTTTGTTATAGCTAAAGGATCCCCTAATTAAGTTCTTAATGATAACTGGCAGAGTTCCAATACGAAGTTTTTGCAGGAAAATACTGAAGATTCTTTATATTGTAGTGATAAACATGTTCGTAGATGGTTTTTCATTCAAGAACACGAAGGAGGGGACCATTTGAATTGTCAACTCTCGATGTCTCAACAAAGGATGAATAAAGAAATATACAACTGTCCTAGAGGAAACCGGGTGGATAATTTGCAAAAATAGGACGATCTGTCCCACGCACAGTTCCAGCATTTTTACCATTGATTTTTCTTTATTAAACAAGAAACTTCTCACAGGTTATCATTGAGATGAATAATTTCATTGTCACTGTCACTTTATCTCACCAAGATCTATTGAACAATTAAACTGGAATGCACCATTCTTACGAGGAGACATTTTTTCTATTGATTGTACGACACAAATCAGTCATACTACCAGATTATTTGTATTTTAGTGTGACACAAGGGTATTCACTAGATCTAAGTGCTTCTATCAATTCATAGTTGACAAGGAGTGACCAATCAAATGGTCTGAATTTTATCTCATATCTACGGTCTTTTCTTATGATATAATATGTATTTTTGAGAATACAATCGACTATAGCAGCTTCATACTGATCCTCGTTGAATTTAATATCAGGGGAGAATTTTGTCCAAAAATCGCTTATTTTGCTCAAATCACTTGTAGAGGGGATAAGAGACATTGCACATAAACGTCACATAGAAGTCATTGGGCATTGTGTACGTTTTCGACGGATATCCATGTATCAAAATCAGAGTTGTATCCTATCCAACGAGCTAGCCACTGTATCTTGCCCCTATGAGTACGACTCTTTAATATCTTTTCAAGAGGATATGTTCCATTTTTATTAGCCTTTTCAAAATAATAATCATAAAACTCGCAAAGAATCCCATCGTCTTTTCTGTCACTTAGACAATATGTTATGGGTTTACTGTCTAAGATTCTGGACGATTTAAAAAGTTCATCTGACGCTAAGTAATTCCCCTTTTTCAACAACATTAGCAGTTTGATTGATTTGAACAGTATCACAGAGAATGAATTCCTTCTTTTTCGTTTTCCTCCCCCTTCATTGGAATATTGTTTAAGAAAAGCGTCAAGTGCATCGGCATCCCTTTGATGAACTTCCATAGGAGTAGAATCTGACAGGGATAGATTATGAATCAACTTGGTTTTATCCAAAACATAAATAAAAGCAACAGTGTTTTTCATTTTACATGGAAATTAAAAGTCGAAAAGTTTTTATCAATCGTTCAGCCAATGCTGCCTTTACTGGACTATGACTTTGACAGAGCATTGTGTTGTATTTCAATAAAACATTCTTTAAATGTGGATTAACACACTCACTACCCCAATCCGTTTGCATATTCTAATAACCTGTTCAGGATGGATTTAAGGCCTTTAGCGACTTGATCACCTCTCTTCGACTACAATGGAATGGCAAATGGAAAACGACTAAAAACACTAATTGCAAGTAGAATGTACTTATATGGCTAATTGTGACACTGTCGAATCTCATCTAGAGTTAAAATATCTGCTTGTAATATTAATAATGGGAAAAAGGCTTTAGTCCTCTGATTGTTACTTCCACAAACTATGATTACTATACAGGTTGTAACTTGATTCATTCTGTAAATGCTCTGCCGCTAGCTTTGTTTCAAGTCCAGTGACTTGAGCAAGTGTATTGTGTGAACTTAATTTCCCACTTCATCAATATTCCCGCTAAAATATTTAAAAAACAAACCATTTTGAACCTAAACACGCAGTGAAGTGTCCACTTTCCTTTTGCGCATTAACAGGCAGGGGTGAAGCGGTGATATTAAGACGCCAACGCTTGAGTTCTCCCACTCTCGTCAAATCATCGACATTTCCAGTTATTGTGCTAGTATTCACAAAAAAAGGATTTAAAGTCTTCTTTTGATATTTGACTGAATTTCATTAATCGTTCCAAAATGATTCTAAGTCAGAAAATTGAATAAATTCATGAATTAAAATCAATGGTCTTGCCCGACACTTACTGTGGATGGGCCCAATTTGGCTTTGGAGGCTTGTTTGCCCACCATTCCACGCAAATTAACGGTCTTGAGTCAATTCTAAATTCTTGGTCAACCTGCCTGTGACCAGAGGTAGGCATTCCTTGTTTACCTCTCATTCCAGGCAATCTAACGGTCCTATGTCAATTTTAAATTCTTGGTAAACCTGCCTAAGACTTTAGACAGGCGTTCCTTTCTAAAAGGTAACAGACAAGTGGTGTCTCAATACGACAATCATACTTACTCCTGCCGTTTACCCGTGCCATTTGACCGAACACTTGGAAAACTTTGGGCTCTATGACTATCTTCTTCAACAACACACTACAGACATTCTTTTCCTAATAGAAAAAAACACGAATGACATTTATATTATCATCATTTTGTATTTTTCAAAATATCACAAGTGATTCCCGAAAATTTTAAGTGATTTAAGATCACAAAAATGCGAAGTCCCGTAAAAAATTATAATTCAGAAAAATTCGAAATCTCAAAAATCCTGTTATGCTCACCAGGTGGGTACCGTGCGCCAGGCAGCTTGTATCCAAAGGCTCATTTCACTGAGAAACAACAGCTGGCAAGCGTTTCTTGTAAATATTTTTATCACCAGAAGCTAGGATAACGCTATGGGCTGCGCTTGTACTAATTGAATGGGTTCACTGTAGAAATATGCATACAATGTTTCCAAAAATTTTTATGGCTGTCGTAGAAGTATAGCTGAATGCAATGGGCTAGTAATTCCAATAGAAATTTCGGATAGGGCTGTATTAGAATTCGTTTACGGGATACGAGGAATTGACACCTCGAATAATACACCAGGATAGGGCTGTATCGGGATTCGTTGATCCCGTACTACTGCTTTCTTTCTTTTAGCGAGTTATAAACAAATCATTTTTTGAGTGTTCAATATTTGATTCAGATACTTTTTTTCTGTTTTTAGATTGCTTGGAAACGATGGACACCGAATTGTCAGTACTTGAAGGCATTGGCTGGATGATGATAATTGTAACTATCGTGTCAGTAATACTCAATATTCTTAGTACCTACTGTGCCTGGAGTTCTCGACAGACGTCAAGAACTTTGATTGACTACTTTATAGTGTTCTACAATGCTTCCCTTCTCCAAACTGCAACATTTGCACAAGTAAGTTCGAATACAAGCTCTTGACGCTACCGTGTTCGATCATGAGTTGTGTTTTCAGCCTCTGGGTTTGAAGCGGGTTTTGAGCTGGCTCGCCAAAATTATTTTCAGTGTCTCCGTGTTTAACCCAGCCTATATTTAAAGTTTTTTCATCTTTCGAGTTCCAAGTGTATTGGACACGAAATCTTCAAAATTTTAATGTGCCTGAATAGCATGGTTAAACACAGGTTCTAAGAAGGCCCAAACCCGCATTGAACACGGTGCTCAAAAATAGAATCTACACAACCGTGTCAGATGTGGGTGGCCTGAAAACAGAGCTTCGAAGACTGCATTTAAAATCTTTTATAGCCCACTAGTGGGTTAATCAGACCCATAAAAGTTCGAGGTCAAGGCACGTGTGGAGGAAGGGGGTTCGAGTTCCAATCCCCAAACAATTTGTGATCTCCCTTCGGTTTTCAGATAATTTGCCTGTTCCTTTTGGGGATGAATCTGCCTCCCCCCCTCGTCAATAAAAAAGGAATTAAACGTACACGTCCATTAACATATGTTGCAATTCATTTATTAGAAGGTATTATCTACAAGGCGATGGAAATATTAATAACCCATGTGCAAGACTTTCGCTACTGATGCATTTATATCCAAATTTTTACTGTATTCGATCTAAATTTTACTTTCTACAAATGTTTTTTTTTAGAAAAATTTAATTATAAATGAACATTTAACTTGCCAAAATGAAGACATAAAAATACGTTAAAAATTAAAAGCTTGATGCGGGAAAATTGCAACCACCCTTAGCATATCTTACATAAGATGAGTTTTTTTTGTTTGCTCCTGTCGAACTTTTATTACTGCTACTAAATAAGCATTAAAACCCGAAAATCACTAAGAAGTCTTATGAAAATAATTAATTTTTCAATACAGTCCTTCTTTGAAATTAGCTGTTCACTTGACTCCTAAGCAAATTTTGAAAAATTCACCCTAAGCGAATTTCCACTTTTTCCACAAAAATGATGGTAAAAAATCGACCTTAATTCAGAAGGTTGTTACGGTTTTCTTCACACTGTCCACACTTCACACTGTCCAAATACTTTACCCACACCCACCTCCCTAATGTGCAAATATATAGCCCAAATTATATATTCCTCATCTATTCAGTCCCTTCTCTGTGTTTTATCTCACGCTAAGTTGAAATAAACAAACGAAACAAACCGGTTCTACAACGCGTCAGTGGATGAACAACTTAAGTGGTCAGGGCTCTGTCCTAAAGCACTGCAAATTTTTCCGTCGTTTTAAGTTTGGCTTATTATTTATTTCCGAATGTTTTAGATTTAAACATCATCCTTTACTTTTCTTTTATTGATTGAAATCTGTTTTATATTGATCTAGCACCAGAACTACAATAAATAACGTTTTGCATGGCACACTGGAAAAAAAATACCATTACTCAGCTGGAAACGGTAACGTCTATGGGCATTTTTATAATTCAAAAGAAGCAAAAAAAAATCCCACAAAATCATACAAAAATTATTCATTCAAGAAGAAATGAATGAAACCAGGTATGTCCGTTAATTTTGAAAACGCCCTTAAAATGATTTAATGGAAGGCATTTGATTCCGGTTGTTTGAGCTTGTGTGAGAGAACAAAGACATTTTGTTGAAAATAGTTGCTCAGATCGGCATATAGCGCAGGACTGCGTATTATTTGATATTTTTCTATTATTTGAAATGGGATAGAGGTTATTTTAAAGAAAAAAAGTAGTCAAATCAGTTCTCACTAAATAATAAACAAAAACAAGTTTTTTTCAACTGAAAGTAAGCAGCAAAATTGAAACTCAAAACAGACAGAAATTGTTCCGAGTACAAAGGGGTTGCCCCCTCTCAAAACTTTACTCTTCACGCTAAAGTTTATGACAGTTAAAAAAAGAACAATTTCCTAGTCTATCGAAACGGCCATTGTATTTCAGGAGTCGTTCTTAAAAAATTGATACAAACAGTAAAACTTTACCGTAAAGAGCAAGCTATTGGGGAGGGGGCAACCCCTTAATATACGGAATAATCTTGGTTCGTTTTGAGTGTTAATGTTACTCCTAACTTTTAGTTGAAAAAAATTGTTTTTTTGTTTATTATTGAGTAAGGAAGTAATTTTATTACTTTTTATTCTTGAAATAGCTTCTTATAATAATACTTCCAAAATAACTTCTTCTAATATAATTATTGTATAATTAATAATTATTAATTTATAATTAATAATAATAATTATTATTAATTGCTGATCATTTTTCATGTAATACCCGTAATCAGGCTCACCCTAAATAAAAAATTCATTCCCCTCAAATAGAAAGTCCTCCGTTGGAAATTACTCCCACATAATATAAACTCCTTCCGTAAAAATTCTTCAGAACAATTCCATCCTCGCTACCCCCCCCCCCCCCCTGTAAGATTTCTTGCAGAAGGTTCAGCCTGAAAAATTCTTCTTAGTGTACTTTCATTTGAAAAATATTTTAAGTTCTAATCGTATCCGATCATACCGGAAATCCTCCCTTCCGTGAAATTATTTCCTGGAAATCCAAATACGCTGAAAATTTCGCCCGGACAATTCCCTTGGAAGATCTTCATATGTAAAAATGAGTACGCAAAGAGAAATAAGACAAATAAAAAGATTTCACACATCCCTTTCCAAATCCAATCCCCCCTTTCTTCCAAGTCCCCAAAGTCTAAAATTCCCTCTGGAAAGTTAATCACCAGAAATTGTACTCCACACTGAAAATTATCCCCACGGAAACTCACCCCAATCATAAAAATTCCCTCCCCTACAAAAAAATGTATGTATGCTTTACAATAACAAATATTATACGTAAACAACGGGTAAATCTTATAAGTTAAAAGTCAATCCCCAGGGTGGTGAGGGGTCATATAATCTCCTAAGGTTTCACGAATTTTCAACTCTAACGAACAAAATGGCTATCTCAAAAGTTTGATCGGATGATTTTGTGGGGAAAGGGGCTTGGGTGGGGGCTAGTTGCCCTCCATTCTTTCCATTCGCTTCAAAAAGACACTGTAAGTTTTAATTTCCGTTCAAATGAACCTCTCTCGATGTTCTGGGACCTTTGGTTCGACATGATCACCCCTGGGAAAAAAAGCAAATAAACACACATCCCAGGTCTTTCTTTTGAGGAGCTTGAAACTTCTACCGTAGGTTTCTCTGAAACGCTCAACATGATGATGGGATTTTCATTAAGTTTATTTTACATTTAGGAAGTGTTTACCCCCTTTTTGAAAATCAGGCAAATTTTCTTGGGCTGGTTGTCTTTGATGGATATCACTAAGCTTAATGAATCTTATATATTTGGAATCAGCATAGTAAGCCAATTCTTTTGTTGTATTTATTGATATATAAAATTATATCTACTAGAGTTTCAGTTGCTATTGAGGCGTGTCGCTCCTTGCTTAGAATTAGTTACCACAAACTGTCTGATCAGTGTCTGATCACTGTCTGACAGTAAGTCTTTGCTTTCTCTCCTTCAAATTCAATGTAGGATTACCACCGATTCATAGAAGCAAATGATTTCAAGTGCAATAAAATTATCAAAATTCAATGATATTGACTTAGAAAAAAATTGGTCTCTCATGCAACCCCTCCCCCCTCTGGCCACAGCTTATAGAATGATTGGCCATAGAAAACTAGGGAGGGGGTTATCACTCTGTTTTAAAATACAATGCTAGTTCATTTTCAGGGACTAAGACTGATTGTACTTATTTCAACAGGTGTTAACTGTTGTAAGGATAGCTACTTGGAAAAATGATGACAGCGTTAAACCTTGGATTTGTTTAGGAATTTATCTTTCTTCTACATTTGGTGCAATAGTGGTCGAGGTTTGCTTAACAGTCATAAGCATACTCCGCTACTTCTTCGTCTTTCACACTTCTTACGGAGTTTGGATTATACAACACGAAAAGGGATTAAGGATTTCACTTTCATTTTTTGTTCTAGGTACAGTATATTGCTTTTGTTTCTTAGCATTCTTTTTCTATTTCTTGCATTTCTTCTAATTCTCCTTCTTCTCCTTCTACTCGGCTACTTTTTCGTCTTTCACCCGTCTTACGAAGTTTGCAGGAACAAAAAAAATGTTTACGGAGAATGAGAACAACAATGCTTGTGAATGTGACGTAATTCACATGTAAAATGATTTTCAGTAAGTAAGGCTCTAAACAAATTTTCACAAAGGCGTGACCTATCTAGATCGTTTTTTCCAGGCCAAAAATGTTAGTACGTCATTAAAATATGGAGCCGTTCTCGAAAAAAAATACATACCTCGGTTCAAAAATCCCACTTCTTGGTAAATAAAACTGCACTGTAAAGAATACGGCACTGAACTTTACAATCCCTACTGACGCTGCTGAACTCCGTTGCATGGCCCTTCAGCCAAGAAGCGCAATGGGGGGGTTGGGGCCAGCCATCCTGTGCTTTCACACAGCCCTCCAATTTTTCTTTCTCAAATTTCTCTAGGTAATGACTTAGAGCTTAAAGAGTCATGCCACAGACCCCCGTCTCAAAACAAATAGCCAGCAGCACCAGAACCCGAACTCGCATCACAAGTCTTCACACAAACTCGAACTCGCATCACAAGTTTAGCGTGCTAACCATTCGACTAAAACGGCTTTATATATCTTTTCGTTCTCTCTCTCTCTCTCTCTCTCTCTCTCTCTCTCTCTCTCTCTCTCTCTCTCTCTCTCTCTCTCTCTGTGTATATATATATATATATATATATATATATATATATATATATATATATATATATATATATATATATATATATATATATATATATATATATATATATATATATATATATATATATATATATATATATATATATCTGGTCTTCTGTGTTTCTACTCTTTTAAAAAGAAAATATTTTACGTAAAACCTAACAAATTCATAAAGAGTTTTTGTAAAACAATCCCTGGTGCTTTACACATTATGGTTAATATAATAGCCGTGAAACACTATGAATACATTCTTTAAAGATAGCTGAAGTTAGCTTTTGGCTGTTCTTTTTCGGTCATCAGTCTATGAAGTTACAACAATCATCGTGAATGATACCGAAACTCTTCATAGATACAAACGATTAGGAATTCCCACAGTAATGACAAAGCTACAAATCTAACAATTTTATGGAAATATAGAATTATAGGAATTTACTTTTCTATAGAAATATATTAAGCTCAGATAATATATGAAGATATTTCAATGATTCCATCTTTTCCAAGCAAATTTAGTTTCCTTGATCCATTACTGCTAAAATCGTGAATAAAGTATAGACATAATACATGATGAAGTCCAACTTGGCTAAAGACATATTACGATGTAAACATTATAGAAGACATTTCTGAGAAGCAAGGAAGGAGTCATCGGACAATTTTTGGTAGATATCCATTCCTAGCAAAGCTTAGATACCAATATACAGTTATGAAAACTCGATTTAATTTTGGGACACAGTGCGCGGTAGCGATGCTAGCGACTGGAGACAGGAGACTGGTATTGATATCTAATTGGTAACAGGAAACTTGTATTGGCATCTAAGCTGTGTATGCAACAGCTGTGTATGCGTTCCTGCCTATGGTGTTGTAGTACGATCTACGCGTCAGAGCACGGGCTTGGAGGAGGCACCAAGTTCAGAGCTCTGTACCAAAAGCTTCTCATGGGCAAGATAGGACTTTTCATAACTGTATTGGTATCTAAGCTGTGATTCCTACCCTCCAATGTATATACATAACTTTTCCCCTTCTTGTCAATTCGTTTTCTTTTAAAGGTGTTGCAGCATTAAGGATGGCTTCAGATTTTTTCCTCAATCCCAAGTCACTTTACATGATTTGTATTGATAAAGAAACCATCGGGACAGATTCGCTTCTTGAACCTAGTATAATCTTGTTCTATGTATACTTTTTATTCACTTACGGAATTGACATGTCACTGATGGTTAAGCTGTGGGTTAAGCAGTTCAAAAGATACAGACAGGTAAGAGAATCTGCTTACTTTAAAACTGACTGCTAAATTAATGTTGCTGAGTCTCTTATTTGCATCTCGAAGTGAACTCGAATAAAACTTTAAAGAAAACTACTTTCGGTCAAACTGAGCTCAAATCCATTGGTTTAAGGTATGCCTAGTCCACATTATAGTCACATTTGTCCATAAAATTTAAACTACGTGCGACCTCACCGTCTCCGTCCGCAATTTCTCCAGTTGCACATTGTTCAAGTTTCAAGCGTAAAATTTTAGATGGACCAATCAGAGTCGAGATTTAAGGCTTAATTTTTTGAAACTAGAAAAAATGGGAGCTTTTAACAGCAGTTTTTTTACACGTAAATCTGACAAAAGTTAAGAAGACGTGGTATTAGTAGAGTGCAGCTGAAAACAAATTAGTGTTTGATTAAACTCTTTAAATCAATTTCTTGCGATGAGCAGCTAAGGACATTAAGTTGAAACTTGTATGGGATACTGAACCAGATCAAAAAACACTATGTGTTTCCAGCTAGTCAACAGGGTATACCAAGAAAATCTCGGGAACAGCTAAGACTATTAAGCTGAATCTTTCAGGAAATTTCAAGGAGAATGTTGGACAAAATCAAATGACACAATCTGCATCCAAGCTGTCAAAATTGGCTGCAACATCTAAAGAAAGGCTAAAGATATTGAGTTGGAACTTTGAGGGAATGTTAAAGTAAATCAAAAGACATTGTGCATCCAGGGTTTCAACATGGCGGATCTACATTATCCGAGGAATAGCCGAGGGAATTATGTTGAAAGTTTCGGGAAATTTTACATAAACGTTGACCTAATTCAGAAGACACTATTTGCAGCCAGATTATCAAAATAGTCAATCCGTAATCTCTCTGGGACAGATAAGGGTATTAAGTTGAAACGCTAAGTGATTGTTTAACTATTCCAAAAGAAACACTCTACGTATAGGATATCAAAATGCCATTTTTGAAATATTTTAGGAACAGTTGAGGTTACTAAGCTAAAACTTGTATGGAATGTTGATCGAGTTCAAGAGACACTATTTGCAAACATATCACCAAAAGGGTATATCTGGAATATATTAGGAGAGGCTAAAAGTATTAAGTTAGAAATTTCGAGGGAGATGTTGACATAAAGAACACTACGTGTAAATAGCGACCAACTTCAAAGAAGATACTTATTTCAGCGAAGTTCAACCAGGACTGTTGAAAGTTCAGCCAGTCCTGATTACATATTTTTTCTGGTGTTGTGCTGAAGACGGCCCTTGGACATAGGGCCGAAATATCTACTAAAATGAATACCACTGTCTTGGAAAAATATCCCTATTGTTCCTAAGTTGTGTTTGTTTGAGACAATATGTGCATCCTCGTTGTCAAAATGGTGTACCTGCAGTATCTCAGGACCAGTTACGGTTCTTAAGTTTAAACTTATAGTTTATGTAAAACACATTAAATGGAAACATCTGCAGTATCCTTAGAACAGAAACGGGTCTTCGAAATTCAAAATTCAAAGCATGGGTGCCTTTTAAGAATCAGAAGTGATTGGACGGTAACCAGCCACCCTCCAGTGCCCTATTTTCCTGCCCATATCCCAAAAAAAAAATTCTCAAACTAGTCTAAGGACTCAAAAAATATGCCTTAAGGGACGATATGACCTCCACGACCCTGTGAAAAGAGTCTTGTGTGTCCGGGTAGCTTGAAACTTTAGAAGATGATTCTTTGAGTGAAGAAAATCATCCATTTTTTGGGGGGTGGGAGGGGTCTTAAAATTTTTTGGGGGTGGGAGGGGGTCTTCCTAATTGGTCTGATTTCATCTGAGCTCTTGCAGATTGTTTGCTAAGCCAAGTAGCTAAATATTCCCAAAAGTACACATGCGCATACCCGAGTAAACCAAAGAACGCTGTCTACATCAGATTTTTCACATTATTTACGCTATCTTGGGAGCAACTTAAGGGATTGATTTGAAATTTTGGGTGAGTTTTGGGGCTCAGGTTCTGGAGGGATTCAGAGTTTGAGTGAGGGAGGGATTGAGGTAAATCGTAAAATTTGACGTGTATTTAGGCCTTCGAAATAGCACGTCTGCAATAGCTTGAGAACCACTGGGGAGGGGGTAAATTTGAATCTTTTGCGCAATATTGGAGGAAGGGAGATAGTTGAGAAAGGGATATTCAAATTGGTGCTGGGGAACAGGGTGGGCTAACTAATCTTTGTCTTCAAATCATTAATAAATAATGTTTTTTGCACCCTGAGCTCCTATGACACTTACAATTTATGCAAGGTTAAGTAAATAGATTGACCAGGCTTAGGGCATTGTTGGGAGTGGGTAATTAGACATTGAGGTGTGGCCTGAAACTGAGGAATTATTGGGTGGGGAAGGGAGTCAAAGAGATTTAAAATATGTGACATTGGGGACCAAAGGGAGCTTATCAAGGACAATGCATTTCTAAAGAAAAGTGGTTAAGTTGTTAGGCATGGTTAAGTAACTAGATTGACCACGCTTAGGACGGGGATTTCAACTAGATTTAAATATTGGATTTAAATAGAGGATTTAAATATTGGATGGGGAGGGGAGTCAACTAGATCTATTGGGACCAAGGGGACCTTATCAAAGACAATACATTTCTAAAGAAAAATGGCTAAACATGGTTGTTGCAGAAGAAAGGAGCCCATAGTTTCATTATAAACATTTGCTTTGGTTTTGTTCTAAAAGTTATTACCATCAGTGCCGGGAGTTTTGTTTTATAATGTGAGTTGTTCTTATTTGTTCTATTGTTTATATATTTTTTTCGTTGTGTTTTAGTTTTCGTGGTTTTCTTTGTGATTTTCATTACGATTCTAAGACTTTTAGTGGGTGCTACCCCTTATTTTTGAAAATAAGGCACATTTTCTCAGGCTCGTAACTTTTGATGAGTGAGACTAAACTTTATGAAACTTATATATTTAAAATCAGTTTGAATATAGTTAAAAAATTCGATTCTTTTGATGTATATATTGGCATCAAAATCCCGTTTTTTAGAGTTTCGGTTACTATTGAGCCGGGTCGCTCCTTACTACAGTTCTTTACCACGAACTGTTTTATAATCAAATACTAGTTTTTCAAAATTTTGCTTCTTTGTTGAAAAAAGGAGATAATACAAAATTTAAACTGCTAAAACTAAAGTGATTACTTGCTTCTTTATTTTCCTTGGTTGTGATTTTTGTTGATTTCACGATTCTTAAATTTCACTTCAAAATACGCACGTGTGCTCAAAAAAAATATCAAATAAATTGTACAAGGGGGAAGTCTCCGCAGCCAACTTCGCAGTTCAGGTCTTCGCACTCAAGCCAGATTCAATGGATTAGTCCCGGTTCCCAACAAGAATTTCCGTAATGGTACTGTAATTTCTGTAGGTTGCCTCATTGTGGTAAAATATTTTGTGGCAAATTTCAAATGGTCACGCCCCTTCGTGGATCCCTCTTCCACTATTTATAAAATTCCAGCTATCTCCCTGTTGCAGTGTTGATTAGAAGTTAGCACCAGAAATTTTTGTATTCTATAAAATTTAATCCAAACGCCCTTTTAGAAATCCGGGAAAGGCCAATCAGTTAAGTCATAGGTCATACCTGTGATTTGGGATAGTAGCAAACCACTTCGACGCACTATTTTTCGAAGTTGATCGAGGTACTGAGAAATATGCACTTGATCAAAGAGCATGGGAAACTATAAGAGTGGAAATTTCGGCGATTTGACATGGAAAGATAAGAATTGAAATCTACTAGCGCCAGACGCAGCGTAGTGGCTGGCGAAATCATTATAATGCCTTTCAATAAGTAGAAAACGTTCAAGTCGAACCGAATAATTGGTAAACGCCTAACCAAATAGTATTGAAAACTCATAGTTTCCCAAGGTCTTTGGGCCTGATCTGTATATTTACATCACCTAAAGGTGAAGTCTCTGTGTAAGTCTGAAAAATCAATATTTGGCTGTTTAGGGTGGGTTAACTTACTGTTTAAAAGACATATATAAGGCCTAACCTATTTGTCTATGATGCCAAAGGGTTATGACAAATTGCCTTTAATTAGATTAATTTAAATTCATTAGGCTTTAAAAATACCAAATTTCGCCAGACGCTAGATGGTGTTGGTGTTTTTTTTAAACTAGCACCAGTTTCCACTCTTATGAGTTACCAATACTCTTTGCACTGGATCGTTAAAATAGAGAAAATAGGAGGAGCTTTTATACGCACCAAGACTGCACTAAAAGATATTTTTTAGGATCATCGTAATGTTTGAATTGTTTATAGTGCCCTAAACGAAAAATAAAATCACGATGAATGATCAAGTCAAAACTAAAACATAGAGATTACCACAAACACGAGTAAGGCTAAAGTTATAAGCCTTCAAGGCGTAATTTGCGCTCTGTTGAAACAAATCTTATTTTGAGTAACGCCTTTTTATATATGATAACACCAAGAAAAAAATTACCATAAAAACCAGGATTGCTGAAGAGCTAATGAAAGCTGACTGATAGTATTATTTACAATAATATTCTTTCCTGGAAGTCTTAGCAATTTTGGAATCATTAATGTTATGGAAGAGATAATTTTCAAAACACATTTTATTTTCACTAAAGCAAAAATGACATTCTGGTCTTTAGAAGGAATAGGGGCTTTTAGCCCTACTACTGTTTGCGGTAGCTTTTCTTTGTTTAAGTTTGAGTTCATTTTTCAATGTCATTTCTTTTCGCTTCGGGTTTCAGTTATTCATTGATAGTAAATTCTGCTCCTTTAAACTATCATGTAGCTTTTTTCTGCTCGTCTTTGGTTCAATAAAGTTCTTTACTCTCTTTTCTTTGAAAAATTTTTGTTCAAAAGGCTTTTTTTCATTAAAGACTTTATAAGTGGTCTATAATAGTGATTTACCTTTGGACTACACATCTGTTTAGGGATGAACGTACCAGCATGAAATCTGATACCGGAAGTCTGTTTAAATAGCTGTTAGATAGCCCTATGCTTTTTGGCCATCTCATAAGCTTTACCCGATAATATCACGGTCTACCCCGACCGAAAAAAATGTTTCATGAGAAAAATCGGGAAAATCTGCCCTTTGGCCTTAGTCTGTTTTGTTTCTTAAAAAGGACACACTTAAAAGGCCACTTCTTTTCAAGTTTTCATTCAAAAAAATAAAGAATCAGCTGCTTACACAAACATTCTTCTCAAAGAGATATACAAATAACATTTTTGAAGATAAAGGCTCGGGTTTCAACTTGTTATACCCAGGGAAGATTCTGTTTATACAAAATTGCGTCTACAAAAGGCTGGACTCAGTAGAGTTGTTACTTAGAGTGAGTTTCAGATCATTATAATAAAATATCCAGTGTTTACCCATATGGAAAGATTCATTTCTTGAAGTAAATCCCAATAAAATTCTATTACCCAAATATTGGTCTCAAATATGGTTATCCTTGCAATATAGTATCATGTCATTTATTGTATATAATTTACTAAACGTTATCCAACTAAAACTCAAAGAAAAGGAAATAAATAAATTAATATCTAAAACCATGAGAAATCAAGGCATGAAACAAGTTAAGCTTATAACATATAGAACTTGCTTTGATTAAAAATAACAATATTTAAAACAAACCGAAATTCCCACTAAAAAGAAACTTTTGATCGACCCGATTTGGCATTACTGAAAATAACATAACGGATTTTTTTTTTATTATCTCATTGAAAATTAGAACTGCTCAAACTCTAAAGATTCCTCTTTTTGTAATGTCATTATATTTCGAACAATCGGTTTAGTTTCAAAGTCTAATATGTAACAAACCTGTATCGATAATTCGTGCCTTTTCATTACGTTTGTTTCAAAGGTATGAAAAATTCATTGGCAATTCATCTGTTGATTTACCAATTCAGAACAATACTTCCGAGGACTAATCAAATTGCTTTTAAAATTACAAACTGACAATTTATTGAGGCAAAAATTTTCTATACTCCCAAACGAAATATATATATATATATATATATATATATATATATATATATATATATATATATATATATATATATATATATATATATATATATATATATATATATGAAGACACAAAAAATTCTAGATGGGCAATTACCCCCCCCCCCCCAAAATGGCAATTCTAAGAATCAAATGTAAAAATATTGACAAAGAAAGTGTACTTAAAAAAAACTAAACTGAAAGTCACGAATTTACTTGTAAAGTTATATATTTTATTTGTGAAAGTCATGTATATATTCTAAGAAACGTTTTTTCCCACAAAAAAAATAGTCGAAATGCATTTCGCATTCGATAAAACCCAAAAGGCATCATAAGTTTCAGAGGTAGGTGGCTCAACTCTTATTGTAGCATCCTTTATTAGGTTGAAGCTACCGCAGCAACCATGGTTCTATTCATTCTAAGTTTTGTTGGATTACTAATTTTCAAGAGTAGCAGTCGTTTTAGGGGGAGGAAAAGATTAGTTTGCCTATATCTGAAGCCCTTTTAAAGGGTAGAATCTTACTATGTGTCAAATACTGAGTAGAATATTATATTAATGCGGAACTGATTACGTGTAGCTCTTTCCAATGGGTGCAATTTATATGTATGCAATTTTCTTTGGGTACAATATATCTTGACCCATTCAGGCTTTATGTTTTAACTTTCACAGATGACGTACGAATATTCATCTTTCTTTTAAGTTGGCTTATTTAGGTTCAAGAGTAAGAAAACAAGGGACAGTAAGAGGCATATCCACGGGAACCTGAAGTAATTGCCAAGTTCTGATATTGCTAGAAATGACCGGGGTGCTTAAAGATTTGTTACAAAACATCATCACTTTTTCGAAGAAATTGTTCTCACCGTGCGTTAGATAGTGACAAAACCATTACATCAATTTAGAACCAACTATGTAAAACCAACCCAATGGTCATTAGCACATATTGATGTTAAGGCAATCTTCCTCAAGTACAATATGCCTAAACCCACTTAGGATTCATGTCTGAGTTTGTAAGATGAAATAAAAATATTCATCTTTTTTTTTAGGTTGGCTTAATGAACTTGAACACAATGAACACCAGAAGACAGCAAAACCTTCTCACATTCAGTGGAAATGCTCTCTGTCGACTCTTTATGTTTCTAACTTACGTTCTTATATATGTGCAATTTGGTTTCATGAAAAGCAGTGCCTCAGTTTCTTCTAGTAGGCAATTTTTTGGGGTCACCTACCTCTTATATTTTATGATTTTCACTGTCATTGTACCTCTAGTTCAATTTTTTACCAGTCCACTCATGAGACTACCAATATTTTCAGTTTACAGAAAATTAACAAAAGCGCCGTCAAATGATATCATACACATGTCAACAAAGCGTAAAGAACCTTTTGTAATCTCTACCAGCAGAGACTAGAAGTGCACAATAATTCGGCATCTATTATCAAACATCTCGGGATCTATTAACATTTTATATTAGTTCGTGGACTTTTCTTACCTCCCACTCTGTGGACTTTTAATCTAGGCCTTGGAAACCATTTAATATCATAATTTTTTCTTCTGTCAGCCATCCCCTACTCCCAAGAAAAAGGGCATGAGTACGTCCCTAAGCTCTACCTTTTCTTCCTGCATTCCAGCTTTCAACCTACCTTGGAAATTTGTTCCAGTTTTTAGCGGAAAAGATGTCCCTGAAATCTACAATTTGTTCACTAATTTTTGACCATTTGTGTTTTACCTACTTTTTACAATATATGATTTTAATTGTGAATTTATCTTTAGTTTTTATTGTTATCAACCCATCGACGAGGCTGCTATCCTTTCCAGTTAACACAGAATTAACAAAGCGCTGTCAAAAGATGTCCCCCACGTGCTTACAAAACACAAAAAAAAACTTTTATAATCTCTAATGGTAGACCAGAGGGACAATAATTGGGGATCTTGACGATGCTTGGTCACTAAGGTGAACGCTTTTTGGTAATATAAACAAAATAAGTCATGACAGATATTATTGGACTATACTAGCCTAAATGGCAAAAATCCACAACAATCGAACTAATTCAATCTTTTTTTAGTGTGCTAAGGTTTGCTTTTTTATTACCCTGTGGAAAAACTTTTTTGAATTTGATAAGCCAAATTCAGTTCTTATCATCCCAAGCCAATAGCACTGTTTTCATATGTTTATGCACAAGTATTCGCTTGTTAATCCAATTTATTGGTTTAGCAACTTTAGTTCTAAAACATCGACCTTTCCAGGGCAACCCGTGTTATTTTCTAAAATTTAAAAACACCCATGAAAGAGAAGAATTGAATAAAAACTGTATTACATTACGATACTGTGTGAATATTCATAGCAGCAATTTCTTTCCATGACAACCTAGGGTTTCTGACAAATCAGAAGTACTTATTCCATCAATTTGGTAACATAGTAAGTCGAATCCACTCAGTATGCGAAATAGCAGCATATGCACTTTAGATATACCCTTATGATGCACAAACACCTTACCCCTAGAATAGTTTAACTAAATAGTCCAAAAAAGGATAAGGGAAACGCAAAAGCCTAACGTGGTGAGAATAACCAAAAGTCTTGGAGATTTCTTGGAAAGTTACCATAGTTGAAAAGTTTTGCATGACAATATACAGGAATTGGTTAAGTTGATTAAGGCAGGACGGACTCTCAAGGAATTTTCCTATACCTCCCACGTTAAACATTTGGAGTTTGCCTTACGTTCCTGACTTGAGTGATCTCGGCGGTTTTTATTTTAACAGATAGAAAAAAATCCTGTGAATATTTTGATCTAATCAAATCTTAAAGCCAACGATTATTTTTTTTACAATTCCAAAATAATTATAAAACCTGTTTCGGGTTTGCATTCTAGATTGCTACACTTGACATTGTTGTTGTGGGGTATCAAAAAATAGAGCAAAAAATATTCTATTCAACATTCATAACTTATTTTTATAATATATACTTACTTGTTGCAGTCCCTTCAAATACTTTACATATTCGTGTTCCGAAGTCAAAAATTCACCTAAAAGACTAGATGCAGCTGGTATCGGAGCGCGTGAGAATACATGAATTAGACCACGGGACTAACGATTCGGATTGTTCTTGAGCGATTCAGTGAAGTATTAGTTAGTTGTAACTAGAAATTGTCGACGGAAGGTTGCCAAGAAGTATGGAGATACGGGAACCGTTTATATGAATCCAATTATGCTAGGTGTAGGTAGTTGTCATGTGTAATTACTGTCTTATTCGAATAAAGATTAAAATATACAAATACGCAAGCACCACTCAAGCTTTAGAATTTTTTTTTTATGGACCCGTATAGATAAAATAAAGGAAATTGGTCACTTCGCTGCAAGCAATTATTTAGATTTTATTTGTGTAAATAGGTCTGCATGAAGTAAAAACCCAAAAACATGTACTTTTTATTTGTAATCTCCACAAGTTTTTACCGCACCCTGGCAAATAATGATGACCAGACCACAGGCACGCACACAGGGGAGGGATACGCCCTCCACCCCCTCCCCCCAAACTTTGCAAAATGCTTACTTTTCCCTACTAAATGTTTAATTTTCCCGTGTTTTCCTGGTATTTCTTACGTAAGAGTTGAACCCCCCCCCCAAAAAAAAAAAATCTCAAATAATAATTTCTCTAATTTTCTCCTCGAATAATAGTTCTTTTGCAGATAAATCTTCCTATTTACTTGCAAAATTACGAAGAATAACAATGCAATAATCGTAATTTTGAGTGAGAGACCCCTTGAGTTCAACCTTCTCATATTTGTTTAGTGGAAGCGGCAAAGAAAACTGATAACTTTGTTTTGACTGATTTACTGTATCTGAAAAAGAATTGAATAGGGAGTAAAATGTCTAGACTTCGGCTAGGCCTTAAGCACTCATTCCATCAATATTTAAACAACGTGATTTGAGTTCGTTATTTGTAAAAATACGTTAGGCGACTTGAAAACACCCTTAGAGAGCATAAATACTTTACCCATTGAATAGTTTTACCAAATAATCCGGAAGTGGGTAATAGAAAACAGAAAAGTCCCACATTATAAAAACGGCCTAAAATCTTCAGCCATTTCTTGGGAGATGGCGCCAGCCAAAAGCATTAATGGGGCGAGACAGAGGACTAAGACATGCCCAGGGGTTTAAAAATCCAACTCGATTTGAGTAGTGAGCACCTTGAAGTGGCTAATACTTAGCTAGTAATAATGAATGCGAAAATAATGTTTTTGAAAGCATGGCATTTCCTTCTTCTTCTTCGGATGAAACTTTTTTTTCGAAATTAATGGTGTAAAAAAAAAAAGGAAAAAACTGAATACTCTTAATTTTGCCTGTCTCTAATACTTCAAAGCAAACTTCAGATATTTTGGTCTATTTAAATAAAGTAGCTTTCTTTTATTTAATTATTCCTCAAAAAATTCCAAGAGCCATTTTAGTGAGGTCACTTGAGGCTAATTTACAGGCACTAGAATTGTGGAAAGCAGAAACATACTGAAAACTACACTTCTTTGATATTATCATGTCACATCGGAAAGTGTTAAATTTAAAATAGCGCTGCCCAGAGAAAAAAAAAATGTTCAAATCTTACAAACTGTTGTTTTTGACAGGTCTTTTCATACGCGAGAACCATAACTGCTAGTGATTTTATTTATTGGTTGTAAAAAAAAAAATAGCTTTTAGGCATATTTGTCAATGCTGCTAGGTTGAAATTGTGAAAAAAAGCGCAAAATTTGACTATCTTGTTAACCTATCAAAATTCAAACATTAGCAATATGCCAACTCCCAGACAACTTAAACCTTTGTATGAAAGCTTCACCTTCTTAACCTACTAACTGCATTACGTTTTTGGTGTAATTTTCCACCCATGTTTCGTTTTTTTTTAAGCATGGCTCCTTCTGCAACCCAAAACTGCCCAAGGAGATCTCTCACTAAAACTGAATTACTGATTAGAAGACTCATACGATTGTGTAAGTCTCCATTAAAACAGTTTGAACAATCAAATCTCCCTTTCACTGCTCTTGGTATCTTAAGGGATACTTAAGTTGGTAGATGGCGCTGTTGCGCTAGCACAGCTGCAGAGCCCATCTACCAAGTTTAGCTTAATAGTGCCCAATATATGTGTGCTGGTTCGTCAATGGCGTCACCAGTTAAAGCAGTGGCTATCCTGACAGTTTTCTGTGCCATCAATAAACAAATTAAGTACAGGAAAGGTGCTTTATTTGACCTTTCTTCACCCCTGTATAAGGTGGCGCCATCCACTTTTTCGAACTTGGTGACTTTTAATCTTCTGACGAAGCCACCAAATGCTGCTACCGTCCCTTTTTTTAGATGTCAGCACTGTTCACAGTAGCCGCCTCCCATCCTAAGACGTTACTTTCAACGCTCGTCGTGGTCTTCCTCGTTTGCAACACTAGATCGCTGTGCAACAAAACAGATGATTTTGAAGCTGTTATTCACCACTGTTATTTTCTTCTTTTTTTGTGTTAGTTTGTAGCATAGTGAAGCAACGCAAATTAGCTGTTAGCTACGATGTTGTTTAAATAAACCTATCTCTCTCTCTCATAAATGGATGTGGGATCGGACGGCACTCTATGGATAATATCTTAAGATGCAAAATTTATTCGGCGAGAATTTAAAACAATAAATTTTCTTTTAAACACAGAGACTCCAAACCATCGTTTAAAAAAGTGATTCCATACCGATTTTGGGCCATGCCCCACCTAATCACTTCTCAAATTCTGGTACCCTCTCCTGATATTTAAACTTCATTATTCCAAATTTACGCGTATTCACCTGAAAGAAGCTTAAAAGACCATTAACCATTAAATTTGTATCCTTTTTTGGTTCATCCTTTAGGCAAATTTTATACTGATTAAAAACATTTTCTGAATACAACACCTTTTATACAACGTATAACGTCATTGCAACACTACCATACATCTTTTTTGCTCTTTAAATTCGTGAGTTTGACATTATTTCCAGGAAAATGTTCTTTTTTCAAAATTAAGGCTCTAAAGCATAGTCAGTCAAAAGGTACACGTCCAGTCTATGAGCCACCAAAACAACGCCGTTCCCCACTGGTGAGACCTGCGTCCCACACCGGGGATCATGGCTCTACAGGCTTTGAATTTTATGCAGTGATGGTCTATTCTGTGTTTGAATTTGCAATTAAGAGTGTTCATTACAAAGAGAGTCGGCGAAATTAGTATCGTTCCGACTTAGAGCTCAGTCAGAGTCGAACCAGCAGTAAATGGGTACCTGGAGAAATATAGAGAAGGTAGACAGGAAGGGTGTGCGAAAGCACAGGGTGCCTGGCCCCAATCCCTTTTTACACTTCCTGGCTGAAAGGCTACGAAAGAGATCAGCACCACTGAAAGGACTGTAAAGTCTAATGCCGTATAACAGCCGTTGGTGAATTCTATGTTACGGTCTGGGTAACTTAGAGGTGTTAATACCGATGGACGGTTGGACGTAGGTCTTTGCTGATATATATCTTATTCATTGTTTCTTTCCCATTGATTGAAAGTCACCTTTGTTTTGGGTTCTGTATTATTTATATTTTTCATGGTTTTTTGTCGAACTACTGCTTAAAATCAAGATATAATTTTATATACATGTTATTGTAAGTTTTGAACCCTAGTTTAACAGAATTTTCTCTTTACAAGTAAAATTAAAGGAAAAACGTAAATTTTCATTTTTTACTTACATACATGCATATGACCATTCATCTGAGATTTTAATATTTTCAGTAACAATTGTTTGTATTATTATCATTTGATTTTGACACCACTGGCATGTTTCTTTTGTCTAGCAACAGAGTTAAGATAAAGAAACACGGAACAATTTTAGTTACAAAAATAAGAAACAAATTCAGCCAATACAGGTTGAGGAGGAGGGGTCCGACTAAGGGTGGTTTCAAGTACCCTTCCCCTTGTTAAAATTTGAGAATATCCACCCAAGAATGCACACTCTGAAAGTTTCACCCCCCCTCCCACTTAAGGATTTCTGTGTGCAGCAATTCACATGTGTTATTGAAGAAGTATTCTAAATGTAAAGATACATTTAAGGAGGCTTCTCTCTTAGCTCTGGGATCTATTACGGTTAATACTGGTTTCATTTGTTTTGTTGTTCTTTTTTTAACGTTCCCGAAGGTTATCAGGAAAACGAGTACACTCTTAAGAGCATATATCTTTTCGTGCATTCCACATACCCTTATCTAAAAAAAACCTGATCCCCCCTCCATTATCCCCTACTTTGTTGCTATATGCAAATATGAATAAGAAAACTACTGCCAAGTTCGACAATGGGAACAACTCAAGAAACAATTGATCAGAAAAAAGACAACTAAAAAATCTACTCATCAGCTATAAGGGGGAGGGGGTACTATTTTAGTACTATTTTCATAAGCTTACCCCTCCCATCCCCTTTTGATGAGCATTAGGGGTATTTTCTTCAAATTAAATAAAAATCTCTGGTTTTTCGTAACTGGATTTTACACAAATCATTTTCACAGAAATGTTAATGTCAAAATCTTCTAACGAATGTCATCTTTTAACGTGTCAAAAGCATCTAAGCTTTGAGCTATCTTTTGCAAAGTTATCATTTTAACACACAGAGTAGCCTTGTTTTTGCATTATATGCAAAAATCAAAGGGTTAACCATGCCTCACTGATTCATAAATGGTAAAACAGAGTGAATTTTATGTATGGCAAAACAAAGCGTAAGTCCAAGTTTCGATAGAAAAAAATCACAATCTGCCAAAAACTTCTTTGAAATTTTTATATCATAAAAATCATTTTCTACTCAAATACAAGTCTATAGGTAATTAAGATTTTAAGACTAATTACTAATAGCAAGAAACCTGCAGATTGCCAAAAATCCATACCAGCAAACAAATCGACAGCCAATAAGCCTTCATTCAAATAATGGTATGTAAAAGACTAGTTGTTAAGATACCAACAGAAATATGTTATCCTAAAATAACTAACTGATCTTACAAAAAAAGAAAAATTAAGCAACTCCAGAACGTTTTCCAGTAGCATTTACTTTTTATCCCTTTTAACTCCTGATGTGAAAGATATAAACTATCACATCTGTCAAATAAAAGGGGAAGGCGATTGTTCTTCAAGGTCCTCTAGGGAAGAAACCCCAAGTTCCTGCTTCCCCCCCTTCCCTCTGACCGCATAGGACGGACCAGTGCACAGGGTATTTTTGATTTTAGAAGACACACCTACACAGATTTTGGGTCCTATAAACTTTTCGTCTATAAACAATAAAAAATAAATTTTGATTGACCAAGTTTATTCATGGTAAGCAAGTCTATGCTGCACTTCTTTCTGCCACACGTTTTTTATGAACCTTGATCTGCTGATTTCTGCTTAGATTTCCCTTCTTTGATCTCTTCATATTTCGCAAGAATTTACGGTCAACCTAAAAATTAAAACCACTATTAAACGCAAAGAAAAAAGTATAAAGTCCTGACAAGTCATTGAAACAGACTATACTTCTTGGTGCATAATTTCTAACAACGTTAAATGGGATATACATGTTTCAAATATTGCAAAACCTGTGCTATTTTAAATTTCTGGACAAATTTAATTGCCCAGGAATACTTTCTCTCTGTGTTAAATTATCCTTTGTCAAGCCGCTATTAGAATACGCACCTATTCTAGTTCAGGCAACAAAATAGAATTGGTTCGGAAGTGTCCACACAGAATCGTTTGCAAAGAGAGTAAAACCCCCGCCATCCTTCCTCCATAAATCCGTAGGCCTTGTCGCCTTCAAAGAAAGGAATAGAAGGGTAGTATTTGCTTGTGATTCGCTAAGTCCATCCCTTTCAATACCCACACTGAGGATAAATTCATGTGTTTTTCACAACCCTGCTGGATTCCATCTCCCCTGCTTAGTCTTGTCAGCAGTTTCAATTTAAAAGCTGATCCATACTGTTATTGATAAATTTCAAAGGAGATTTTCCCTTTATCAGGAAGCAGCTTAATAATTCATGTTATAGGTAATGAATTAGTTATGGCTCCTTCATCTCTTTTTCAGTTGTTTGCATATATCCCTTTTCTTCTATTTTTTTTCCTCCTTTGTGCTACTTCTTATCTTATACCTTGTTTAATTTTTGCTTTACTCTTCTATGATATTGAGGGTGCTAGGTCTATTCCAACCTTGGAAAATACCAAATATAAAATTGAGCATCCACAGAAGAATTATGACAAAAAAAATAATGAGAAAAAAAATTTCGATTGTTATATCTATATTCCAAAATATAGGCAGAGTAAGTGGTGTATGACATGGATTGGTAACTACGACCCACGGATCACGGCAGTGTGACCCGCAGTCAACCTGATGTTTTATTTCAAAATTTATATTCAAAATTTTATTTTACTTTAATTCTTTTATCATATTTCCAGAGGTTGAGGTTAGGTATGGAAAAAGTTCCAAAGCTACCAGTAGCAGAGTTCAACATAATTCCAAAAGCTGCCGACAATTCTGCAACACAACTAGTGTTTTGACAGCTTTTCTTTGAGCAAAAAGTATCTTTATATGTAAAGATGGTATTTTCAGACAAAATCTGCCAACAAATATGAAAACTGCCAACAAATATGAAAACTGCCAAGTAACATTGCTACTTCGCTACCCCACTTTTTGCACAGCGGGTTGAGACACCATAGCAGGATAAGATAAAGGTTGACGCTAGGGCTATAGGGGTGGTATCAACCCTAAAGGTAAACTTATGAGATACTTCTAAGGTTTTTTGACAAAATACGTAGACATCTTAAAATTTTGGTATTTGATATCATAGGGATTAAAGGAGGCCCGGGTAGCAGAAAATGAACCAGATGCAAGCTGAGTATCCTCTAATAACTTTCAGCCTTCAGAAAGGACATTAGAGCTGTCAATTCCAAATCAAATTAGCCTCTTCCCAGGTTCCTAGGATAGCCCTTTCTATTTGAAGTGGGCGGGAAGACGTTTTGGTACTTCTCGGGCCCTTTTTGGGGCTTTATTTTGAGGGGAAGCAATATTTTTAATAGTCTTCCTTTTGTACTGGGGTCTTCTTAGCCTGAAGTCTCATATAACTTTGAGGCCAATCAAAAAAAAAAAAAAAAATCGTCCCTCTTTGTTAGAGGAGGTACCAATTTAAAAATCCATTGTATGTTTTTTTTAATCAGCCCCCTTGGCCCAAGGACATACGACTGTAAGTTTCAAATTGATCAGGGAAAAGAAAGTTTTCCAGATTTGCGATAAAAGAAGTAAACTAAAAATGTAAAAATGCTATAAGACATACTATTCCACATATTAGGCCTGTATTTCGAATAAAGGTAGACTATTCCAAAATGGGGTTTATTCCTCATTATTTTCATTTGTCATGCCTCCTTTGTGGCTGCTCAATCCTACATATGAGCGGGGGGGGGGGGTTATTTTTAGGGGGAACAAACTAGACACCACAACTGAGACATTGAATAAGTGAGCTCCTAGCTCACTTTTTTGCCATCAATTGTAAGAAGTTCATTATTAATTCTTAGAGAAGAAATTTTCCATGACACATTTACGAATCTGTGTGATTTTTTTTTTACCATTTTTACATTTAATAGATTTCTTTTGTTTTTTAACATTTGTCTGCTGTCTTGATTGTTTGTGCTCTATTTTCTTCTATGTTGACATAAGAACTGAATTCAGCTCTCTTAAAGGTAGCATTAGTCTTTTGAAAATAAATATTTGGAAGTGAAGAAAGTGTTAGTAATACTTATGAATGCTAGGCTACTACTCTAGATATCATTCTATATATCCATCCCATACAAGATAATTCAACATAAATTCAATAGTTGTGAATAATTCAATACAAATCTTATCCCATGACAAGCATGCAGACCTACATAGGGTTGACAATAAACATAAAGTTCAATAATTAAGCAGATAAAGTCTTTGTTTGTAATAGCTAAAATTGATGTTTTTTTTGCTTCTTTGATATTCTTCATTTTATGGTGATTTCTTTTTTGAACTTAAGAAATTATTGATATTTGTTTGTAATTTTCCCGCAATTCTTATTAATGTATTGGAAATGCTAAAGTACTCGGGAAATATCTTATTTCATTTCATAGAAACTTCAAATTATTACAGCCTAGACTTATTCTGTTTACTGCTCTTAATAACAGATTTACTTTATAACCTTTCATCTTAAAAATAGCCTTTATCTGGATCTAATCTTTTTAAATGGATCTTTCACATTACTGTTCACAGAAAAAAAAAACAACAAATAAATGCATAAAAGGTTATATAAACAGAACCTAAAGGAGTATATGACAGAGTATCCACTCTAAACAAACAGTGAAACTCCAACAGAAAAAAAAGTTTATGGCCTCTACATCTCCAGAAACATGAGAATCGTAACCTGATTACTCTCTTACATTATAAAATTATATTTCTACAAACCATAACACTTTTTCTATGTTGTTAAAACCAAAAGAATTTCCCATCAACCACACCAACTCATTCTCTCTAACCTTTATCGTTATGGATCTTGGCTACTACTAGTAATATAAAAAGCTCATAACAGCACACGGCCAAATAAACACATCCTGAAAGTCAATTTCTGGGTTCTATTTACCTTAAGGATTACCACTATTCAATGGAGAAAGTTGTTTGACAGACAGGTTGAAAAGAAACTCCCCCATTTTTCCAGATATTGTTTTGCTAACTGCACCATCAATGCATTGCAATCTTTGATGGAATATGACAAAAGGTCGAGAGAATCAGTATAAAAAAAGACGTATCTAACTGAGTTATAAAAAATTAAAAATCAAACACTTAATGGGCTACTGAATCTTACACACAAAAAAACCATCAATTGTCAACAGTACAAGCCAAGTGACATTCCGCCAGCCACAGATATTACTTGCAGTACATTCCTGATATGATCAGTCAAAGCATTAGGGAAGGTCCGATTGTTCAAAAATAAGATTAAAATCTGATAGGCCTATCAAAGACTATGTAAATTTCCATAATAAGGTTTTGATCACAGTTTTCTGGCAGCAATAGAACTGACACCAAAAAAGAATATTTTTTGGTATTAATTTATAGTACCAAAAAAGTATAAACAATAACAGACAACTGAAACCATATATCAAAATGGAGATGCCTTTTCTTGGAGGCACATTCTATCCATTTTACTTTTATTTTCTGTTAATAGAATTGTCAGATTATGGGATTAAAATGGTCCTTATCAGTGCTCTGTATGAGAAGAGGAAGATCTTGTACATTTATGGGGACACACAAGGAGCTAATAGATTTCAGTGGAGGGTAATTTCACTGTCTTATGGAGGAGTGGATTGGTTTGGAAATCTTTTTAAATAAAAATTCTGATGATTTTTAAGATTGAGCATTAAGGCAAGGGGTAATTATTATTATGTGTGACCATATTTTTTTTTCATTGCTCTGAGAGACTTTTGTTACAATTACTATCTATCAATCTATAGTATACGTGTTTAAATATAAATGTTAGATGTTATATTCTTACTCCTTTCATGGAGTCACCTGCATTTCTCTTGGGTCTCCTGATTCCATTGCGGTGATCTTTTCTACCTGAAACAAAAGAGATCAGTAAAATTTACCTCAAATTTGTGAACTAAAAACATGGCTCATTCATCTGATTTTATGGGATAAAAGAACAAATGCAAAATTACAAACTTTATAGAAGAGGAAAAATACAGTTTTAATGGGTTTTTTCTTCCTTAAATTGTAAAAATAATAACAAAATAAGATAATGACACTCAACTTATTGAACTCCCAAATCATTCCTTGGGATATTAAAGATATTCTGGGATATTAAAGATATTTTATATTGATTTACCAAGCTACTTAACTGTGAATAGATTATAGGTCCCTTGGAAGCTTATATACAGTACAACAATGTTTAGATACATTGGAGAAAAACATCTTACATCACAATCTCTAGCCCACCAGACAAAATTTGAGGTATCCTTGGCCCCCAACTCTTCCTGAAAGTTTCAACTCGATACCCCAAGATACTGCAGATGCACAATGGTCATAACTTAGTGCTTCATAGAGTCTTATGATACACTCTGCTAGTTAAACATGAATAAACTCTAATTTCCATAAAGGCTTATATTGCAAAAAGTCTAGACAGCTTAGACATGTCTAGCCACTTTCTCAAAACATACAATTTTTAAGTCTTCTTGCCCTGCCCCACTGTACTATCTTTAAGTTTCAAATATATACCTCACACCATTCCTGAGATATTTATACATGCTATTTTTATAGCCTGGGTATGCAGTGTCTTTAGATTTATCTTTATTTCTGCCCCTAAACCAAAGGTTTAGGTCCATTTAATCCCCAATCCCCCTGAAACTTTCAGACTGATCTCCTAAGCTGTTTCTGAAATTTTGAGAATACTACTGGCCCAAGGACTTTCACATATAAGTTACAAGCCAATTGCAAAAAAAAAGCTTTCTGGTACATTTTTGGAAGAGGCAATGTCTCTGGGCTAAAAAAAAAATTTTAGGCTCCATTGGCCTGGAGGCCTGCAGGTTTAATCTTCAAGCTGTTTGAAAAAAAAAAGAAAGTTCTTGGCCCATTTCAGGCCCCATTCTGAGATGAACCAAGAATTTGTTTTTCCCTCTTTTTTACTGTCCATTAGGACCCCATTGGCTCCAAAACTTATGGGTATAAGTTCCAAGCTGTCTGGATTTTTTGGGAGGGGGAGTTTTTGCTGGGCTCTATTTTCTTCACTTCTGCAATTGTTATTACTTGACTCTGCAACTTATTTTCTCTCTCTAGTCTAAAAGTCACATTTGTAAACAATTATATTTCAGAGAAAGACACCAATTACCATTTGGACATGTTAAAGGAATATGAGCAATGAACATCTCCACATCAGTAAACTACTGAACATGAAAAAATGAATACATAAATTAAAGTCTTTTATCTTTGTTGGGTCAAAAATTTTTTAGACACAAATAAAATTAAACCCTAAATGATTGTTCTCACATCAGTAAATTGTCACAAAAAAAAAAGAAATAATTAATATACAAAAAATTTACATCCAGCTTACCAAAAGTTGTAAATGTTTCTTGAAATTCTGGTGAGTTTTCTCTACATAGAATTTGCCACAGTCACATGGTCTTTGATAGACACCTCTTTGGCAAGTAACTGGAGTTTTATCTTTACCATAATTTAGGAGATTTATGATTTTCAAATTACTGATAAATACAACATACAGATTATTTTGTGTCCATACTTTTTTAAGATTCCTAGTGATTTTTGGGATATATGGGAGGTAAATTATGTTTTGGGGCTTATCAGGATTCTCAAAGGATAAATTATTGTTGATTTAATGGGAGGGTCTTTTTAGTCTATGGTTAATTGTAATATTGATAAATAAAAGAAAATATCCATTTCCAAAAAGTTTGTCCCTGATAAAGTTTAGTTTCTGCTGTGATATAGGAATCAGAACAAATGTTTAAGACACTATCATTAAGAGATATTACAACAGCTCTTTTAACTTGTGAGGGGTGGTTTGACTTAAAATGCAAGTATCTATTGTTTTGTGTTGGTTTTCTGTAAATAGTAAAATTGAGTTTATCTAAGCTACAAACAATTAGGACATCTAGGAATGAGATTTAATTTCCAATTTCAATTTCTAAGGTAAACTGTAAATTCCTATCATATTTATTAAAGTGATCTAAAAAAAACCTAAGTTCATTTTACCCAAAGTTTCAAGCGAAATTACATCATCCATGTAATGTCCCAAAAGATATGTTTCAAACAGTACAAATTTAATGCCCAATTTTTGATGTGCTCTAAATAAATATTCACCAGTAACCAGGAGAGACACACACAGGGGTAAGCCATTTATTTGTTGATAGAAAGAATTACAGAATTGGAAATCTAATCCTGTTGCTGAAACTTCCATTAAATCATAATTTTCATTTATTTTACTTTCTAATAATTGCTTAGATACTGCTACATCAATATTTGTATACATAGACACAATATCAAAGCTACTGATAATTGTATTCTCTGAGATATTTATGTTTTTTAGTTTTTCAAATGAATCTACCAAATTACATACTGACAAATATTTCCTATCAATACAGATTACATGTCACAGATCACAATAAAGACACTATTTCCTATCTATACAGATCACAAACTGAATGTATTTCACCCCATGGTCTGAGAAACCAGTTATTTCATTAGCATTAAACAAACTTTACTTCTCAACAGAACTTGATTGTGGTGGCTAAAAGACACAAGTACCTAACATACTATTCAATGCCTTTTTTTATGCTCTTGAAGAATATAATAATTGCTTCTCTTGCAAATTCAAATCTAAGCCTGTTGTGAAATCTTGAAAATAACCAAAAAATTCTAGTTTTAGGGTATAAAACAGGCTTAATACATTGGTTTTAAACTTACTATTAGACTACAAATCCAGTTTTTAAACATAAGCCTATATAATCCATAAATATTGGTTTATCACAATTAAGTTAGATAGAACATTCAAAACAATTTCTCTATTTTTCTATCTGCCATGTTTCTTCTGTCAGCTTTGATATTTTTTGAAATTCTGGTGAAATGAGTTTTTAACCAGCCTAACAGAATAAGAAGAATGTATGATAGATTTGTTTTAATTTTTTTTTATCCAACTTAATCTTGACAGATCAATGTTTGCAAATTATCCAACTTTAAAAAAATAGATTCATAAAGAAACAGTAAGTTTGTTACAAATGTCATAGCCCATTTTTATATACATAATATATAGGCCTAGAAGGAAATTATTATATTTAAGGGTCCTAAAAGGACTTAAAACCTTATTTGCAATAAAAGCAATTATTATGGTAAAATTCTAGTTTAGTGACTTTTGGCTATCTCAGAAAGGGGTTAGGTTAGGCAAATGAAACTTTAAGGAATGTATCTACAGGGTAAAGTATATCCCAGGAAGGTATTTTAAGGTACCCACCTTGGTAAAATTCTAGTTAATTAACTTATTGCTATCTTGGAAAGGATTTAGGTTAGGAAAATGAAACTTTCAGGAATGGGTCTACAGGCTAAAGTATGTCCCAGGAAGGTTTTTTAAAGTACCCACCTCTACTCCTTCTCCCTCTAGAGGGACCTGAAATTTGCCTACATGACAGCTCTATACCTATTGACATTTTGACAAAACAACATTTTACCTTAATTTTCAGTTACCAGTTGCTTTTTCTCTGCCTTTAGTTCTGAAAATTTAATTTCTGTTATTTGAGTAGAATGTTGAGCCATATCAGAACACACATATTTTCAAAGGTCAGGGCCCTCAAGAGAGAGGAGTGGAGGTGGGTACTTCAAAATACCTTCCAAGGAAAAACTTTAGTATGTAGATTCATCCCTGATAATTTCATTTTCCTAAACTAAACCCTTTCCGATATAGCAAGAAATCAATTAACTAGAATCTTACCAAAGTTCACTATATATGTAGGTCAATAAATAAACTGCTAAATATATACACTGAAAGTTTCTTTTTCCCAGCCTAACTCCTTGCATAGGCCAAAAGTAGCTAAACTAGGATTTTACCCAATCTAAGGATTTCTTTAAGGCCTAAGATACAATTTCTATCAAATAGCGTTAGCCTACTCAACTATGAAAGAACACATGAAAAGGCATCAAGGTATATATTCACTTTCACCTTAACTGAATTATGTTGTTAACTGTAGGTTTACTTCCCTTCAATGGATGGACCACACATTACAATTCAGGAGACCAGGAGGCAAAATTGAATTGCCTCGATAGACTACTGCAGCTGCTGAATTAGACAGGCTGCTTTCTAACATAGCCAAAAGTCCCTCATTTAGAACTTTACCGATTTTGTTGATCAAAACTTCTTCAAATAGCTATACCAGAAGTAAACAATTTACATAATTTAACTTGACTATAAAATGAAGTTCTGTATTCTTCGAGTACGTACTTTGATTGTGTGCAGTATGATTCTTGGATTTTGCCATGATTAAGTTCGATAAAAATTTCAGAAGAATTCGCCACCAACGTTAATATGACCTGCGCTATTTCTTCCTTAAAAGTTTATGGCGATGGCCATAAATAAAAATAATAGATGGCAAGAACATTATCAAATGTTTCTGACACTTTTTCTTACCAATCACTGGAGATAAGATATAAGTCGTTCTTGAGATATTGCTTTGTCACCTTTTTGAAAATCTATGTGCTCATATACAGTTTTTGATTTAGTTCAACATCTGCCTGTATATTCCTTACAAACTTCACTTTAATACTCTTAGCTTGCGTAGTAGCAATATAAGCAGTATCTGCATAGCACCTTTGGGGTCTAAAATCAAATTTTCAGAACGCTAAAAAGATAAACCGTTACATAAAATAGCCTAAAGAAGTTAAACTTTCAGAATTTATTTTGTGCTCAACTCTCGCTTACTGTAAATAACACAGCAACTTTAAAACGAAATAACAAAGATATTTTTTACTGACTGTTATTTTGTTCATTATATTAATATTTTTTTTTCATTATATAGGTCAGAACACATTTAGATAAGATTTAATCAGCTTTTAATCATCTAAGGTTTAAGATCAAATATTTAGATAGAGAGAAAGTTACTATAAATTAGTGACCTAGTTTCGTAACTTAATCTAGTTTAAGGTGAAGCAGTATATGATGGGTATTTCCTGTTTTGTTTGTTCATTAGTTTCATAATTTAGATACAATGAAAAAGTTAGAATTCTAATTTTTACTAAATTATTCGAGCGAGACTTTGGACTTTGTTGAATTAAAAAAAAAGTTTTCTTTTTTTTGCTCCGTACAGTTTTTGATATACTATTTCTCTCCTGTTTTCACGTTTTAAAAGAAATGGAACTCTTTACTCATTTCTCTTTTTTACTCATCCTTCGTTTAACGAATTTCCTGCTCATCCAAGCTCCTCACTTGTACTGCCTCTACTCTTCAGTCAATGATGTACCTCATAAGTCAACTTGAATGAAGCAAAAAAAAACCCCAAGACTTTACTTTATTTTTACTTCATTGCAATGAAAATTGAAATAATTGTTTAAATAGAATGATGTTTACCTCGATGTGTCTTCGCTTTGAATAGCACAGAGTTCCTTTTTATCATATAGAGTAAATTTGCATAAAAGAAAGTAAAATCTAAAGTATTAGTTTGCTATGAATGGCCAGATTTACCTGTGTTTGAATCCTGGGCCACAAATGTTCTGTGAACTTCCAAAGATTATGAAATATCGGATTATTTCAGTACTGAAGATTGACAAACACAGGTTAAAATCTTGGAGAGTAGCTTAAAGAAAAAATAAAAAAGACTTTTTAGCACTTTACATTTAATTTTTTATTTAAAGAAAAAATATACAAAAGACTTTTTAGCGTTTTGCATGCGTACTTGTCAAAACCCTAAATTTCGCATACCTTTTGTATAGTTTAAGATTTAATTGAGCTTATTTTGAATATAATGCGCCAATCAGCTAGTACAAAGAGTTCCACCTTCTAATTAAAATAAGCTGAGTTGAACATAAGATTTATCTTCCCTATGAAACGCGATTTACGAAAAGCCTATAGATGTAACCTAAACTACTTTCACACCTTTCTATTCTCCGACCCAGAATCCTGATATTGCTAAAACTTTTTTTTAGTGTCATCGAAAATCGCTTAAATCATAGGAAGATATTCTCATGTTCGAATCTTTCTGTGTTGGAAATTTATGATGACGAAAATCGCAAAACAAATTTTGAAATGTAAGTCGGTAGATAGATAAAACTGAATGCGAGCAATCAAACGGCATCTAACGTTCAACCGGTTATAAATTATGTTCATAAGTTTTTGTGTCCCTGTGTCTGAGATGGCCTCCCACGCCCCTCCTGCCCGATGTTTTTGCACTGTCCCAGCCTTACGAGCTCTGTTCTCTGTTGGGCATAATATTGTTTATGTATTTTTTAAGTTGAATAAAGAAAAAGTTGAAGTTGAATAAGATTTAAAACTACTACTAAAATATTTTGCCCATTGTAATATTTTACGTATGAAGTTAATTGCTTTATTTTGGCGGATTGCAGGAACTGTAGAAGTTCAATTTTGTATAATTGAGTTGACCAAGGTACGCATTTTTGGTTTTCTGTGGCGTCCAACAAGGAACTGTTATGCTTCATCCTCAGGATTAATGAAGTACCTCTAGAGCAGGACGAACGATGGAAGTATTTAGATGATATTTCTCTAGCTGAGTTAGTATATGGAGTAGGTAAAAGCCACACTTACAATTACAAAAGCAAGTTACCTCTGAAGTCGCTGAACTGGAAAAGATCTATGTTCAGTATATATATTTCTTTTCTTACAAAAAGCCTAATTGTGAACTTCTACTATGAACTTTCACCGCCTATAGACCAAAGCCTAAGCAAAAAGCCCTACCTTGCTAGGGCTAGTGATCTCTTCTCATCCAAATTGGCATGAAAATACAAGATTGGTGATAAGCAAGACAAACGGTGCTAACCAAATGCTTGAAACCCGAATGCAATTCTGGTTTCCACAGGGACAATAAAACTGGTCTTCATTTTCATTTGCCTACTACTATAACATCCATGTCATGTTTGACATTTCGCTGAGATAAAAGAAGAAAGTAATGAAACTGAACGGGTTCAGAAGTGATAACTATGAATCATCTACGGAGCTTCCCCATGTCCTAACTTTTTTTCTCTAAAAGTAGTTAAACTTGATCCTCTTTCTGTCAATCGTGAGAATATGTGTCTGAAATTTGGCTCGACCCTCTCCCCCCATCTACAACAACTTCCTCTCGCCTCCCTTTGTCTTGCACCAGAACTTTTGATTTTTTTTAAGCACATACCTTTTAAATCTTTCGATTATTGTCTGTTATTTATTTTGATCAAAACAATCAAGATAAGTCTCATACTTACCAGCCTAGATACTGTGCACATTAAGAACGCGCGAAGCAGGTTACTTCCGAATAAATTAAAAGTAATACTAAATAGGCATACTTTAAATATATATTAATAAAGATTAGATGATAAAATCTGGAAAATTGCACTACAATTCAGCTTAAAGTATCTCACTGGAATGCAAGATAAAATAAAGTGGCGAATGAAAACATCACCTGAAAATTCAAAGATTAAAACAAAGATTAAATTCAAAGACCATTAAATTTTTATCTAAACAATATGAGTAACTTCTATGAGTGGGAACTGGCGCTAGTGGAGACAAAATAAAATAATTAACACAATCTAGCATTCGCCATTTTTCTTCTAAACTAGGGCCAATTCCCATTCTTATCTTACCCAAACCTTTTGTCCTAATCATTAAAAGCTCAAATAATAGATTATACGATTTTAAAAAAGAAGGTAAGATGTCTTATACATTGCAATACTGTCACCACTAATGACAAATTAAAACCCAATATATATCAAAATGATTTTTCATTTCATGCGTAACCACAGAAGTTTTTACATAGGAAGAGGAGCCAGCCTGAAAGCTCGGAAGAATTAAAGGTTTATAATTAGAATTTCTTCCTAAAAATGGTTAACATTTCCACTCAAAATTAAAGATCTGATAATTTTAATTGACTTTAGTCGTTCACACAGGATAGAAGGGGTGGGGGTTATCAGTCTTATCCATTATGGACAGTGAGATTATAGAAGAAGAAAACGATGAAGTTATTTGGAAATTTATGGGAATAGATAAAACTGTGCTTTGTCTAATGCTTATATTTACTAACACTTCTAAGAAAGATAGTAGTGTTATAGAATAGAAAAGTTTTTATGAAGTTCCAAAGGGATATATCATTCTGTACCACTACGTTACTTCCTTCTTTTCAGAAACACCGGTTAAAATAGGGATTTTTGAAATAGGCTGTTTAAATATAATTGCTATAATATTTAACAAAATTAGACAAAAACTAATTGATCTTAAAATTAGGGTATACTAGGGAAAACATCATCCACATTAAAAAATTACAGTGAAAACTTTCATACTGTTGGTGAAAGATTATATTTTCAAGTGAAATATACTTTATTTCCTAAAAGAGATGCATAACAATATTTCCCACAGCTTAGATATCAATATACAGTTACGAAAACTCCTATCTTTCCATTGAGAAGCTTTCCTATCAGAAGCTTTTGGTACAGAGCTCTGAACTTGGCGCCTCCGCAAAGCCCGCGCTCTGACGCGTAGATCATACTATAACACCATAGGCGGGAACACAATTTAGTTTTGTTGCATAAACAGCTTAGATACCAATATTGGTATCTAAGCTGTGCTGCCAGTTTCCTGTCTCCAGCCGCTAGCATCGCTACTGCGCACTGTGTCCCAAAAATGAATCGAGTTTTCATAACTGTATATTGGTATCTAAGCTGTGATATTTCCATTGAAGTTAATTAAAAAAAAAAAAAAAAAAAAAAAAAAAAAAAAAAAAAAAAAAAAAAAAAAAAAAAAAAAAAAAAAAAAAAAAAAAAAAAACTTATAGCGTATTTCATTACCATTTTGCATCAAAAAGAAATTCTTTTTTTCTTCTTTTTAACAATTTAATTATTACAGCTTTTCAGTTCCACCACTAGCACAAATTCACTTCACGTAAAAACCATCAATCCTACATAAATTATAAATTCCAGAAGAAATAGTAATACATATAGATCCCTAATGGCAAAATTAAGCTGCACATTAAAGCGTAGCAAGTAAGGAGACCTATTTACAGCATACTATAAAAAAGAAAAACAGAACAACTTAAATAACTCCCAAATAAACAACTGAATAAATAAAATAAACAAACAAAAAACCGATTGGGTTAATGAATGAATCTATTCAAGCAAAGAGAGAAACAAATCATCAAAGTGTATTCTGACTTCCAGGTCAGACGTTGAATGATCAACGAGTCAGAATGTATTCTGATCAACTTCAAACAAAAGTTGAGTTTTGATTCGGCAACAGAGTTTTACGTAACCGGAAGAAAAGTTCGGGTCGAATTCGATAAATTTCCGTTTCCGGTCAATAAAATAGTGCTTTTTTATTTCTTGCTCACACAATGGCTAAAATATACTATTAGTATTGTTTTCAGATATATTTTCGAAGGATTCTTGTCCAAAAAATTTCGGAAGACTTAAGAGTTTCGCTTTCAATCCAGCATGACAGCCCGGATTTGCATAACCACGTCGGTTAACTGCTTTTACTTGAAATTATTTATCTTTTTCCGGTTGAGCGACGAATTTGGGACAAAATTTACCTCTTAAGTTAAATTCTGACAGAAGTCGAATTTTTCTGCGGTAAACGAATTTTACGTAGACTAAATAAAAAATATTAAACTGCCACATGGGCAAATATTTGGTTTGGTTCTGTACTGGATCAGAATTGAAAGATTTGATTTTCTGGCCGGAATATTGCGTTTAGAAAAAACACGACCTTTCTTTTTATGCACTGTTAAAAAGGAACAGTGAACTTGAAAAGAAACAAAAACATTCAAATTAAATGAAAGTTAGGCAATGTTAAAAGAACAACCATAAACGACATCTGATTGAATGATAGCTAGGAACGAACCAAATTCCTCCCTCCCCCTGTTTATTGCCCTTTACCTTGTTGGTAGGTAAAAATAATAAATTTTACATACTTTCCGCAAAAAATAAAAAAAATCTCTCAACAAAGCAAAGTGCGTGACTAGACTGTTAGAAATAGACATGATTAGCATGATTGACATATGAAAATGAACATAACATCCGTCAAAGACACATATAGGTTAAAACTTTTCAGTTTTCACCATATTTAGAAGATGTTTCGACCTGTCTGCTTTCAAAAACATAGTCATTTAAATATCTAAATTGTAGGCCCGTAATAATTCCTTCTTGACTTTTTTTAAACGTCCATTGGTGGAGAGCCTCTTTTAGCAGAAATTAATTCGAATTCATCAAACTAAGTTGGTTTAGATAACCAATCCAAATTAAACAATAAACCAAACGAAGTCTCAATTGATCTTGCGGGAAAAGAATAAGAGTATTTTGACCTACTCAATCCTTAATTGATACTTTTAGCCTTTCTTCGTGAAAACAACAGTTTCGTGAACACGCGTTCAATTGTGCATGCTCTAATTAATTTAATTTTGTTTTGTTGGCATTCAATACTGAATCAAATAATTGAATTATGTTTCAAAGCGTTTTCTGAAACTTACTGCTAGTATTATTTTCATACTGTATTTCAAAGATTATTAAGCTGCAATCGGCCCTTTTACTGATAGAGAATTCTTGTTGTATTTATCAATTAGGATAAGCTAACAACATTTTTCATTAGTCTCAAAAGTTCCAAGGAGTTTTTTTTTTTTTTTTTTTTTTTTTGGCAAGAAATATTTTATGTTAAAACCACGTTGAATAGAGCACAATAATTCATTTAAATTAATTATAATAAGCTATGTTGAGCATAGAGGTTGTCAAAGTGCACATCTAAAATATTTTAGCCATAAGCCGAATATATACATGATGCATCAAACAATATCCCTTCAAAAACCCTACTGAAAAATATGATAAAAAGAGAAAAAATATTCATGGTGCCAGCAAAAGCTGATAAACTGTCAGGTGCACTTGCATTATCAAATTAAACCAATAGTAAAAATGGTTGAAACTTTTCTTAGAGGAAATTAAAGGTGGGCAATTTCTATATTCCAAATTTGTATTGAGATATCAATGCATATTGTCAAATATGGTACAATATACGAACTCTTCCAAAATTAGGCTTCTTCACTGCCCGTCAACAGACGTTCTGAGCTTAGTTTATCATGTTTATATATATATATATATATATATATATATATATATATATATATATATATATATATATATATATATATATATATACATTCTGCTTTACTTTCTTTAATAACTAGCTAAAAATCATCCTTGTTGGTTAGGTTTTTTGTTTTTTCTTAATTTGGATTTTTCTTGCGTCATAGATTGGCAGTGGTGTTAAAAAAATTATTGAAAAGGATTTGAGGATAGCCAAACAACATATGTTCCTATGTTCACTTACACTCTTTTAAATTTCTCTGCTAATGGGTGGCCATGTCTGCCTAACCTTGTCTACTGGTTTATCAATTAGTTCTGAAGAGCAACGCCAGATTGCACGACATATTATTTTATAAATACCATTTCATTATTTATGCTCCAATAGGAATATGTAAATTTCTAATTTAGAAAAGATAAGAAAAGAAGAAAAATGGATTAAAAAAATTACTTATTCTTTTCAAAAAAAAATAAGAAGAAAGCTTATACGTGGTAGTTACACAAAAATTGAAATAATTAATAAGGCACTTTCCTTTTTTGACCAGAAAAAATAAATTGTACGTTTATTTACCCACTGATAGTGACAAAAGAAAGGAACAGGTATATTTACCTACATTTCCAACACAAATTATTTTTATAAGGAATCTATTCTAAAAGTACATTTTGCGGCAGTATACGTTGAATTTCCCATCCATCCTTACCGAAACAAAACTTAAAAAGAAGCCATGTTTAACTTCACGGATGGGCTAGTAAAGACAATAAAATACATATTATAATCAACAATAATCATTCCTCAGAATATAACTGGGCCATTCACCGGTTTACGTTGGCGTACAAAGAACGGCTGAAGTCACAAAATATTGTCTACAATCACTGACTTCATAGGGGAAAATTCGGAACTGGTGGCTGCTGACCTCATTCCGTTAAGCTGGTCCATTTTTGTGTCACCAGTTAATAATCTATCTTCAGGCACGAATTTGAAAAGGTGGGATACGTATAAAGCCTGAAAAAGACAAGTAACTAGAAGGGAATAAAACCTAAATCCCTGGAACTTAAGGAGAAAATTATACATGCTAACTTACTTACAGATATTAAACGCAAGAAATATTTGGACTGTCCACTTATTATGTTTTCAGACAATTAAACTAATATTTGTGCAAATAAAGCTATTTAAAGATACGTTTTAAGTACACCATTAAACAAAACTAAGGAGTCGAAAATTTGACGAACAAGTTTAGATGTGTCTTTAGTGGAACTAAAAAGTAAACCAGTACATTTTCTCTTATTTTAAATTTCATCAAAATATATTTCAAAATATAATTCAAGAAGAAGAGAGATACAACAAGGGGCTAGAAAACTCTCATTGACATAAAATCCGCACCCTCATATATAAAGGAGAAGATCAAGCAGGGGACAGAGAGAGAGACAAGGGATTGAAAGAATGAGACGGAAAAGAGAGAGAGAGAGAGAGAGAGAGAGAGAGAGAGAGAGAGAGAGAGAGAGAGAGAGAGAGAGAGAGAGAGAGAGAGAGAGAGAGAGAGAGAGAGAGAGAGAGCGAGAGAGAGGAGAGAGAGAGAGAGAGAGAGAGAGAGAGAGAGAGAGAGAGGAGAAAGAGAGAGAGAGAGAGAGAGAGAGAGAGAGAGAGAGAGAGAGAGAGAGTACAAAGTGATACGTAAGGGAAAAACGGATGGCAAAATTTCATGTTGTCAATCTCACAAAACAGAAGGATCTCTTACAGTTAAAGTGGCAATGGTAATTCCGAGTGCAGCACCAGCCAAAACATCACTCCAATGATGCTTATAATCTGACACTCTGGACAAAGCAGTGAACCAAAATAGAAACAAAGCTATGGCTTGAAACACAGGTCGCAGAAATTTTGAGCCCTTCCAAGTCATTCGAGCTTGCAAATAAATCTGGAAAAGAAAGAAGAAATGTAAAAGAAATAATAAAGATCTGTGTAGCTAGATAGACTCAGAAGCTACGTTTCTAAATTTTTATTGAAAGTATTACTTAAAACAAAAGCGAAAATACTTTGAAATATTTAAGGAAATGAGCCGAACTTAAACTAGCTCGAGGACAATTTTCTTTCTTCTTTTGCAGATCTAAGTCCATTTCAACTCCTATCAGAGCTCAGTTTAATAAGGATTAAAATTAGAATCACACTATAAATAACGTTCGTAATTTGTTGGGTTGAGAAATGTTCAGCTTTCAAACGGAAACTGTCATGGCTGACAAATTGGAGTAAAAATAAAAGGCATAATCTTTTAAAATTAGAAAAGATGAAAGCATGAAACATGATAATTCTTATCTTCACGATAAATGTTACAAAATAAATAAAGACATAATACTAGTAGACTACACCATGCATCAACTTGGTTCTGATGAAGGTTTCCGAACAAATTACTTGGTATAGCAGTTTCACTCTTTTGAACAACAAGTGTTCATTTAAAGTCAAAGAAAAAACACACACTATTCATAAATCTTGGCTGTTTTGTTAACAGTTATACTTATGGTGGGGGTTTGGTTATAGGGGGCCATATGTTTTTCAATATAAAGTAGATTTGGTTGGTTGCTCCCATACAAAGGGTAAAATTTCGTTGATTTTTTTCTTAATTCCGTTGATTTTGAAATAAAATTAAGTGGCTGTGGGCATCAAGCCATGGCTAATTGTAGAAAAAGCCAAGACAGATAGTCCGATTGAGTGAGAGGCCAATCTGGCATAATCCCTAAGTAGGATTGTGTAAAAAAGATGTCAGTTCGTTTGTTAATATATAAGTCTATCTACCATCGCTTTCTACTCGAGCTGTTTTGTTTCATGCAATTTGGCTATATTTTCCAGGAAAATTAGTGAACTGGGTTCAATTCTACACTTTCTCTTGTTTTGATAGGATGAAAAGTAGAGTGCCATTTCCGGTTGGCTTTTTCTTACAGTACGATTGGCATTTTCTCTGAATAAATGGAAGTTGAGGGGGAAGAATAATAAAAGAACAAATTTCTACATCACTGAGCAGCCAATACACCTAGATTTTTCAATGATAAAATCTGTTATGAAAAGTAAGGTAAATTGGTGGGAAATTTCAGTCACTTTTTGAATTTGAAGATAAAAGGATTACTTCTACCATAAATTCATAAAAAGTATATTTGTGTATATCTCGTATAAAAAGTATATCTTGGCCTACTACTTTCTCGCTCTGACTACATTGTAAAAAAAAACAAAAAAAAAAAACAAAAAAAAACAAGACACTAGAAACTTGCCACTTTAACAGATTTTCGATTCAAGGAAAATAGACCTTAATTGAGATCCATATTTTAAAAGATCAAAATTAAGCTGCTTTGGATTCTAGTTCTCATGACCTATACTGCACTTTTTAGGTGTGCTAGCAGTTAAGTCGCATTAAACTATGGTGAATTGTGTAGAGTCCTCTTTTATCAGGTTTTAACATTCACCTTTAATCTTAAGGGTCAATTTTTTATCTGAAAGTAAGGAGCGACATTAAAATTTAAAACGAACAGAAAACGAAAAGTATATGAAAACGAAGTATATAAAACAAAGTATATGAAAGGGGCTGTTACCTCCTCAACGCCCCGCTCTTTACACTAAAATTATTTCTTCTGTTTCAAAAATTATAGTTGAGAGAAAGAGTCAAACTTTAGCGTAAAGAACAGGGCGTTGCAGAGGGAACAACCCCTTTCATATACATATTAATTCCTGTTCGTTTTAAGTTTTAATGTCGCTCCTTACTTTCAGTTAAAAAAAATCTTGTTTCTTTTTTATTTAATACTCTTAAGGGTCAACACTCTAGCAAAATTGCTTTATAGCAAACAGTATAATTGGCTTTTGTATATAGTGAATATATCACTCGATGCCTTTTTTCTGCTTTTTACGATTATAATAATCGCATCTACTGGAAATTCAGATTTGAGCATTTTTTAACCTAACCTAACCTTGTAATAAATAATTTTAGCACTGAGAAAATGTAGCATTATTTTTTCGATGGAAAAGATGGCGCTGAGAAAACATAGTATTATTTTACGGAAAATGACCGATAAGTCATATTCTAATTGAAAATTTGTCATTTTGAAGAGCTCAAAAAGTGCTTAAATCTGAATTTCCGGTAGAAGCGATTATTATATCTGTAAAGAGCATAAAAAAATGCATCGAGTGGTATATTCACTTTATACGATAGCCAGTCATATTTTTTGCTATAAGTTAACCGCAAAATTTATACCAGTAACACTAAAACTACCTCAGTAATCAACCAATGTGAAACTCAACCAGCACAAAATGTACGAAAGGATGGCAAAAGAAAATTTCAGCAAATCCCACAGATTGTACTCTTCGCAAAAAAAAACTCCTTTGCTGTTTAGTTTTTGCACGGACAAGTTTTGTGTGAATTGAGTTCATTGACTCATAATAATAAGCCTATGCTTAATTTAGCATCAAGTTTAATTATGATTATCTAGAGTACATGAGAGTTGAGCTTGGCTGAGTTACATTTAGAGGAACTGAATTATTTTTGTCGTTAGAAATTTGTCTGGGTAGAATTATCCTGATTTAGATTGTCTTTGAATAAATTTGAAACGTAGAAATTTATGGCTTTGAGTTATGTTTGATTTAACTTTTTGGATTGAAATGCAGTGGCTGAGTGCTGGGATAGTTGAGCTTTACTATAAAACAATTCAACCTTTTTTTGCTGGAAAGATTGATATTCTTCTAATTTTCTAAAATTAATTTCCGCTGATTTTTAAAGTCCGTTGATTTTTTAATTAAAATCAAGTGAGGAAGAAGTTGAGAGCCACGGCTAATTGTAGGAAATGCCAAGACAGATAGTCATAGTGAGAGGCTAAGCTGGCATAAGCCTTTTCAGAATTGTATAAAAAGTATGCCATTTCACTTTTTGATAGTCTATCATCCATCCATCCTAGGACAGAACTATGGTAGATAGTCCTTGAATACGGGTAACTCAAAAAGTCTATCAGTTAACTTTTCATCACAGTCCACCAACTTAATTCTTAATTGATTCAATTTTAATTTGTGACAAACAACTTTCATTATTATTTTCAGTATTAATTGGCCTGGACATTTTTGTTTTACTGTCGCCAATAGCCGTCAATGCAACCTAAACGCTATATTTAGTTAGCCATTAAACAATGCCCTGCTCTACGGATAGGCCACCAAAAATACACACATCTCGCTGTTTTGGGTAGCATGTTCCATGTATGGTTACCACCACCCCTCCTTACATTCATTGATCGTCTTAGGCTCTAATGTCACCGGTACAATATAGTCAGACCTGTTGAAAAAAGCCAAAAATTATGATATTGTTTCCTTGGTTTAAACTTCAAACTTGTACTACAGCAGCCAAAATTGGCCAAAAGCAGTCAACTTTCCCAACCCAATTATGCAAAATTACACCCAACTATAGTCCAATAACACTATAGCTTCGCGCCTTACGACAAATTCATCATAAATATATGAAAAGATTCTGTTATGAGCTTCCAGCCTTTCTAATTTAATGAAAATGCGCCTTAAATATTCGCTCTAAAACTTGAACATTAGGTTTAACTAAATCATTAAGTTTAAGCTTGAAAGTTGAACATTCCTAAACCCACCTAATTACATGCTAGATACACAATCGGCGCTGTAATCGCGCGTACCTTTAATTTAAGCCACAAGTTTGACTCTAATGTGACTGGGGCAAAAGGCTTAGAGAAATGCAAGATATTTCCTTACAATTGGTCCTAGATGATATTAAATAAAAAAAAACGCAAGTTATTTCAACTGAAAGTAAGGAGCAACATTAAAACTCAAAACGAACAGAAATTACACCGTATATGAGAGGGGTTGTCCCCTCCTCGACGCCTCGCTCTTTACGCTAAAGTTTGACTCTTTCTCATAACTCTACTTTTTAAAACAATAAAAAAACTTAGCGTAAAGAGGGAGGCGTTGAGGAGAGGACAACCCCTTTCATACATGGAATAATTTCTGTTCGTTTTAAGTTTTAATGTCGCTCCTTACTTTCAGTTGAAAAAGCTTGTTTTTTTTATATTTAATTTCTGAACGTTTTTAAATTAATGCATGTTTTGGTTTTAGCTCACCGTACATGAATAATTAAAACGAAATTTGCATATTATTTTTTTGGCTAAATGGCTTTCTCATAGTCTTGATCGGATGATTTTGATAAAAAAGGGGTAGGGGGAGGAGGCCTAGTTGCCCTCCAATTTTTGGTTACTTAAAAAGGCAACCAGAACTTTTTATTTTTTACGAACGTTTTTATTAGTAATAAATATGCATTAATTGTGGATTAACTTACATAACAAATTTCTATATTTGTATATTTTTATTACATATATGAGGGTGTTTGCCTCCTCATCAATACCTCGCTCTTTACACTAAAGCTTGAATTTTGTCCCAATTCTTTAAGAATGGCCCCTGGATCACAAAGGCCGTAGAATAAATAGTTGACATTACTAAAAATACTTTAGCATAAAGAGCAAGGTATTGAAGAGGAGACGAACCCCCTTATATACGTAATAATTTCTGTTCGTTTTAAGTTTTAATTCTGCGCCTTACTTGTTGAAATTTTTCTTTTTATTAGTTTTCTCATTTTTGTTTGTTTAAATAATGCTAGAACATCCTGCGCCCCCTTCATGGAAATTCTTTTCCCTCATGATAAATTCCTCCATGGAAAAATACTCCCACGTAGCCCTCCCCCCACCACAGCGAAAAAGTCTCCCTGAAAACGTCTGTACACTTCCCAATAACCGTTACTATATGTAAACAATGGTCAAAGTTTGTAACTTGCAGCCCCTCCCCCGGGGACTGTGGGGGATTAAGTCGTCCCTAAAGACATAGTTATTAGGTTTTTCGACTATGCTGAACAAAACGGCTATCTCAAAATTTTGATCTGGTGACTTTGGGAAAAATGAGTGTGGGAGGGGTCCTTGGTGCCCTCCAACGTTTTTGGTCACTTAAAAAGGGCACTAAAGCTTTTAAGTTTCGTTAGAATGAGCCCTCTCGCGACATCCTAGGACCACTGGGTCAATACGTTCACCCCTGGGAAAAAAGTCCCCGGGGGAGGGTCTGCAAGTTAAAAACTTTGTCCATTGTTTACATATAGTAATGGTTATTTAGAAGTGTACAGACGTTTCCAGGGAGACTTTTTCGCGTTGAGGGATCGGGAGTCGGGGGGAGGGGGTTACATGGGAGTATCTTTTCATGGAGGAATTCCTCATGAGGGAAGATAATTTCTATGAAGGGGCTGCAGGATTTTCTAGCATTATTAAAAAAAAAAAAAAAACAACGAGAAAATAAATATAAAAAAAGTTTTTTCAGCTGGAAGTAAGGAGCAGCATTAAAACCTAAAACTAGCAGAAATTACTACGTATATAGGGGTTCGTCTCCTCCGAAATACCTCGCTCTTTACGCTAAAGTATTTTCTGTAATTTCAACTATTTATTCTATGGCCTTTTTGACTCAGGGGTTATTCTCAAAGAATTGGGACAAAATTCAAGCTTTAGTGTAAAGAGCGAGATATTGACGAGGGGGCAAACCCCCTCATATATATAATAAAAATACACAAATATAGAAGTTCGATACGTAAGCTAATTCGTAAGTAATGAATATTTATTACTAATAAGAACGTTCGTAAAAACATAAAAAGTTCTAGTTGCCTTTTTAAGTAACCAAAAATTGGAGGGCAACTAGGCCTCCTCCCCAACCCCTTTTTTTTATCAAAATCGTCCGATCAAACCTATGTGAAAGCCATTTAGCCAAAAAAATATAATAATATGCAAATTTTGTTTTAATTATTCATGTGCGGTGAGCCAGAATTAAAAGATGCATTAATTCAAAAACGTTCAGAAATTAAATAAAAAAAGAAGTTTTTTTTAACTGCAAGGAGCGACAACTTGCAATTAAAAAAACTTTTAATTAAGAACGTTTGATAAGATGGATAAATAAATTATTTGGACGGCGGCCGCTTACTGAAAAAGCTCTTTCAAATGTTCTTACAATTATCGCAATATATCGCAAATATATATCGCAAATATATATATAATACCATATATCGCAAAAATAACAGGTGTTATGTTCTGAAGCAAAACAACCACAAAAATCCTGACTTTTTAGAAATAACAATATAAGATGGGTTTGGTTTTATGCTTCGAGGCACAGTTTGCCTCGCACTGCAATAGTTTGCATACATGGTGGATTTTAAAAGAAAACAACACTGGTTGCGTATGAAATAGAGAATAAGCGGTTTTAAATAGAAAAGTATATTAAAACCGTCTTTAAGGAACACCATTTTTCTTTCGAAGAACAAACTCTTCTTGGGCCATACTTAATATATCAATTAATTATTTAATTTAGTAAAACAAAAACATTTGTAAAATATATACTTAATTTCTACATTATTTTGTTATTTCATTTTCATTTCACTCAAAAGCATTGAAAAAAGATTGCTAATAAAACTTTTCAAATGTCAATTCTTGAGGCAATCCATCTAGTTTTCAGCGAAGTTTAATCGAAATTCTAGCTGTTAAGGGGCTTGAAAGATTCAGCCACACAACCATAATGTGATAATTACTGTTCATATTTAGTTTAATTTTATTATTCATTTTTTCTATGTATAAATTATTCATTCTTTGTAATTTCTGTTCGTTCTCAGTTTGACTAATATAGTGACTTCATTTTTACTCTTTCCGGCTTTACATGTCGCTCTTTACTTTCCTTTGACACAATTTTTCAGAAGGTATTTATTCAAATACAAACAAAGCTTCAAAAATCGCACTTTTCGAAAACAAAACCATTCATCATTCCCAAATCCTCCCTACTAACAAGTTATTCACTACAACTTGGGGAAATAAGAACTATATAACATAATTTTTTCAGTGATTTTGCATTTCCTTTTTATTGGATATTTGCAAAATGAGTTTCTTTTTTGAAGACAAAAGTTGATAAGAAAAACAAATATTGATAATATTAAGTGTAACTTACCGCTAAATACATCATTGTGTAGGCACTAAACGATGCATGACCCGATGGAAATGACAGCCTGGCAATAAAAAAGGCCTCATAAATACTATAAAATAATATTATCAAGAAAATATCACAGATTGGTCAGCAATTTCTCAAATATGTAAGATAAAACAACAAACGTGGATTTTTTTATGACTGTTGATCCGCACGATGATTAGTGCTTGGTGGTGCAACCTTTTTTTTTTTACAAACAATATAAAAGAAATAAAATAAAAAAATATAATATAAATATAAATATATAAATATAAATATATATAATATAATATATATATATATATATATATATATATATATATATATATATATATATATATATATATATATATATATATATATATATATATATATATATATATATATATATATTTATTTATATATTATTATTTATTATTATTTATTATATTATTTATATATTATATTTATTATTATTTATTATTATATATATATTTATATATATATATAAATATAAATATATAAATATAATATAAATATAATATAATATAAATACAAATATAATAAACAAAATATAATAAACAAATATAATAAACAAATATAATAAACAAATATAAAAGAAATATAATAAACAAAAAATTGTATATGAATACTATTCGGGAAAGGGTTAAAAGTTAGCGGGATTGGCGCATATGTCCAGCAGTTTAAAAAGTGAGCTATTTGCAGGCAAAAATTTTATTTTCTTCACCGATCAATTTTTCAATTGAAGAAGTCTACCAATTTTTTGACTCATATAATCTTTTAAACACTAGTTAAATTTTCACGTAGAGTTGGGGGGGGGGGGGGGGTTGAAAGGCGTGTGGACTGGCCGCTTCTTTCATATACAGAGTAATTTCAGTTCATTTTGACTTTTAAAGTGACTCTTTATAATTATTTAGATTTTTTTTAGCTCAATTTAACTCAAAGAATCAGGTATCAGCGGTCGTTATGTTTTGCAAATATCATGGTCAAAGTGGTACCTGCAATCTAATAAGGGACGAATCACGGCTCATAGCATTCGAAAAAAAAACGTGTTCTTGATTAGTCTCAATAGCAACATGTTATTTCGAAAATAGATTTAAAGGAATTTTGAAAAATAGACTGAAACTCTCTAAAAATGACATTGGATCAAAAAAAGTACACAATCGGAATCGCCTTGGCCAAAAACCCATTAGGGGAGACTTATAGTCCCCTGGTTGAACAAATCGCAAAATTGCTTTTTTTTTGTACAGACAGTAGTTTACTACTATGTCCTCTTGTTTTTCTCCCCTTTTTTTCTCCACTGTTAGCAGGGTGTTGGAACATATCCTCCCCGTGGAATCTAATGACTTGAAAAACGGGGGGAGGGTTGACTTAATTATGCTCTAATCATAACAAGCTGCTCTCCAATCTTTTCGATCACTTCGGCTAGGAGGAGAAGTTACCTCCTGGATTTTTTTTTCTTCTCTAGATTTAGATTTTTTAAGGTATTTTCATTGCAAAAAACCAAAAAAAAAAAAAAAAAAAAAAAAAATGCCCGCGTCGACTTCGAAAAATAAAACACCTCTCCCTATACTTTCATCAATTGACCTTCCCTGAAATAATTAAATAATATTCAAACTTTTTTTCACGTGCTTAATAAAATTTAAATGCATAGGCGATCTATCGCCTTTGCTATTTTTCTTTTAATAAAAATTGTCGAATGAAACTGTTTTGAAGTCTGAAGAACCACCAACCTGATGACTAATGTGACTAATGACAATCATCATGACTAATGATGACTAAACGCGAATTTAATATATTCAGAAGATTGTGCTTGATTTACACCAAACTCAATATCTAAACAATTTTAAAGTCAATAATTACAAATATGTGGACTAAATTAAAACGTAGCATGTTGGCTAAAAGGTCCTCAATCGTTCTTTTTCTAATTTTGCAAACAGTTTTTATCGAAAGAATTCTGAGGAATTTGACTGGAAACTCGTAGAAATATTGCATTATAGATACCTAAACGAAAAACACAGTAAATACACATTTTACATATGTTGTTTGACTTTAACCTAGGTTCATCTTTAAGATTTTTTGAAGTAGCTAATTACAAATATGAGAAAAGAAATAGCAACCTCAACATATTAACAAAAGAAGATACCCAGCACAAATTTTTCAGAAGTGTTCTATGATTTCAACAATAATTAGATCTAAGTTGCATAGGCAACGTGAAGTGTAGTGGCAACCTTCGTTAGGCTTCGCCGAGTAAAGCGTTGCGAGAGCAACGCTTTGGTTTTGTTTCCTCGATTTGATTAAACGCTGAAGTTGTTAATCTGTAAGGATCTTAAAATAAATACTAGGTACACCAACTCGCAAAAGTTGCAAACCCCTCATCGCTGAAGATGATTGTAACCTAACAGCCGATTATTACTTAAAAATCCTCTACATGTCTTACCACTGGAACCGAATTGGTCTTACCATCAAAAACACTGGAAATAAATAATAGGTACACCAACTAGCAAAAGTTGCAAACCCCTCATTGCGAAAGATGATTATGAGCTAACAGCCGACTGTTGCATTAGAACTTCCCTATATGTCTCACAATTGGTATCGGCCTATTTTTTTTGTTTCAATGTGTACCTTACTACTGAAGTTGTCAGCCCCTTTAAATTTTCAGAGTGGTATATCTCATGATTGAATTTTTCTACCGAAAAATGGATGACATGTACTTTGATCAGCTCATCAAGGGCTATTTCAAGTTTTTAACGTCATCATTTAGGAAGGAGCAAAGGATAAACTCTAATTTCTTTAGCAATGGGAGAACTTCTAAAGTTTAACAGGAATATTTGATACCATTTCTGTATCGGCCTATTTTTGGTTTCACTATGTACCTTACTATTGAAGTTGTCAACCCCTTTAACTTTCAAACAGGTATATCTCATGAAGGAATTTTTCTACCAAAAATGGATGATATAGGCTATACTTTAATCCACGCTTCAAGAGCTATCGACTGCCGTCGAAAAAAAATCTATCTGTCTTAGTTCAAAAGTTGACTCTTTTGCCGTAGGCCAAGTTTCTAATATTATCACTTAGAAAGGAGCAAAGGATAGATTCGAGTTTCTTTAGCAATGAGAGAACTTTTAAAGTTTAAGAGGTATATCTGATACTATTTCTCTACCGCAATCCCAAGTCCGAAAAACCGAACGATAAACTCAGCTGAAATCACGAACAGAAATGGCTAGAAACAATAGATGGCAGCAATTTCAGTCCCTACTTTTTTATTTCTGTAACTTTTTCTATTTATCACTCAAAGAAGATGTGTTGGCTGTGGGGCCGAATAATAGCCGCATATTTTTAACACCTATAGATTTTAGTCCATCTTCAGTTTGAAAGTTGTGCCTGCCTGCTTGCCTGCTAGAACGGAGCTTTCCACTCGAAAACAGAAACATGGTTTGATGAAGTGAAAGCTTGACTGCAAAACTTCAGATACTTCTCTCTCACATAGGCTATAAAACTCCAAGTCACTTCACACAATATAGGCTCTGGCTCAAGGACAAGCAAAAACCATCCTTTTTGGCCCCAGGCAAGAGACCTTGAGTCATTTGAATCCTTTTGAAAGCCCATCAAAATGATCCATATGAAGTGGAATAGAACACAACCCTCCTTAACTCCTGTTTTAATACGAAACCAGCAGCTAATCAAAATCTTGCTCATAACCTATAAAACTGAGGACCAAAGGCGTTTGATATCAGGCACTTCTAAATTATTAACCTAAGAGTGAAAAATTAGTCGACACATCCTCTACCCTTTCTGAAACCGCACTGTTCTTCTCTTATCACTTTGTCTACAGCCTCTCTCAGTTTAAAAGGTATCATATTACTAAGTAATTTGCTACCTACAAAGACCAAGCTAATGCTTCAATAATTACCACACTCACTCTTATCACCTTTCTTGTACAGTGGTTTAATCAGGGTTTTCCTAAAATCGCTAGGTACTTCCCCTTTTCCAAAATCATATTCGTAATCTTCCGTAACTTATTTCTAACCTATGAGCCATCATAGTTAAGAAACTCATTTACCGCAGTTTTCTAAGACGTTTCAGAAACGAAAATGAATTGTAAGAACCAATTCTTACAGAAAATCTAAACTTTGGAAAAGCAAACAGTTATTGTTAAGCTGGAGGACATAGTAAGGGAAATCGAAGTCCGGCAGCTGGCAATGGAAACGGTGGGGAGGCCAACCCCACCATTGGTCCCCCAACCATAAATGGAGCATAATTTTTGGGGTAAATAGCGATGAAGACCACACTGCCTTTCCACCATAAACAACAAAATACAAGTAGAACAATAGGGATATTTTTTCTATAGGATAGCAGAACTTTAAATGACCCTACATTTAAGGGCGTTCCTCATCGAAACAAATGAAAAAAAGTTCGTTGAAAAGTTGTTTTTAACTATTGTTATTCACTTGTATGAATTACCATTTTCCACCTCACTTGATGTACCAGTCCTGGTTGAACTTCTCTGAAGTAATGATGCTAGGATTGTTTTTAAAAGATTTTAGTTCTAATGATCGTATTTTAATGTGAGTTTCCTTCATATTTTTTTCATTTGTTTTGCTGAGGGATGCCCTTTGATATAGAGTCGAAACATTCATTTAAAGTTGGCATTCCACAGTCTTATAGAAAAATATTACCTATTGTTCTACTTATATTTTGTTGTTTTAAGTTTTTGGGGTGTAAAGGCAATGTGCCTATAAGGCCTGAGCCTCGACCCGCTGATAGTGGGTCCACCCCTCCTAATAATAATACAAACTAAATAGCAGGTTTTTTTTTTTTTTTTTTTTTTTTTTTTTTTTTTTTTTTTTTTTTTTTTTTTTTTTTTTTTTTTTTTAACGAACTACGCAAGGAGATGAGTTGTGATCATAAGCCGCAGCTTTTCTTTGTAGTGCGCGATGGCTTCCAAAAGGCAACGCTATAAAAGTCTGTGTGAGATAAAATGCGTTATTTCTGAATGACACCTATTGTCTACAAATATGTTATTTTCCATTTATTCTAATTCGAGGGTTGATGAAAATAGCCTAGTTTTGCAGCATATTTGCCATAATCAATAATAACTGAATCTACATAAACTGAATACTGAATCACTGAAGTAATAATACTGAATATGAACAACTGAATACTGAAGTAATAATACTGAATCAACATAAACTGAATCTAAATTTGTGAAGCCCAAGTTTAATTATTTTCAAAATATTGGGAAAAGTCGCAACGATGATTGAAAAAATTTGCACTGTCGAAATTACGAATTTCAGAGGAAAATTTTTAAATATTTGAAACATTATATAACCTTATTGTAACAACTGCACACTAAAAAGCAGTTTCAATTACAGTATGTCTTTCTAAACTATGAAATAGCTTTAAAGACGCTTTTCAGGATATTTCTTTAGAATATCTTCAGAATAATTTCTTCAGAAAGAGGATATCTTTTTCAATGTAAATTAAAGATTCTTTTTTGTCAAAGTTCGAAAAGAAGACATTTTTAATTTCAATAAACTAGCAGTTCAGTATAATTCAATGTGACACCAATTTGGAAAAAGGCGCTTGGAATTGCCCGCAATTAATTTTTGACTGCGCTGTCAAAAGGATTATTCAAGCGTAAGCGAAAAAGTCATACACCTTTAATGTACACGTCACCGCTTATACATATGAAGCTGCATTCCCGCATGTACTTAAAAAATTAGGATCGTAAAAAGATCCGTAATGCGTTCAGGCATCCCTTATCTGACTTATCCATTTAATGGTACTTGTCCATTATTCAGAACACACCCAGGAATTGATTCAATTTACCGGTACACGGGTTGAAACAACTGAGACGCAATGGGAGATAGATAGGATATATAAATTTGGGCTAAACATTTGCACATTAGGGGGGGGCTGGGGTTAAGTAAAGAAGGGCTGCATGCAAAATGTAACCTATCCTAAGCAAAATACCAACTCTATATATTAAATATCTAATTAAAATGTATCTACAATGTAGTTTCCACTTAGCCTAAGCTACTAGTCTCCAAATACAGAAACCTAAACCGGTTTTTGTCAGACCTGGCAGTTCAAGATTCCTGGGTGTGTTCTGAATAATGAACGCACAACATACTACTCACCTATGCACGACCTAGAGTCAAGGCAGAAAAGGGCAGTTACGATTATCCTAATATGTAGTGACATTCTCTACCAAGAAGCACTCATTAAACTTGAAATCCATTAAATTGAGCAAAGACTGAGTCATCTTATCATGAGATTTGGAAAAGCATTGCTGTCAAACCCAACCTACCATGATATTCTCCCCGCAGAAAAAAACAGGCAAAACCTCAGAATGACTCTCTCTCACTCTCTCACAGTAATTACTTCTTGCCAGAATTTTTGGGTATGAAATAAGCCAACAAATAACCGGATTTCATTTGAAAATAATAACTGTTTTATAAATAATTATGTGTGTGTTTTTTTTTAATATGCTGTGTTATAAAAAATATGACCAAAAATGTTGGCAAACTTTTAAGGACTACCCCTTGCTCTGAGATCTAAGGACTATTCTTCTTTACTTCTCTTTTCCTATTTTGTCCGTAAAAACGTGAACATATGATTTTCTTTAAAATGTAATATCATGGTTGCCCCCTTAGGGGCAACCTAATAAAGAACGAACCCTAGCCCATAGTAGCCAAAAATTTAAAAACCCATTTCAGAAAAAAAATTGCCCAGTGGAGAGCAAGTAGAGCGAGGAACAAAAGCTGGAAAATTCGAGTGATTAGCTAATGTGGACATAAATTTTTTTTTAATTAATGACATATATACGTAGATGAGTAAAAAAAGGTATTTACCTTGAGTTTTTGAGAAGGTATGCGTCTCCCTCGACACATGTGAAATCTTCAATATATTTTGTTGGGGAAACACCTGGAGGACACAGCAATTCTAGGTTAGGTTTACAAACATCCATAAAATGCGGCCTGAGACGACCAATTGAATACTTCCCTGTAAAGACATTTATTTATAGTATATATGCATTTTTGCTACGCTCTTACGAGTTGGGTAAAACTTTCGAGGAGGGGGTTCAAATACTGAACCTCACCCTCTGGACAGGGCCTTACGTACAATGTGAAGAGAAAACTCAAGGAAATCACATCACTACATAATTAACATACCAGATGGATGACTAATATTTTAAGCAATTACATCTAAATAAAATTTAAAATCCGAATTTAGACTAAATTTTGCACAATATTCACAGCATAATTATTGTAAATTTAACATATCTCCAAACTGTATTAATTTTAGACAATCATGGGAGAAGAAATGGGGCAGAAGAGAGACAAATCCCCCTACCGCCCACCTAGAACTCCAAATTCACATTATATAATCAACGAGAACTTTTTGTATGTTGTAATTTTTCCGTTGGATATTCACTGGTAGATGGTTGAAAAAGCTGGAAGTAAAGAGAAACTTCCGATATCAATATTTACGTTTCGATATTAAATATTGATTTTTGGTCCGATATGTAGATACATCAATTTTGATATGTAATATCGCCCAACTTTAAACTTTTGAATTGAATTCTTAGAACAAGAAGCTGTCATCTAACCGTAAAGTGATTTGTGTCAATTCGCCTTTATGGTGTTTATGTTTTCTGGAAATTGGAAGTAGGGTAGTGGGTTTATTATATTATAGTATTGCAAAAAGATAATAAGAGTATAGTAATCAAAGAAGATTAATGTTGAGGCTACTTGAAGACTTACAGTTTTTGGTGATTATTGATGAATAAAGATTATAAATGAATAAATACACCCCCTCCACCATAGAATCGGCTGCCCCTCCTAGACAGGACGGTGTCTACGCCCATGAACACAATAGTTTGTGGCAAATTACTAACGTTACAAAATTTTTTAGACTAATTTGACACTTCAATTGACAATTAACCTAATAACTTTTAAATTTTTCAGACCAACTTAAATATTACAAAGAAAAGTTGCAAATCAGGTTTTGTATACTTCAAAAATTCATGGTATTCTGTTACTAAGAATGTAGTAGGGTTAAATGTACTTAGTGAAGTTACAAAAAAATTGGTCCACGGCAACCCTAATTTTTATTGTAAAATTATTTTAGTGTTACCCTGTAGGGTGGTAGTATCATGAAAAAACCATTGAAAGGAAAGAAAGGGTGGCACAAAGCTATTGGCAATTAAATCTTAATAGACAAACTTAATAGTAACAGAATTGCTTTAATCCTTGAAAGTAGATAAAATAGTGAACAGATACTAAACTGTGACTGTATGCCACAACCTGGGGCGCAGCTAAGGAGGGGGGCAAAGTTCCAAGGTGTTGACACTTCGGAATTTAGCTTATGTGTCAGTATTCGTTGACACACTGGATGATTTTGTCAGTACATTCTTCATACCCCCCAAGCTCAAATCCCAAGCTGCGCCCCAGGCCACATCTACATAATTCTGCTCGAATGGTTTTAACGATGCCAAAAAATATCCCACGCTTTTCGAAAAAGTTTAATAATGATTTTTGAGTTAACAGATTGTAAATCTGAGGCTAACACTGCAATACAAATGTTAAAGTCGAAACAAATTAAGTAAATATTTTATAAGTAGTAGGAAATGTTTCACTTAGTTCAAAGAGCTGCTTTTTGCCTCGTGTCCCCTCCAATACTCACCCCAACCCCACCTTCACTTATATAAACATATCGTACCCCATTTGACACACGATCATTCAAGGATTGTTTAGGATATCGTCCTAGATGATTAAGCGTTAATTATTACAATTGATGAATAACCAGCCTAAATGAAAAATCCACGAAATAAATATTTTTCAAATGGTGTTACTATCCCTTGCCCATCGTTAACGTTTTTGTGCAATTATACAACCCTAAACATAAATGACACTGAATTAACTCTTAGACTAATTAAGTAATTCAAATTAAGCTTCAAAATTGTTAAAACCAAAAATTTCCCAGGAGAAGTAGAGAAAAATTTTAAGCTTAAAAGTGGCAGAAATTACCTTATATAAGATATGAAGCCTAAAATGAGCAAAAACATAATTCTAGTTTGAACACAGTGGCAGTTTTCCTCTCTCTTGCGTCCGCGCAAAATTTTGATTAGCACCCACCCCTTGTCTCCCAAAAATTTTCAGGCCAAATTTTAACAAAAATCTCATCTACTAACTAATTAATTTTCTATTTTTTAACTAATTAGTAATTCATTTTTAATATTTTGTAAAAAAAAAGGCCAAAGATCACATAACAGGGCCTTCGGGGTTGATAATCCACTAGAGTTTGGGGCTAAGGGTTTAAAGTTATGCACCTGGAACATATAAGGATTTTATGGATGAGGTAGCCGTATAAACTTTACAGGGGACTCATTTGATCGGAAACGTAAAGTTCAAGTTCCTTTTAAGATTTAAAATTGATGAAGGGCAACTGCCCCCCCCCAACACCCTCTTTTCCCCAAACGCATCTGATCAAAATTGTTAGATAGGCATTTTGTTCACAATAGTCCAAGAAAATATAACAATGCCACCAGGGTGGACACAGCCCCTATAGTTCAGGGACTAAGGTTGTAAGTTATGCCCCGGGGCATATATGATTTTTTTGAACGGGTGGTTGCATAAACTTCGGATGTGGTCACTTAATTGAAAGTAGGAAGTTTTAGTACCTTTTTAAGAGTCAATAGAAGGCAACCCGCCCCTCCCCCAAAAGCCCTCATTTCCCAAAACACATCCAATCAAAATTTTAAGACAGCTATTTTGTTCAGCATTGCTCAAATGTCCATTAATCATGCCCTTGGGAATGCCACCCTCCCCACAGTCTTCATGGCAAGGACCGTAAGTTAGGCAATTGGTTCATTGTTTACATACAGTATATGCTATTTAGTAAGGTATGCATGTTTGACCTTTACTTTTCAAAAAGACCTAGGGCATTCAGGTGAGCCTTTCACATAATGTTGAGGGGAGCGTGGGAATGAATGAGTACATTAATTTGAAACTTTCAGAAAATTATAAAGGAAGATGAAGATGATCAACTGACCAAAAAGGCAATATCTGCACGCTACCACGGCTACTACAACTACCCAAACTACTACTAATATCACTACTACATGTACACTATGGAGGGGAAATTTGAACTAAATCAGAAGACACTATGTGCAAACACACTGTCAAAAGAACCTATCTCAAGAATGGGTTTGGGTATTCAGCTGGAACTTTCAGAGAATGAATAAATGGGAAAATCATTTGACCAAAAGGAAATATGAGCACCTAATACTAATACTACTATCACTGCTATTACTACTACTACTTCAACTACCACTTCTATTGCAACTACTTGTAAGGCTAAGAGCATTAAGATGAAAATTTCAAGAAGTATATGAACATACAGGCTATCAAAGGACATATTAGCAACGTCATAGCAACGACTTTTTGTATTAAGTTGAAACTTCCAGGACTTAACGAGAGGGCTGTTCAACTGACCAAAAGGCAATACGCTAATACTACTTCTAATGATACTAATACTAATTCTGTGACTACTATTTCAACTAAACCTAAGAGAATGAAGGTGAACTGAATCACAATACACTGTCTTTAAGCATGTTTCAAAAGGGCGTATCAGCGACATATTAGGAAATTAATTAAAGATTTATTGATTATTTTCATTTATTAATTGCACCTTCTATGTTATTTTAATAAAAATAAATTTTCAAAAATTGCAAAATGATTATAACTGTTAGATTATTTAATCTAAATTTTGATCCCCTAAAATTTCTGCACCCAGGACAAGTGCCCCCCCCCCCCCCAAAGCCTCGTCTGCTTGAGCAGTTGTTGTTTAGGCTACACTTTAGTTTATGCCTCCCTTTGATCTGAACACTATAATAATAAATTCTTAGTACATTCCAGACGAACACATTCGAAGAATTCCTATTTATCGGAAATTCACTGTAGCTTCCGCTTTAATTGTATTTCAGCCCCCTCCCCCTAATAGCTAGATATAACCTGAGGTTGAGGAAGATTGTCAAAACTGCCTATCAGCGATATCTTAATAAATTAATTTAAAATGTATTAATTATTTGCATTTATTAATTGCGCCTTCTATTGTATTTTAATAAAAATAAAAATTCAAAAATTCCGAAATGATAATAACTGTTAGACTATTTACTTGAAATTTTGCGTCCCTAGAATTTGTGCTCCCGAGGCAAGTGCCCCCTCCAACTAAAACCCCCTCTGCCTGAACACTTCAGTTGTTTAGGCACCAGTTTACTTTATGTTTCCCTCTGAACTGAACACTATAATGAAAATGTTCTTATTACATTTCAGTCGAACACATTTGAAAAATTCCTATTTATTGGAAATTCAGAGCTGCTTCCCTTTTAACTGCATTTAAACTCCCTCCTCCCTCTAATAGCTGGATATAATCTGAGGCTATAACCAAAAGTTCGTTAATTTTTTTTTTAGTTTCCATTATTTTTCACTCACAGTTGACTCATAATGCGAATTTGAAAAACAAATAACATAATATCAAGACAAAGAGGAGGGGGCCTGGGGTGCAGTTCAACTGAGAGCGACCCTGAAAAACAAAAAAATGAAATCGGTACTTTTGTCTTATTCAGAACACAATCGAAAAGTGAAGTTAGGTTAATCATAATGAAATATACGATAATACGATAAAAATACAATACTTTAGTAACAAAATTATGGAAACTACAACAAAGAATTATTTAGGGGTGCCGCAAATTGTCTGATCTGCAGATCCCAATTGTCGAGTGTGTACTGGATAAGAAACAGGTACCTTGAAGTCTTCTGAATTCAGTGGACTACGAATTGTGCTAATGTTCAAATGAACTTAGAAAATAGCGTTACCGTTGTTTAGTAGTGACAACTTAGGCAATATACGGAGGAGCATATTATTAGCAACCAGAAGGGGTGGCCATGAAAAAAAAATCAAAGGTAAACAACCGTTATAGCTTTCATTTTTGTTGTTTATAAAATGAGTCATTTGATTTTTTGCCACATCCGCCTAACTTTCAGTAGAAGAGATAAGAAATGTTTCTTTTCTATAAAGTACAGGCTTAAAACCGCACTATTATTTACCTTATCAATTAAATCATAGGCCTTAAGAATTGCATAATATTTATGTTAATGCAGCATAGAGGTACAAACTAGAAGCTATCGTATGATTTTATTTGGCTACTATTTGCTTTACTGATAACTTAATTGATGCTAGTAAAAGGAATAGCTGAAGGTCCATTAACAACGAAACTTTAGTATTGCTGAGATTAGGCTAGTACTAACTTGAACCAATCAGAATTTTCTGGATCCAATCAGAATATCTTGGGAAAAAGCTGATTGGCTCAAATCAGCGTTAGCTAAATCTTAGCATTAGTAAAATATCATTGTGAACAGACTTTAAGCATACTTTCGCAGGCAGTGCAATAGCACTGCCTTAATTAAGAGCGAAGTGGACACAATGTATTATTTGTTTCTTTGTTTTCTGACCAAGGCACTTCCCACAGAAAAAATTTTCATAGAAACTTCGACAGGAGCTCTTTGATTGGTAATTGAAAATTCTAGTGCCCATTTAAGATCCAAATTAGTGGGGGGCAACAAGCCCCCCCCCAGGTCTATCTTATCTCCAAACACATCTTATTAAAATTTCGGAACAGCCATTTGCTTAGCACGTTTAAAGGTCCAGTAATTATGATTAACCCCCCCCCCCTCTAGAGCCCTAGAAACTTCGACAGGAGCTCTTTGATTGGTAATTGAAAATTCTAGTGCCCATTTAAGATCCAAATTAGTGGGGGGCAACAAGCCCCCCCCCCCAGGTCTATCTTATCTCCAAACACATCTTATTAAAATTTTGGAATAGCCATTTGTTTAGCACGTTTAAAGGTCCAGTAATTATGATTAAACCCCCCCCCCCCCTCTAGAGCCCTGAAGACGTGCTATAAGTTATGCTAGTTGCCGATTGTTAACATACAATTTACGGAATGTGTAGACGCATAAACTCCGGAGGGGATTCAATTGATTGAAAATGGGAAGTTCTAGTGCTTTTTTAAGAATCAAAAGGTATTCTTAGGCAACTAGCCCCCCTACACCCTCTTTTTCCAATATGCATCTGATCAAAATTTCGATATAGCCATTTGGTTCTAAATAGTCCAAAGATCATACAACAATGCTTCCGGAGTTTTTACACTCCGATCGAAATTCGGCCATCCGATCAAAATTTTGAGATCGCCATTTCGATCAAAATAGTCCAAATATCATACACAAATGCCTCCAGGGTTGGCAAAACCTCAAAAGCATGGGAGCTAGGGTTGTAGGCTACGTTTCCCCCAAAAAGCTAGACTGACATTTGCGCCTGATGAAAATCACCATAATTTGCGTAAGAACATGATCCATTGCTCAATCAGTCAGGACCGCAGTCTTTGCTCTTGCCTACTATAATGAAATGATGCTGAATTCCCTGCATGCTGTGACACATCGAAAACTTTATATAAGCTGATAAAACACTATTTGAAAATACAAGCCTTTTCCTAAACAAAATTCAAGAACGGGAACCATTAGCTATTATTCCTCCAAAGTGATTTAAAGCTGAAACTATTTGTGATATGGGATTAAAGCAATAATACAGTGGGAAAACGGAACAGTGGAAGAAAGGACTTGTGGTTTCTTTTTTTCCAGTAAGTCAATTTTAGTTATTATTAAGTTATTGTAATAGAAAAATATTGTAATGTAAGATTTATTGTAATAGAAAAAAGAATAGAAGCAATTGAATTGGAGCAAATCACATTAGGCTTACAGTCTGAATTCTCCGGGAGTCTTGTAAAATTAAATGAAAAAAACTGTGTCTTAAATCGATGGGTATAAAACACAGTTCCACCTTGTGTTCAGTTTGAACGTCCGGGTGGTATGAAAGTAAAGTTTCCATGTGGCGAATGGATTGAGGAACTAGCATATAAGCCTCCCCCTCCACAGCTTCTAGAAGGGCTAAGAAATGAATGTTTTTAGTTTATTTATTGATTAATTATCTTCACTTTTTCGCTTGGTTTAATCAAATAGATACAGAAAAGTTAATGAAGATAAATTTAGAATGTTTTGGTTAATGCTGCTTTTTATTCGTGAGTAAATAATTTGATGTTTTTGTTAATCAGGAAATTCTCTGAGTGGGTGGTAGCAGGCTGATGTCTTTTTGAATGGTCTTGCTTTGTGTCATGAAGCTTTCATTAATATATTTTTTTATATGTACGTCCGCTTTGACGATATATATATATATATATATATATATATATATATATATATATATATATATATATATATATATATATATATATATATATATATATATATATATATATATATATATATATATATTGTGTATATCTAGGTCTAGATATATATATATTTAGTAGATAATGGTTTTTTTCACCGCCGCCTCCCTATACCGTCACATGTATTGGCTTTTATTAATAATGATTTGAGATTGAGTCGTCCTCGATCATTAATGATTAGGCCTACAGATACAGATCGTCCTCGTCTGGGTTGGGAGGATGTCATAAATAAAGATTTAAAGGAAATGGGAGCTACCTGGGAGGATGTAAAGAGGGAGGCCTTGAATAGATTAGGTTGGAGGAGTGTGCGTAGCTGTGTTGGCCTCAGGCGACTTGGTGCTGCATTGAGTTATTAGCAGTAGTATTAGAGATTTTGCTTTACCTCCGGAGAACGGAGGTAATTTTCAATTTGTTAATTTGTATGTTAACGCTACTAATATTTTCACAAATGAACCACCAAGGTATATTTTAAGGAGAATACACTACCATTGTATTGTGATAAGGGCCGCTTTGGCCTTAACATTTTTCATTTGAATTGTCAGGGAGTGAATTCTGCGCATAATTTTTTATCAGAATTAATAATGCTAATGTCTTTCAAGTGATCGCTTTAACTCAAACGTAATAACTCGTAATTACTAGACATCCTTGGTTACAATTTATATGCAAGGAATCGAGAATATTGCCAATTAGGCCTAGAAGCTTATATTCAAACTGAGAATAAGGCCTCAATAAGAAAAGATCTTGCAGTATAAATATAGATAAAGTTTGTGAGTGTTTGGTTCTGCATGTAACTAGAGAGAATTTGAACTTTTGTATTGTTGTAGTGTAATAGACCTCCACAGAGCCTGCTCCATGACCTTATGGACCTATTTAAAGAACAATTAATGAAACTCCCTGTTAACTATATGCCATGTTTTATTATGAGGGACTTCAATATTGACCTTATAGATCAGTCATCTACTAGCACTGAATTTATTAATAGAAGTCTATCTAATGAGTTCCATCCTTGTATAAATTAAATAAAAAAAAAAGAAGTTTTTTTTTAACTGAAAGTAAGGAGCGAAATTAAAACTTAAAACGAACAGAAATTACTTCGTGTATGAAAGGTAACTTCGTGTAAGAATTACTTCCTCATCAACACTCTGTTCTTTACGGTAAAGTTTGACTCTTTCTCTCAACTCTTCTTTTTAAAACAGTAAAAAACTTTAGCGTAAAGAGCGGGGCGTTAATGAGGAAGCAGCCCCTTTCATATAAGAAGTAATTTCTGTTCGTTTTAAGTTTTAATGTCGCTCCTTACTTTCAGTTAAAAAAAACTTTTTTTTATTTAATTTCTGAACGTTTTTGAATCAATGCATGTTTTGATTCTGGCTCTCCGCAGAGGAATAATTACTACGAAATTTGCATTTTTTTTTTTTTTTTGGCTAAATGGCTTTCTCACAGTTTTGATCGAATGATTTTGAGAAAAAAAGATCGGGGGAGGAAGCCTAGTTGCCCTCCGATTTTTTGGTTACTTAAAAAGGCAACTAGAACTTTTAATTTTTTACGAATGTTTTTATTAGTAAAAAATATAAGTAACTCATAAATTAGCTTACGTAACGAACTTTTGTATTCTCATGTTTTTATTACATATATGAGGGGGTTCACCGCTTCGTCAGTACCTCGCTCTTTACACTAAATCTTAAATTTTGTCTCAATACATTAAGAATGACCCCTGAATCACAAAAGCCGTAGAATAAATAGTTGAAATTACTAAAAATACTTTAGAGTAAAGAGCGATGTATTAGGAGGAGGTGAGCCCCTCATATGCGTAATAATTTCTGTTTGTTTTAAGTTTTAATGCTGCTCCTTACTTCCAGTTCAAAAAACTTTTTCATATGTATTTTTTCATTGTTTTTTTTTAATAATACTAGAAAAGCCTGTGCTCCCTTCATGGAAATTTTCTTCCCCCATTACAAATTCCTCGATGGAAAGTTCCCCCAACATATCCCCCTCTTCTCAGCCCCTCCCCCAACCAAAAATCCCCATGAAAACGTCTGTACGCTTCCAATTACCATTACTATATGTAAGCACTGGTCAAAGTTTGTAACTCGTAGCCCCTCCCACGGGGACTCTGGGGGAGAAAGTCGTCCCCAAAGACACAGTTATAAGGTTTTTCGACTACGCTAAATAAAAGGGCTATCTCAGAATTTTGATCTGTTGACTTCGGGAAAATAATTAGCGTGGTAGGGAGGCTAGGTGCCCTCAAATTTTTTCGGTCACTTAAAAAGGGCACTAGAACTTTTCATTTCCGTTAGAATGAGCCCTCTCGCAACATTCTAAGACCACTTAGTCGATACGATCACCCCTGGAAAAACAAAAAACAAAAGAAAACAAAGAAATAAACACGCATCCGTCTGCCTTCTGGCAAAAAAAAAGAAGAAAAAATCCACATTTTTGTAGATAGGAGCTTGAAATTTCTAAATTAGGGTTCTCTGATACGCTGAATCTGATGGTGTCATTTTCGTTAAGATTCTATGACTTTTAGCGGGTGTTTCCTCCTATTTTCTAAAATAAGGCAAATTTTCTCAGGCTCGTAACTTTTGATGGGTAAGACTAAACTTGATGAAACTTATATATTGAAAATCAGCATTAAAATGCGACTCTTTTGATGTAGCTATTGGTATCAAAATTCCATTTTTCAGAGCTTTGGTTACTATTGAGCCGGGTCGCTCCTTACTACAGTTCGCTACACGAACTGTTTGATATCCCTACAAGAATTACGGAGCAAAGCTAAGCTTCTGGATAATATACTTTCTAATGGGTCATTGAGTTTTCCCAGGGTCCTTATCAACGATGTATCCGACCATTTTGGAGTTTCAGCTGGCTTTAAAACTGCAACAAAGGAGGTTAAAGGCAAAAAATTAAGGATTCGAGTGATCAGCCAAAATGCGATGGTAAAACTAAAAATGATACAGAAAATGTAGATTGGTATGAGGTTTTAGGCGATGCTCAGGACGCGAATTTGAGGTTTGTTTTATTTTATGAAAAGTTGCAGAGTTTGATAAGTCAAGTAGTCACATTGAAACCGTTCAATAGAAAACATTCAAGCAAAAAACCTTGGATTAGTCCTGTGATTTTAAAGCAAATAAATATTAGAGATAAAATGTTTAGAGCTCAAACAGTTAACCCGAGACAAGAAAAAAAGCAATTATACAAAACTTATCGAAATAGGTTGAATAAAATTTTAAGAAATAAAAAAAGAAATATTTTGAGAAAAAGTTTAAGCAGGTCCAAGACCCGAATGATGTATCTCTTCACTTTAGACTTGTAGCAGTAGATGAAATAAAAAAAAATTGTTTATGGTTTGTGTAGTAATTCATCTGGTAGCGATCACATTACTTTGAAAACAGTCAAATGTATTTCCCTGTTATATCTTAAGTTACATGTGGATTAATTAATGAGTGTTTTCGCTAAGGAGAATTCCCAGATTGTTTTAAAGTTGCCCGTTTAATCTCAATTCAAAAGGGTGTTATTCAAATTGACCGAGGAAACTATAGACGATATCTGTTTTACTCATCATTTCTCATGTTTTAGAGAAGCGTTTTAGTATTAGAAGGATGAGCTTCTTGGAGGATCATAAGTTACTGGTAGAGACACAATTTGGGTTCCGTCGAAAAAAGAGAACCAAAAAGGCGATGAATTATTTGAAAACTATTATTAATGATGTATTAAATAAAAGTTTTGAAGTAGGTACTGTATTTTTAGATCTGATGAATGCTTTCTATACTGAGGATCATGAACTTCTACTTAATAAGTCTGAGGTGTGTGGTTTGAGTGGAAAAATCTTTAAATTTTAAGAAGTTCTTTAAGTAATCGTTATCAGTATGTCAAACTAGATGATTCTTCTTCAGGAAAAAGCGTGTTGAAATGGAGTTCCGCAGGGATCAGTTCTTGGTAATATATTATTTTCGGTACTTATTAATGATCTACCAAATTATCTCAATAATCCCGGCTACGGAGTAAATGATCTAACGGTAAGCCTGACTAATAAAACAGTTTCACTTTTTGCTGATGACACAACAGCCATTAGCCCAGCTAAGACAGTGGAGCTGTTCCAGATTTCCATAAAGGAATCAGTTAATAGAATTGTAGCATGACTGAGGGTAAATAAACTAAGAATTAACATAGTTGAGACATTATCTTTTAAGCAACATGTTACTTTAACTAGTAAAATTCTGGCTAGAAATTTAGGCATAATGAAGAAACTCTAACATTGTTTTTCTAAATATGTCCTCCGCCATATTTAATTTTCTTTAATACACCCGTATATACTTTATTGTTTAAGTATTTGGCTCTCTACTTTTCCTTCTATCCTAAAACTAATAAGAATTCTAAAAAATCATGCAGTAACGATTTTAGCCGGGATATCTTCAAGTAAGTCTCTGGGAGAAACTTACCCAACTTTGAAAATTTTCCCGGCTGCAGGCCTTCGTGAATTCTACGTATTGTGGTTTATTCAGCCTGTTGTTTTGGTGATTTATTGTCCATTAGGTCTACTGTTCGTTCTCACGATACAAGGGGTAGTGTTGACTTCTATGTACCAAGAGATTTTTCTTCCCGTTCATGTTTTTATGGCACTTAATATCTAACAAGTAACATATGGCGATCGCAAATTCTGTCGGTCGGTCTGTCTGTCCCGGTTTTGCCAGTTTAGGCGCTTCCAGGTAATCTAGGACGAAGAAATTTTGGCAGGCGTATCAGGAACCAGACCATATTAAATTAGAAATTGTCGTTTCCCCGATTCGACCAACTGAGGGGGTGGGGGGACGGTTAAATAAAAAAAATTGAAAAAATGAGGTATTTTTAGCTTACGAACGGGTGATCAGATCTTAATGAAATTTGATGTAAGGAAGGATATCGTGTCTCAGAGCACTTATTTAAAATCCCGACCGGATCCGGTGACATTGGGGAGAGTTGAGGGGGGGACATTAAATCTTGAAAAACGCTTAGAGTGAAGGGATCGGGATGAAACTTGGTGGTAAAAATAAGCAAAAGTCCTATATATGTGATTGGCATAACCGGAATGGATCCGCTCCCTTTGGAGGAGTTGGGGGGGGAGGGTTAAATCTGAAAAACTAGAAAAAATGAGGTATTTTTAACTTACGACAGAGTGATCGGAATCTTAATGAAACTTCATATTTAGAAGGACCTCGCAACTCAGAACACTTATTTTAAACCCCGACCGTATCCAGTGTCATTGGGGGGGCGGAATTCTTGGAAAACGCTTAAAGCGGAGAGATCAGTATAAAAACTTGGTGGGAAGAATAAGTACAAGTGCAAGATACGTAACTGATATAACCAGATCAGATCCGCTCTCTTTGGTCAAGTTGGGGGGGGGGGTAATTCGAAAAAATTAGAAAAAAATGACGTATTTTCAACTTACGAAGGAGTGATTTGGAAAAATTAGAAAAAAATTAGGTATTTGTAACTTACGAACGGGTGATTAGATCTTAATGCAATTTGGTATTTAGAACGATCTTGTGCTTTAGAGCTCTCATTTTAAAACCCGAACAGATCCGGTGACATTGGGGGGAGTTGGAGGGGGAAACCGGAATTCTTGGAAAACGTGAAAATTGAGGTATCTTTATCTTACGAATGGGTGACCAGATCTTAATGAAACTTGATATATAGAAGGATCTTATGTCTCAGATGCTCCATTTTCAATTCGAATCGGATATGGGGACATAGGGGTTGGAGGGGGGAAAAGAAATCTTGGGAAAAGCTTAGAGTGGAGGGATCGGGATGAAACTTGATGGGATGAATAAGCACAAGTCATAGGTACGTGATTGACATAATTGGAACGGATCCGTTCTCTTTGGGGGAGCTGAGGGGTGGTAATTTGGAGAAAATAGAAAAATTGAGGTATTTTTAACTTAAGAACGGGTGACTGGATCTTAATGAAATTTGATATTTAGAAAGAACTCATGTCCCAGAGCTCTTATTTCCGATCCCGACCAGATCTGTTGACATTGGAGGTAGCTGGGGGGGGAAACAAGAAATCTTGGAAAACGCTTAGAGTGGAGAGATCGGGATGAAACTTGGTCGGTAGGATAAGCAAATGTCGTAGATACGTGATTGACGTAACCGGACTGGATCCACTCTCTTTGGGGGAGTTAGGGGGTTTGATTCAGTGCTTTGGCGAGTTTGGTGCTTCTAAACGTGTTAGGACGATGAAAATTGGTAGACGCGTCAGGGAGCTGCAGAAATTCACTTGATAAAGTCGTTTTCCCCGATTCGACCATCTGGGAGGCTGAAGGGAGAGGAGAAATTAGAAAAAATGAGGTGTTTTTAACTTACGAGTGGGTGATCGGATCTTAATAGATTTTGATATTTAGAAGGATCTCGTGACTCAGAGCTCTTATTTTAAATCCTGACCGGCATTAAGCCACTGATTTTCCTTCTAAATCAATCTGTTGATTCTTAGAATTTTGCTTGAGCTCATATCATATGAGCTCTTGGCTCTTCCGGCCTCGTCACAAGTGCCATATGAACTCTTAGCTCTTGTTTATAGAGGTACACAGAAATAGAATAGTTTAACTAGTGATATTAAGATTACTGGAGACCCCAACATGTTTAGAGAAACTTTTAAGGAACTACTTTTTGCTGAGTTTTGGTAGATTGATCTATTTACTGTGGGGGTTTTGTTGATATGATTATCCAGGAGAAAAAGTATAATATATGATACTCTTTTGTATTTATTGTTTAGTGTGACGATATTAGCTGTGTAGGTGGCCAAATATTCTTTTTGTTTTAAGGATTTGGTTTTCTCTACATCCTCCACGGACAAGGGCTACTTTTAGGGGAAGTAGCAATATTTTTTTGTTTATATGTTTTGTCAATAAATCCTACTCTCTCTCTCTCTCTCTTCTTCGTTGTTTCTCATCTCATGATGGATCATGCACTCTTCTTTAACACAGGTTTTCTGAACTCTCGACCCGTAAAAACTACTCTGTCTAAGTGATTTCAATGGAATTAAATGTCATATTAGGGTCCACCTAATGGCAATAAATTGGATTTGCCAGTGAAATTATTATTATATTTGGAAAGAGCACAAATAAAGCATTAAATAGTCAGTAGCGGTTCTAGCCTCTTCCACCCGGGGCAAAATCCTGATTAGCACCCCCCCACCTGTCTCTCAAAGATTTTCAGGCCAAATCTAAACAAAACTTTCACTTATTAACAAAAAACTTTCAACTACGCCTTCTACCTCATTTAAATATAAAATAAACGTTAAAATAAAATAATACAAAAATGATTATAACCGTTAGATTATTTATCAGAAATTTCCACCCCAAAAATTTCTACACCCGGGGCAAGTGCCTCCTCTGTCTCCCCCAAAAAACCCCTCTGTAAATAGTTTGCCCACAATGTCCCTGCGTAAATGATAGAACCGTCTCCAAATTCGCCCTTTAAAAAGAAAAATAGTCTGTATGTTGTTCAAAATGTTTAAATTCTTTGAGAAAGCCCAGCAAAAGGCTTTATAGACCACCGGCATCTCAATTAAATTTCGATTTGCCAACTGCTGAGAACAGCAACCAAGAATGAACTGCAAAAAGGATAGAAGCCATACATAAATCTGATGGAATTTGATGCAATTTATAAATCAGTGACTCAAAATGATGCTAAAAAGTCAGCAATGTTTTTCAATTTCCAGTGTTGAATTTTCATTTAAGAAATACAAAACATGTTTCAAGTGATCTCTTCGAAAGACTTGTAGTCAAGATGCGCATTAAATTAAAAAGCTAATACATGTTCGTATCACGGTCTGACAGTTGTATCAGAAAAAAAAAGAATGAGACCGTAATTTGAAATCTAATATGGTTGCTGCCTGTTCAAAACCGAAAAACCTTGAGAAAACACTCGAGAGAGCAATCTTTCAAGAGAGGTTTTTAGGGTTTGAATGTTTTGATTTATTTGACTCTGTCTCGCAGACTAATTGGATTGCAAATTCATCTTCGGCGTTCATTCTCATCACTTATCACCCTAAATTGAAACTAGAAATTTGACAGATTCCTTCCGTCTCTGTAAAAAGCTTCAGTGGTACCCAGTTTAACTTGTGTAAATAATTGTCAGAAAAAATTCACAACTGAAGCATAATCAACGTTTTAATTATTCCACACCCGGAGGCATAGTAAGGGACTTCAGAGAAGAGAGCCCAAAACTTTTATGTGGGAAGGGGAGGGGGTGGGAGAGACTTGGGTACTTGCTAATTATACGAAACACACCCAAGAAGTGAAGTTAGGTTAATCATAATGAAATATATACTAAAATATGATGATAATATAATACTTAGGAACAACATTATTGAAACAAAAAAATTATGGAAAGCAGGCCGCGCAGAACACATTATATTAAATATCTAACCCGTAACCATCTCTACATATTGAATATCTAATTGAAATATAACTACATCGTAGATTTTTTCACTCAAAATAAGCAAATCATAACCGACTGCGAAAGGCAAACCGATTTTTGTCGAAATTCTTGAGTGTATTCCGCATATTTAACAAGTACCGAGACTTGATAAATATAAAAAAAAAACAAGTGTTTCAAAGACAAGTAAGGAGCAGCATTAAAACTGAAAACGAACAGAAATTATTACGTATATGAGGGGGTTCGCTCACTAGTCAATACCTCGCTCTTTACGCTAAAGTTCGAATTATGTTCCAATTCTTTAAGAATGACCCCTTAATCACAAAGGCCGTTTAGTTAGACTAAATAGCTCTTTTGATAGTACTGAAAAAAACTTTATCTTAAAGAGCGAGGCATTGACTGGGGCAAACCCCTCCTATACGTGATAATTTCTGTTCGTTTTAAGTTTTAATGTTGCTCCTTACTTTCAGTTGGAAAAACTTGTTTTTTATTTAATTTCTGATCGCTTTTCAAATAATGCAGGGAAATCCAGCACCCCTTCATAGAAATGTCCCTTCCTCATGGACAAGATCCTCCCGGGTAATACCGTCCCCCTACCCCAATACTTCCCAATAACCAATACTATATGTAAAAAATGGGCAAAGTTCATAAAGTGCAGCCCTTCCCCGGGGACAGTGGGGGATTAAGTCATCCTCAAAGACATAGTTAGTACATTTTTCGACTATGCTGAACACATTGGTTACCTCAAAATTTTGATCGGGTGACTTGGGTAAAAGAAATGAGCGGGATTTGTTGCCCTTCAATTTTTTTGGTAACTTAAAAAGGGCACTATAACTTTTAATTTTTGTTCGAATGAGCCCTCTCACGATATTCTTGGACCACTGGGTCGATACGATCACCCCTGAAAAAAAAAACAAATAAACACGCATCCGTGATCCTTCTTCTGGCAACAATTACCAAATTCCAGATTTTTGCAGATAGGAGCTTGAAACCTCTACAGTAGGGTTCTCTGATACACTGAATTTTATGGTGTGATTATCATTAAGATTCTATGATTTTTAGGGGGTATTTCCCCCTTTTTCGAAAATAAGACAAATTTTCTTGGACTGGTAGCTTTCGATGGGTAAGACTAAACTTATTGAAACTTCTATATTTGAAATCAGCCTAAATAATCCAATTTTTATATATATATATATATATATATATATATATATATATATATATATATATATATATATATATATATATATATATATATCATATATGGTATCAAAATTTCGTTTTCTTAGTGTTTCGGTTACTATTGAGCCGGGTCGCTCCTTACAGTTCGTTACCACGAACTGTTTAAAAAATAGGAAGGTTTTTAGGCCAAAATATCGATACTTCCCCCACAAAATTGTTTTTAATCCGGTAGTGGGGTGAGAAGACCCTTGGATAATTTTTGGGGGATGGGAGAGAGGGGGATAGTACTCAGGCACTTCTCATTGTATCCAAATATATACGCATGGTATGTTTAAAGATAGGCGCACATACCGAAGCCTTTGGAAGAGCAAAGGATGGAGGAGGTCAGAAACACCAGACATTCGGAAAAATCTTAGAAGAAATATTCATAAATAAGAAGAATAATAAATAGGAGGAACTCCTGCTTAAATAGGAGGAATATATGTATACAGCCCGTTTGCACAAATGTTCACTTCATGCTTAAGTAAATTTTAAGTGCCTTAAATCTCAACTACTCCCGAGCACCTATGAGAATAGCAGCTTGAAACTGGCTGTGGCGACGAACAAATTGCAGTGCTGAAAAACAAAGAAAAAAAATATACAAAGGCAAGATTATTACTACCAACAATGTACACCACAATAAGCCGTTTGAGACCAGCAGAGCTTTGAACACTCCTGCGCCAATTAGAAATACATAAATTAATTATCCACACCTAAACAAATGCAACATAGTAACTATTTGTACATCCAACTTTCTTCTAAACATTAAGTTAATAGCTGTTTTTCTTTCCAGTCTCCTGTCCTTTTCACTATCATTAAACGTAATTGTTAGGAATATTTTATGTGGATTAGCCACTTACTCCAACTCGATTATTTAATTTTTCCGGATATCAAAGGTTTTCAACTTTCAGCAGCAACATTAATTCCATCCTTCTGCAACGGTCAATTAAGCAGATGTTCGAGATGACCTCACTTTAGCTCCATACATTTATTTAGGCTTAACACGATCTCTTCCATGAATTTTTAGCACGACTTCGGAGTAGCTCTTGGTCTTCTCCATGATGGTTTCTTTATGGCTAATAACAGTCCTCAGAATCCCTTTGGAAACTCTGTCCCTAATTTAATTTTCCCAAAAATCTTGGGAGGATGAGGTCAGGGATTCTGAGTACCTACACGAAATTGGGCCTGAAAATTGTCAAACTGACCCCAAAAATATATTTCTTCCAATTCCGGTGCAAGTTTAAGCAGGAGCTTGTTCGACTATTCTAGATTCCAAACTTCTATATAAGGAACTATTATCACCATTCTCTAGCAAGTCTTGTCAAGCGCCTGACTTCATTTGTGCACTCACCTTTTTGAACACTGATGTATAATACCTCTAACTCTCTCAAACAGATAGGCTACAATGATCCTGAGGTGCACTAAGGGGTTCAGACCTCTCAGACAAGATGGGTTATGCAACATTGAGGCTATCGCCCTATCCCTTACTTAAAAAGCATTTAGTCATTTTTCAGGATTTTGCTCATGACACAGTGAATTGAATTGAGGTTAAAGACACTGTTTCTACCGGATTTTGTGATATTAGGATGAACAGCGACTGAATAAAGGACATATCAAAAGTCTATGGGTAACTTATGAGAGCGGGAACTAGAGCCAGTTCGCAAAAAAACGTCCACGCTATCTAACGTTTGGCGACGCTTGGCATTTGATTAATTTAACTTGTGTAGTAGGTAAAATAAGTGTAGCAATAAGAGTCTGATCTCAGTTCCTGACAGAAAACGATTACTAAGCTTAAAAAAATTGTCAAGTTTCGCCAACGCTAGATAACGTTGAAGGTTTTTTTCGATACTAGCGCCAGATTCCACTCTTATAAGTTACCTTTACTCTCTGGGACGTATTACAAAAACTGTACACAAGACTCTTTTCTTTGGTTATCTTGTAGAGGAAAAAGATCCTTTCAACCTACCATATTTATATCCAGAGCCATTCAAATGGGGGGAGGCAATCGGGTCAGCTACCCCGAGCACCGCAGCTGGGGGGCACTGCGGCTGGGAGATGGCCCACTTGGACAAGATTTTTCACTTTGGTTTGGGTTTTTTGCTCATATTTGAGTCACGAGTGGGTACTTTCCCTGGGCGCCACCAATCCTTAGAGCTGCTCTGTTTATATCCCAAACAGAATTCAAATGCCCTCAAATAAAGAGAAGACAGAATTGTGACCTCCCTAACATTTTATATGGAACCAATTAGTTAATAAATTTCTTACGATTTTATGAATGGTCTGTTATTTGAGCCACAAATGTGTGCAAAGTTTTTTCTTTGCCTGGATAAGCAATTTTAGGGGAGTTTGACATGAACCATAATTAAGTTGACGACACGTCTTGTTTCAGAAGGAAATATGGATAATAAATTGCCCTTCTTGGGTTTCAAAGACAAAATTGATTTAAGATTTCCAGCATGTTATAACCTTTTTCTGAAGCAGAAAATATTCTTAAAAAAGAATGCTTTCAGTCAAGGAGCTAGAGGGTTTAACTCCCCCCCCCACTGAAATGTTTGTCCGGCTCCTAAGAACGTAACAAAATGAATATAAACTAGTTTTTGATACATTTTTTAAAAAATTTTGTACCCCCCCCCAAAAAAAAAATCCTGGATAAGGTCCTGGTTATCAGTGGCGCTTTTTCTTTTACAACGAATAACACCCCTGTTTTCTACTAGAAAACTTACCTATGACCAACTGGCAATTAGCATAATTTATAGTAATTGCCCAAGGCTGAAGGCATGTTTTTTGGACCGTTCGACTATTCTGAATAAAATGATCTCAAACATTTGATCTGATCTCAAACATTCTCAACATTTGACAAACAATCTCAAACATTTGATCTGATGTCTTAAGGGGTTAGCAGGGGCAGGTGGCAAAGAAGGGCACGGGAGAGGGAACTGGCTGCCCTCTAATGGCTTTTCACCCTTAAAAGATTACAATGTTCAATTTCGAATCAAACTAGCCTCCTCCTAGATTTCTACGACCATCCCTTACATACGAAGTTGCCGAGAAAAAAATTAAATAAGACATGGAAAGGACACAGATGAGAAAGTAAGTTACGAGTGCCGTAATCAAAGTCATATCCAAAGAGGGGGGGTTACCCTGTTTGAAACCGCCTCCACTCACCCCAATCCCTAAATTTTCGTCCAAGTTATAAAAAAGTAACAAAAATGCATATAAATTTTTTTGTGACGGTTTTGAAAATTTTCTTTGTAATCAACCTCCAAACAAAATCCTGATAACGGCCTTGGCCCTAAACTTACCTTTTTCGTAGTCTTAAAAGATTCTTTTTTTTGGGGGGGGGGGGCAGCAGGAAAACTTTTTTTATTTTTAGTAAATTTAGTGACGTGATTTTTATAATTGTTTTTCTAATATTTTTGCTTTAACCATTTTTAGTCTTAGGCAAAAATTTTTGCACTAAAAAGTATGTCTCTTCATACTTCTGTCAAACAAGTTCTACTTTATACTAATAAATCTCACTTGTAATACTCAAACAAATCTAACTTGAAGACATTCTAAAAAGGAGAAGAATAATTCTTCTTGTAGGGATATTTGCGCTGAGGTTTCATAAAACCCTACTACTATTACTAACGACCCACTACAGCACCAAGCGACCTGAGACCAACACAGCTATGCACGCTCCTCCTCCATCCCAATCCATTCAAAGGTTTCCATTCAGGGACGACCAGCTTTCATTTGGCCCTAGATGGTTGGCTACAAAGGACGATCTTTAGCAGTCTGTCATCTTTCATCCGCAGAAAGTGTCCTAGCCATCTTAACCTTTATCTCATTATAGAAAGCGGAATTGAACTACATTTCTCGCACAGCTTACTGTTTGAAATACGATCAGCCAGACTGGTACCCTAAACAATCCATGATTAATTCCTCAATCCATGGTTCTGAGGTCAGTCACTCGGATCCCAAGACAATCCGTAGGCATTTTCTCTTGAAAACTCCTTGCAAATTCTCCTTCCTTTTTCGAAGCACCCACACTTCAAAGGTAAATCCAAAGGTAACATTAGAAATTGTCACACAAACTTAAATAGTCGGTGACCCCCCAGTTTCTCAAAGGATGCATCTTTGACATTTCGCAATAGTAAATTTAAAGTAGGAATGATCAAACTGAGAATGCATTTCAGGACACGAAAAATAAACTACATGATAAGCAAAACCAAGTTTCTAAGACCTTCAGTTTTGGACTTGTAAGGCTGTGAAGAAAGTTATGGAAGAAACTGTGTTTAAGGATTGAAGTTCCAGAATGACCACTAGCAGTACTTGAGCTTTTGCTAATCAATATAGCAAGAACAAACATCCAGATATAGCAAACTTAGTTGAGTAGTAAACTACTCAAAACCATACAAGATGACGTATGTCAAAGGTCGACTTTCTTTTCACAAAAGCCAATAAGGTTATGGTCACGTTTGACCTGGTGTTAAATAAAACCCAACCTGATACACGGAAGGAGGAAAATAGTAAGAGTAGATGAGGCCTAGTGTGTTTCATAGGAAACAACCAACTTTACAAGACTACCAAAAGCAGCACCCTCATGGCATTTATATTCATGGTTGAATTTCTAAACATCTTTTCTGAAGAATATATATTTAACGATATAAGGAATACAAATCGTTCACTAGACGAGTAATCCTTAATTGTCCAAAACCAGTTCTAAACTTGCAATTACGCGCAGCATTTAAACTCTTTTTGGTATAGGAATTCGATTGAGGCCGCCAAACAAGAACCAATTCCATCGTCATTACAGCTTGGACCAAAGAAGATAATTGACCATTTTGTTGATACAGAAATTCATACAGAAATTGGAGCGTTACATTAAAAAGAAAACAATAGATAGTAGGCTATAAGCAGCGGAATCATTGGCGCCAATTCAATATAATATTGGGAGGGGGCAAGATGTATTTTTCAAACTTTAAGGGAGGGGAGAATTTTGTTGTTTTTTAGATTATTTCAATCAAAATACCAAAAATGGGTGTTTTTGATAAAACACTGAAAAGCATATTTTTCAAAATCCAGAGGACAGGGGAAAAGCCTAGGTCAGTAGTAACTGATTTCAAATGCATAAACGTTTAAGTTTACAAAATTTATTTATAAAAACTTATTATCATAAACTTTATTATTACCTTTAAAAAGAAAAGGTGGAACTCACCAAAAAGGGGTAAGATCTTGGAGATGAAATGCATCCACGACTTTTTAAAATCACAGTCGAAGCAAAACGTATTCAAGAAAGTCAAAATTTAGCAAAAACAAGTATTTAAACTTTTCTTGGAAAGGATTTTCTCAAAAATTTCAATGAGAAAACTCTGTATTAACAGTTTGAATCCAGACTGCACAGCAGTCTGGATTCACCAAACAGTTTGAGGAGAACGAACCGTAAATAGAGAGCAACCCATGCTAATAGTAACCGAGATTTTATGTTTGTAAGTAATGTAAGTAAGTAATTTATAAGTAAGTGTTTGTAAATAATGTATACGCAAAAATTTCCATTTCATGATGATTCTGAATATTTAAAACTATTAAGATTTAAGGGACCCCTTAAAGTTATTATTAAACGTCATTTTGCAGAAGTTAAGAAAAGGGAGGGGAAACAGCCTCCAAAAGTTATTTGATCTTGACGAGAATTGCAAGACCTAAGTCTCTCTGCCCATAAGCCCCCCAACAACATTCTCCAGCCTGAAGCTAACAAAATACAGAATTTCATAAATTTAACGCCAATTCTGCATGTTAGCTGCCTTTTTTTACCAGATAAAAAAACATCCCATTAAAACAAAAAAAAAGGCCGCACTAAAAAAAGCTACAAAAACTATCATACAAAAAAGAGACTCGGGAGGAAAAAAAAAACGCAAAAACTTAGTGAGCGACACAACATGAAAGAAAAATGGGCAATTTTACGCTTTATGTATGATATTGTTTAAGACTCACTTACAGTTATGAATATAGTGCATAATCATCGAGCAGAGTCTCCTACGATCTGGAACATGTTCAGAAGAAGTTCTGTTGTTTGTAAACTTTTAATCTTTATACTTATTGTACAAGACAAATCTGTTTTTTTTTCCAAGTGCCAGGATTTGTAGAGCCAGTATTATGTTCGGGGGGAGGAGGTTTCAGAGGAGGGCTACAAAAAAGCTTTATAAAACTCACAAAAAAATTGTATATATATATACTGTTTTGTTACTTTTTTACGAATTGGAAAAAAATTTCGGGGGGGGGGAGGTCAACCCAGTAACGGCCCCCTAAATACGGCCTTATTTAGAGTCAAAGTGCTGGATCCAATTAGGTTAATCTAATCAAAAAATTAGTTTCAAAACAATTCAAATATTACCGAAACATAATTTCCGTCTGAGAAGAACCAAACAAGATTCCAAAGAACACACATGCTTGGCATTTCAATTAACGCACGCACATAAATGGCAACCGATTAAACAAAAAAGGACTTGTTTTATCGGATTCATATCTCATCTATTATGTTCAAAGCGAAATAAAAACAGCAACAGCAATATTCTTACCATTAGTTTCAGTACACTTCTGAGAGTACTGCCAAGGAAATCCCCACTAAATTACGGTTAATGACCAATCCCCTTGTACTAGAGATATTCATTACATTAGATTTCCTACCCAAATCAGGGATTGCCCCCCTCCATACAAAATTAGAGTCGGTGTTGAATAGAACCAATCTGCTCTTTATAGAAAGCCAATGAAAAAGTGCTGGAGCACTTGATGCAAACATTGGCAATTGAATAACCGCAATAAAATGGAAAAAGATTTTTAATTTTTCAAGTTTTGTTTAGTTATCAATCGTTGGTTTTATTTGTTGTATTCTATGATCTTGGTTAAGCCATCAAATTTTAATTTGGTACTCAAATAAAAAACTTCTTGGCTATATAGCTTTATTAGAAAAATACCGTAATCCATCACAAACGAAACATGACAAATAAAACATTCTATTTGAAATAATAGACTTTTGGCGTTCATGGCCAACTGGCAGTAACCAGTTCCAAAGAGAATATGGAGATTGGAGAATCCATTCTCCTTAAGATTGGCCTCTTTGTCATGACAAACAACAAAGTAAAAATGCCCCTTTATCATTTTTTGACCTCCCCCACCTTGATTCAGAGCTGTGTGCACCTATATTATCTACTATGCTCATCAAGTCTGAAAATTTTTTGACATAAATATTGCCATGGATTATGAAACTTTACCAATCAGCAATCGAAATGGTCAGCTGGTCCATTGCCAACTGATAGCAGTTAGTTTCAAAGAGAATATGGGAATTTGAGAATCACCCCCCCCTTGAGATTGGCCTCTTTGCCTGGACAAATAACAATATAAAAATGCACATATTTGGTGCTCAAATGAAAAACTTCTTGATTATATAGCTTTACTAGAAAAATACCACAATCAATCACAAACGAAACATGAAACATAAAACATCCTATCTGAAACAATAAAGACTTTTGGCGTCTATGGCCAACTGACAGTAGCCAGTTCCAAAGAGAATATGGAGATCCTTTCTCCCAAGGAACAGGCCTAATAAATAGGCCATTGGCCTATTTGTAATGACAAACAACAAAGAAAAAATGTACTTTTATCATTTTTTTACCTCCCTCACCTCGATTCAGAGTTTTGTGCATCTATATTATCTACTATGCTCATCAAGTATGAAAATTGTTTGACATAGATATAACCAAGGGTCATGAAACATTACAACATAATTGTTTCAGTTTTTATACGGTAAGAAGGGCTTCATTCCATAAAAGAAAAAAAAGAGGATTAACATGGGAGCCGATATTAGGAGCCAGAGGTCGCTACCCCATTCGCTGGAAATACCAATACATCGTAAAATTTGCATAGTACAAAAATCAAATCCCAACAACGAAGTGTTTTTGAGTCTAAATTACTTCAATTAAAATGATGGACTTACCAACGTCCGTGGCCAACTGACTACAACCAGCGCCAAAAAGAAAAGCTCCTATAAGATGTCCAAGCTCAATCACAAGTGGGTGCAACGTAAATTTACCAATTTTCAACTTTTGAGGTAGATACCGGCCTCTTCTACCTTGTGAATATTTGATCCATTCAACAGTAATCATCTAAACAGAAATGGTAAAGAAAAATAGATGGTAGTGCCCAGTAAATTTTCGATGATTCGACAGCCAAATACACATTCCTTATTTTAAGACTTTATCTACAAACATGTTTCAATGTTCAGTAACTTAAGCTCAAGCTACTGAATACAGTAATTAACGCTGTCATTGTTCAAGTTACGCCCAAGCCATTACACCATTCCTACCCATCCGTATAACTTAAATATGCAAACTAGATATGCACTGGAAGACAGGCATATGCATTAATGGTACCACATCAGAAGCTCAAGTTCAAAGATTTGAAGATTAACCAAGTTCGTCATTATGGTTCCAAAGATTTGTGCGATGTTAGGTCTATCTAGCAAAAAGTTCGTGCCTATGCATGTGTCTGACCAGTTATCTGTGCTCACGTATCTTCCATCTACAAATAAAATTTACAACGTGAACAAATTGCATAGAGGCATTTGGTTTTAGAGCCCCAAATGTTGAATTTTGGCAATCAACAATTTCCCTTTGTCACCATCGTTATTATCTGTGCTAAAAAAGAACTATCATATCCGTATTTAGTTAACCTCCACACCTAACTAAATATGCGTGTTTAAGCACGGAGGTCTCAGCAGATCGGAAGCTGGACACAACTTTAACTGAATCCAACAGTCACCAATTGTCTTATAATGATAGTCCTAATATAATAGTTCCCAAAAGTGCCCTAACGTCTTCGGTTCCAGCCTCTCCGACCTTGAAATCAATCCCCTTGATATATATATATATATATCTATTCATTGTTCTATTGCTCTGACTATTCTTTTTAATTGCTCATGTTGAACATGTTCCGAAATTAAAAAGAAGGAAAAAAGGGCACATTTTTAACAGTACACACGTGACTTTATGAACATCTCTATACATTTATGAGCCTATTTGGAAATCTAAGTCGTACGAATGTAGGGGGTATTAGTTTGAGCAGGAACGTACACAGTAATTGATTAGGGGAGGGGGGTATAACTACGAAAAATAACAAAAATAAGGCAAATTATATGGGTATGCATAAGACCCAATAGGAAATATGACAAAAGGTAGAGATATTGGGGTTTGACAGGGGCACGAAGCCTCCTCCCCTTCGTCTCCACGTCTACGCCTGGTCTCGTGGTTTTCCTTGATTGAAAGGCTTTTTCTAGAGGTAGCCTAAATGAGAAAGATTTGATCTGGACGTCCACATCGTATGGAAAACGATGAACAAGTAAGCCTGTATACCAGATGAGTAATACTAAAGCTAACAGATTGTCAATGGTATTTTACCTCAATTGCCTATGGATATCTCAGATAATTCTTCACTAAAACCAATGCTTATTAAAACTTTGCCTTTTACGTCCATGACCAGGTAAGCTAAAACCCTCCTCTTATTGCTGATTCATTACAAATTTTTAGTAAAATTTGCCAATCTCTGGGATTTGACCCTTGGGATTTGACCTTGTGTTCATCATCAGCAGTAAAACTCAAGTTTTATTCAAGTTTACAAGTTTTACTGCTGATGATGAGCACTGTATATGTGTTCGAAATATCCAGTTAAATAATTTTATATCTATTCACTGTCAATAAAAAGGTATCATCCCTATTTTGAATTGTTTTACTTTAATATAATAAATAAAATATAATTTTACTTTGCTATATTTTCTTTTTTTCAAACTTTATTATATTTATTTCATTATATTTAAAATTTTATTTTGAATAGTTTTCATTTTACTTTGAACAAACCCCGCAAGAGTAGAAGTCAGGATGAGGAAATGTTTTTTAAGAACGTTCAGGATTTTTATTTCCGCTTCTTCATTTCATTTGGAACTGGATTTAAAAAAAACACAAGGCAAACCTTTTTTTACAAAAAAAAATGGTTTTTGGAACATCCAAAACACAAAATATAGCAATGTCAGAACCAGCATTGCATTCACTTTATTTTTTTCTTATAAAAAACAAATTATTTGTAAAGAAAACATCTGGCATTAAATAGACCGAGTCCACTCATCTAAAAAATTTCAATAAAAATTCAAATATTAATAATAGCCTTAACATTGAAAATGAGTGCCTTGTGTATAAAGCCTGCTATATACCGATTTCAAGTGTCTCGAAAAGCTTTGTTACGTAGTTTTAGCAGACAAGCTTTCTTGGACTGACTTTTTAATTATATGTTTTTGCAAAAAAAGATTTTGTTTAAATTTCCATTTTATTGACGAGAAACGGTTAAATATTTTTGTTGATTCTCGATGTAAAACCTATCTTTAATAAATGCAGGGTAGCCAATTAACATAGTTCACCAGATAAAATTCCTCCAAAAAAGAGGAAATTCTTAAAACATATTTATTTTTGGGTTGTAGGTCCAGTCAATAAAGTTTTAATTTTATGTAATACATTTTTGAGACAACAGCTTATTTGATAATTTGCGATTCAATGAGCTCTCTCTCAAATTACTATGAGAGAGAGTTTGTTTTCCTAAAAATCAGGTTAGAGGGGAAAGTTCACCCTATCACCCCTGTGTGCAGGCATGGAACAGATGGTATATCACTAGATCTTTGCAAGTATGCTGAACCATCAGAATATTTTTGGACTAGATCTACACATTAGACTAATCAGCGCCTGAGTTGGCTGGATTTGTTCTACCAAAGGTGATTTCATCCACAAATACAATATTAGTAGTGGTACTCAAACGGAGTTCTGACTAAAAACTTTTTATTCGCACTGAATGAGCTTCTTAAATTTTGAAACCCTTAGCGCACTAGGTTTACCCCATATTTTGTAAGATTAAGAAACACTAAAGTATAACAAGTAAAACTCACCGATAAAACAGGCAGGAAAACACCAACCAAAAAAAGGACAAGACTGGATATTGTTGAGTCTTTGAAGGGATAGTTAAGACTTTCATCAAAGCAGTAGAAACCACGCTTGTATGGATCTCCGATTAGGAAGAAAAGAAGAACCGGAAGCCACACTGCCAAAAACATGCTTGTTATTAAAAAGCAAAAAGCAAAGTAACACAAGAGTTATGTCTGAGCCACACAATACTCACATCTGTTAAAAAAAATACTCAAGTCGTACATCAGTAGAACAAGCAGTATCAATCCCTGGGGTATTTCCTATTCAGAGCCTGCTATTCCTTTTTGGGTAGGTTTTAGTATTGTCTGAGTGACACAATACTCACATTTGTTGATAAAAATACCCAAAACATGCATCAACACTATTTGTTCTGCACTATTAAGTTTTTATATATTTTGCCAAATTCATCATTCAGAAACAAAAACTAATTCCAGGCTTCAACATTTCTAGTTTCACATACTCGCTTTTGAATCTTCATTCTGATTGATTAATTACAAAAGTTGTGTCCTGTGGTGGCGCAGTGGATTTGACCTTAGCTTGGTAATACGGGGCCCAGAGATCGAATCACGCTGCATGAATGCACTGCAGGGCCGACGCAGAGACCATAGTAGTCAAGAAGTGTCGTTAATTCTTAAATTATAATAATTACAAAAGTTACACTTGAGAGTTGACCATAACCCAACTCATCAAATTATGCAGAGAATACATTTATTGACACATTAATCATAGTTAACCTTGTTTTTATCAACAAGTGTGGTTTGGGGAATAGACAAAACAAATAGACAAATAATAGACAAACAGCTATGAAGCTTGCACAGCAGTTTTATGTTCAGAAACCATTTTAAGCAATTACAGATGTTTATTCTTGTTATATCTGTTATGTCAATGCATTGACTTCAATACTACAAAAAAGTGTCATTTGCCAAAATATATGTACACAATTAGGATCTGGCTTGGGGCATGTCAGGAAATAATTGTGGAAAAAAGGAGGAAGCACAAAGTCCACACACAGAAGTTGTTTCAGAAAAGGGGCTTATTTTATATAAAAAAGCAGTTTTGAGTTGAAACTCAAATTTGTGTGTCTGAAAGTCAAATTTGTGACAATATAATGCTGATTTTTTTTTTGGTGGGGGAGGGGTAAAGAAAATACTTGAAGGCTGACATCTGTATGTTTCATACTCATATTGCATCTTATTTTAATAGGCTACGTCAATCCCACAGTATATAGGCATAATTTTGTGCACGTCTAGTAGCTGCTATTTTTATTGAATGAAGTTTGTGGCACTTGTAACTTTGCAAAAACCAGATCTTTTGGATTAAATTACTTTTTTTAAAGCATCCTGGTTTAGAAGCAATTTGTTTACCTTTTCTATCATCATTAATAAGGGTAAATCAAAAGTACTATCTTTTCCCAGTATGCTCCTATTTCATTTTTGTACACTGTAAGAATGGAAAATGTATGACAGCTTGTATTTTTAAAGTGCCGTGAACACAAGTTTACTTCCAAAAACGTTGATGCAAAACTATTCCAGAGCTGCCTTCAAACAAAGCTTTCATTGTATAGGTTAAAAAAAAAACAACTAAAATATGCTGCAAGTTTCATCACCTTCCTATGCATAAAATTAGTTAAGATAATTTAATTTGCCAATTATAACTAAAAAATCTATAAACTTTCATTCATAAATTGCCTCAATTAAATAATTCCAAGAAACTAAAGTTCCAACAAAAGCAAGACCAAAAGTAAGTAGGTTGTCCAAAACCTAAACTAAACATGCTTGTTTTTATGTTTTTAAGGTAGAAATAGATACACATCTCTGGTTATTGCTATAAGCCCTGTTATATTGACTGCTAATGTGGAATAAATTTTGAGCACTACAAATTTTTCGTTTTTATTCTATTAGGTTTTATCGAAATTACTTATTTAACAGAAGATATATACAAAATTATTTTAGAACCACAAAGAGGTTACTTTAACTAATTAATTGGCCTTTTCTCTGAGTTACTCACTTTGAAAGTTGTGAGCACCAAATGATGTGCACCACAGAATCAATTATCAAAATACCAGAACGAGTGACAGACATGGGACTCATGGTTAAAAGTATGTGTATGATGTAAAGAGGCATGGTATGGCAGAAATTTGCCCATGGGATAGAAAAAGTGGCACCCTAATAAGTACATCAGGTTTCTCAATTTCTTGCTCAAATGTCTTACATGGAGGGAAAAGATATGAAAATTTCTTTTGTGATTCTGTCTTCTTTTTTTTAGTTTCTCAAAATTTACTTATTTGGGTTATTGAGCATCCATCTTTAAAAAAGAATTGGGATGATTTTAGGTCAAAGCATGCACTTTATTTACCCATACGTTTTGATTATATGAAATTGCTGCATCTAGCATTGGTAAGTAGCAAAACTCAAACTTTTCCTGGTTAAAACAGCTTCATGCAAAAATCAAATAACTTACCCCAAAAATTGGTGATAATAAGCAAATACCACCAATAACAAGAGTAGGTATGGTACTGTCTTTATAAGGATAGTGGAGTGAGAGATCGCCACAATGGAAGCCAACTTTAGGGGGATTTGACAGTTTGGGAACAATCAAGACGATTATGCCAACTAACAAGATAAAAAAACATACAATCACAGCAGTGGAATGTCAGACACTAAACAAATAAAATGGAGTTTATTCTCTATGAAAATCCTAGAACTGGACAACATCAACTTTGTTAGAGAAGAAAAAGTGTATATTAGAGGTTTAGATAGGTTATTCAACAATGCATTTAAACAATAAAGGCAAATATTTCATCAGATTTCCACAGTAAGGCTCTATGGCCAAAAATGCACAGAGAAAAATAAAAATTTCTACTTGGTTAACAATATGCCTTTGAATACAACTTTCTAAGACAGATTATATTGTCTTATAGGGAATTGAATTATAACTAGTGAAAACAACAAAAACAGGTGATATTCTGTTCAGTAAAATAACCAACATACAGGATAAGTAATTTTTTCATAATAATTTTTTCAATTGATCATGGTAAATTTATTAATTTTTTTACATTCAGCCAAAGGATTCTAAGAAAAATTTTGGAGATGAAGCTCTTCTCTTCAGGATTAACTAAGGTTATTTCCTTTAATTCATTTTTCAACCAACAACATAATACAAAAGCCTCCTCAACTCTGCCTAAACGAAAATGTTGCTAGCTTACTAACCAGGTTCAAGTTACTTTATGTTACTTTAAATGAAGTTACTTTAATGAAAAAACTTCCTTTAATGAAGTCCTGCCTAAAAAATTATGAAGATGCATCTATTCTTCAGGGAAAAAAAACACCTTATAGACATCAGGATGAACTATATTTTAGCTGAATTCTAACTAAAGTGCACCTACAAAAGATCATAGGGATTTTTTATTCTGCTTAATTAACAATAAATACTGGCACATTAGTTTTTTTACCTTTTTTTCTTTTTCTTCTTTATTTTTCAGACATCATATACAAACCCACAAACATACAAAAATACATACATACAACTTATTTATATATATATATATATATATATTCATACACTCAGACATATATATATATATATATATATATATATATATATATATATATATATATATATATATATATATATATATATATATCCAAGACTTAAAGGAGCACCACTTGTCACCAGGGTGTAATTTGCTATAGGGCAGTGGACAACTGCCCTCAGACCTCAAGTTGCTCCCCCTAGCCCCAAGTTTGTCCCCTACACCACACTCTGTCCCTCAGCTGATATTTAATTTCTTCAAATTCTTGTCAAAACCAAAAATGGTTAAACAAAAATGATAAGATTAAGCAACACAAGGATAAGAGAGAAATAATTTGCTTCAATGTCCAAATATTCCACCAAATTTACTATATTTATAGCTTGGAATTCTGTGAAAAAAAAGATTTTGATAAAACCAAAACTAAAAATTATGCAAAAATAATCCAAAAAGTCTTGTCAGAATTTGAGATGATGGATGTCAAAGTGTGGTAAATCTCTATGGAATGATGCAATATAAACAATAAAACTAATAACAATTATATAAGAAGAATATATAAAAGTATGGACAATTTCTTAAGTATTTCCAAATGTATGTCTAAGAAACCAAAATACTGTCTTCAGTAATAATAGATAAAATAAATAAAATTTTATTAACAACAAACCATAAATAAGGAAGACATAAACTATTTGTCGGTAAAATTCTAGTTAATTGACTTCTTGCTATCTCAGGAAGGGTTTAGGTTAGGAAAAATGAAACTTTCAGGGATGGGTCTACAGGCTAAAGTATGTCCTGGGAAGGTATTTTAAAGTACCCACCTCCACTCCTTCTCCCTCTAGAGGGCCCTGAAATTTGCCTACATGACAGGTTTCACCTATTGAAATTTTGACAAAACAACATTTTAACTTAATTTTCAGTTACTAGTTGCTTTTTCTCTGCCTTTAGTTCTAAAAATGCAATTCCTGTCATTTGAGTAGAATTTTGAGCCATATCAATTTTTTTTTTCAAAATTTAGGAAATGTATTTGCATATCTTAAAAACCTTATAAAATGGAATTGAGCCAAGTTATGAAGCTGAAAACAATTTTGTTGTACTTCAAATAAGCAGAAGATCTATTTTGCAAGGTTTCACTTTTATAACAAACATGTTTTTAAAGGTCATCAAAGGTCAGGGTTCTCCAGAGGGAGAAGGAGTGGAGGTAGTTGCTTCAAAATACCTTCCTGTGACATACTTTAGTCTGTAGATTTATCCCTGAAAGTTTCATTTTCCTAATCTAGACCCTTTCTGAGATAGCAAGAAGTCAATTAACTAGAATTTTACCCTATTTGTCAAAGACAGACACAACTTTCTATACCTTCTGTGAAAAAAAAATATATTGATTTGCAGTGAAAGCAAAACTAAAAAATGTGTAAAAACAATTGAAAAGGTCTTGTCAGACTCTGAGATGTGCAAAGACAATTTTAAAGGTCATCACAGGTCAGGGCCCTCTAGAGGGAAAAGGAGCGAAGATGAGTATTTCAAAATACCTTACCAGGACATACTTTAGCCTTTAGAATCATCCCTGAAAGTTTCATTCTTCTAACCTAACCCCTTTCCAAGATAGCCAAAAGTCAATCAACTAGAATTTTACCAAAGTAAAGAACAAATTTGAAGCTTAAAATAAGCAACACTTTTAAAGTTAGGCTACTTAATGGATTACAGTTTTTCCTCCAAATACTGAGGGACAACTTCCTTTCAGGCACTAAAAAGCACCCAATATTTTGAAGAGAAAGGTATTATATAGCCCATGCCCCTAGACTATCCAGATATGGACCCCTCTTGAACCACAATACAAATGCTGAAGATTTGCCCCTGCCTATAATTAGAAAAAAAGCTTACCAATGACAAGTGCAACAAAATCCAAGATAAATTGTATAATAGGAGAGGCCATGTCAAAAGTACGCAATCAGCTTTGATTCTGGAATATACGAAGATGTGGGCTAATCTGATTTAAGGTTCTATGAGAGAAACAATAGCAAAGTAGCCAAGAGGCTAAAAGTTAGAGTTATCCTAGTTTAGTCCAAGTCAAACTGTAAAAAGTTTCAAAACTATAAGTAAGGCATTGGCCTCAACAACTACACTTCGGTAAGTAAATTCAATCTTCTCGACTTGTAGTCGTCTGTTAACTCAACAGCTATTTTCTCTGCTTCTTTGATTTATACTTTTCAGATGTGTAGTGTTGCCAACAATATAAAAAGTAAGACATTCTTCTTTGCGCCAGATTCCAAATTTTGGTTGCTTCAAGCTCCACTTATTCGGCGGCTTGTCGTAGAAACCAATGTTCTTTTGACGGAAAATTTGTAACGTTAGCAGCAAGGTGTAATGATTTAAAATTTGTCATGAAAACTTATTTCCATTTACTTGCATACTTTAATGTCTGAAAAATATTAGAATTCAAATGCTGTTTACAGAAATATGAGCTTTACTGGTTGCTGAATTGACTAGTACTTACAACCACTGCCAAGAAGCATATAGACATGAATAATGTTCTTAAGATGGATTAACTATAAAAATATAATGTTTTTAAGTTACGAAGTCATCAGTGTCTTGGAGGTATAAAAACATTACATAAGAAGAACGGTTACGGTTTCACTGCAACTTAATATTTGGAATGTATCCAAAATGTCACAAAATAGCTTAAACTACAGTGGTCGTCGATCTTTTAGAATGATGCTTGACCTAGTAAGCCATTCAGGAGTTATTTCGAACAAAATTATAACAAATCAAGAAAAGAATCGTTTCTAGGTGTTATTGTTATAAATAAGAGCGATAAACTATATGTAATTAGTTTATTAGGTATAAATTTTGTTTATTTTTATTCATGTCTTTAAGTTTTACTGCTGATGATGAACACTGTATGTGTGTTCGAAATATCCAGTTAAATAATTTTTATATATATTCACTGTCAATTAAAAGATTTCATCCCTATTTTGAACTGTATTACTTTCGTCATGGAAAGGCAGTGTGGTCTTCGAAGTTATCAACATACAATTTCATAAACCAGGATGCACATAGTGTCTTGTTTTAGTTTAATATTTCCACCAACAATCCAGAAAAAATTAGAAAGTATCCTTAGATATTCCTTAGATATTAAACATATGCCCTTTTAACAAGCGAGATGCGCACAACATCGTTTGATTTTGTTCAAGGAAACAAAATTTCCTTAACATTCAAGGAAAGTTTCATCTCATTACACTTAGTTGTCTCTGAGACATTACAGTTACGCAATTTTGAAAACTTGAATGCACGTGGTGCCTTTTGATTCAGTTTTACATCTTTGTCTACATTCTAAGGTTACAATCTAATACATTTAGCAGTCCCGTTTATATTGCATATAAGCCCTTTTGACAATCTGGATGCCCTAAAACTTTTGTTATTTAGTTCGATAGTAGTGACAATAGTAGTGATAGTATCATCCGTAATCAGGGAAGTAATAATTGCAGCCAAAAGTAGCCTCATTCACAAGCTGCTACAGTCACAAACACAAGTAGCACAGCCGCAAGCAGTTGCAGTCTCAAGTGGTCACAGTCGCAAGTAGTCGAAGTCGTAAGTTGTTAAAGTCGCAAGTAGTTGCGGTCACAAGCAGTCACGGTCGGAAGTAGCCATAGTCACAGTCACAATGAATGGCAGCAGCAAGGACTTGTAGCCACAGTCACAAAAAGTCACAATCACAAGTAGTCGCAGTCGTAGTCACAAGTAATCTCAGTCGCTAGTTCCCGCAACCAAAATAGTCGCATGCATGTAGTTACAGTAGCAGTTACAAGTGGTAACAGTCACAGGTTGTTGTAGTGACAGTCGCCAAAATTTTCAAGGGAAAGTAGTCACAGTTGTAATTAGTCGTAGCTGCAGGTGTTAGCGGTCAAAGTCTTAGCCACAAATTGTCAAAGTTACAAGTTCTTGCAGTGAAAGCAGTAATAGAACTAATACCCCTGAACTCCTAAATAGAACTCCTAAGATATTTTAGATTTGTTCTTTGGATAATCTGGATGTATATAGGGTCTTTTAGATATAGTTGAACATGTTCTTCAGAATTTACTGAAGCTCCACCTTAATACCCTAAGCTTTTTGGTACGAACCTAGGATTAGACATTCTACCTTTCCCTATATTAAATCTCTAATGTACACAATGGACAAACTGTAAAATTTACAACTCTCTTCCCGAGGGCTGTGAGCTCACGTCGAGCCATAGAGGTTGGACTGCTTGCTCTCCGATGATTTTTCAATATGTACCTCAACATAGCTTGAATGATTTAACTTAATATACTCAGCCATTCCTGTGATATTGGTGATAGACCTTCCTGGCAAATAGCATGTGTATAGTGTGAGTGGATTTTGTTCACAATCTCCTAATTTTTCAATTTGGTGAGCCAAACCTTTTTGGAGACCAAGGATCAAACTTGCCCTCTTTTTATACTCTTTTGATTAATTTCAATTGTAAGAACAAAAGAAGTAATAGTAGTAGGCCCGAGAGTTTCAATTTAATGCCCCCAGTCGTTCTCAATATATTGCTGAGGTATCTTATTGACAACCATGTACACATCGCCTTTTGACTTAGTTTCAAAGCACAATGGGCCGAATACATAATTGGGGGGGGGGGAGGGGCTGGAATCCCCAATATCCCTAGATACATCGGCACTGTACCGTTCTACTAAGCTGAACAAAATGATTGTCTAAAAATTTTGACTAGATGTGTTTGGAAAATGAATTGGCTTGGGAGAAGGGCTGCTTGCCCTCCAATCTCTATTGGCTATTAAAAATGACGCTAGATCTTCTTGACTTAGCTCAACATTCACCTAAATTTTCCTTGAAAGCTTCACCTTAATGCTCAAAGCTTGTAAGGAAGCAATAGTTGTAGTAACCTTAGTAGCTGTATGCGCTGTGCACAGTTGGTTTCTTCAAGGTCCCCTTCAATACATGCTGAAAGTTTAACCTTAATATCATGAACCGTTCCTGAAGCATATCTGATACGCCCTCTTAACAATCTGTGTGGACATAGTATGTTTCTATTTAATTCCATACATTTTCAATTATTTTCCAAATGTTTCGTCTTAATACCCTTAGTTTTAGCAGCAGCAGTTGTAGTAGTATTAGCAGAAAAATGAATAGTAATAGTCCTAGCTTTTATAGCTGTAGTAGTAGTAGAGGCAGTAATAATAGTAGCAGCAGTAGTTGTATAAGTAGAGGCTGTCGTAATAGGATGCAAATATTTTCTTTTGGCTAGTCCAACATCCCCCACAACAAGTCCTGATAGTTTCAACTTCAAACACGAAACTGTTCGTAAAATATTGCCGATACGCCCTTTTGATAACTTGTATAAAGATGGTGTGTTGTGGTTTGGTTCATCCCCCAAAAAAAATTCCTTGAAAATTTCACCTTCATACCCTTACGCATACTTTTAATAGTAGTCATAGTAGTGGTATTTGTATTATTAGTAGTAGTATTACTATTTTGCCAACCTAAAGCAGAAACAAAGGAGTTGTTGGAACTATTTGAAATTAATGCCTTGTCTATGTCTTTTTTATGCTGTTGTAACGGTTTTTCTAGATTCTGATGGGTCCTGCCGACATAGTAATTTCCACAATCACAGGAAAAACGGTTACAACAGCATAAAAAAAGACATAGACAAGGCATTAATTTCAAATAGTTCCAACAACTCCTGTGATTCTGCTTTAGGTTGGCATATATTTAATAATCCATCTCACATGATACTTTTTGAAAAATCTTCACTCATAAGTAATGATTTGGGGATAAAACAGGTGGTTCGGGAATCAATCGGAATTAGTCTCAAAATAAATGATAATATTTCTTTGAACAGGGACTTATGGGAATACTCACTTAATTCTTTATACTCAAATTTAATTAAAAATGAGCTAATAAAATATTTTACTAAACCGATTTATAATATTATTGAACCAGCTACGAAAAGACCTTTGAGATAGGCTGCTGAAAAATCAAGGTTGGCTCTAAGAAATTGCATTTAATCACTTTGTTCTCTTTAGTTTGAATGAATTTATATTCTCACTTCATTCTTTTTGTCAGTCCTGGTTGAACTTCGTTGAAGTTAGGATGCTAGGGCTGTTTTAAAAAAAAATTATTAGTTTTAATTCTCACAATTTAATGTAAGTTTATTTATATATAAATATTTTCTCTCTCGTTCCCGTATTGTGCTGAAGACGGTCCTTGGACATAGGGCCGAAATATTCATAGAACTGATTTCCACTGTCTTGAAAAGATTTCCCCTTTTGTTTCTACTTTGTATGTGTTTGTTCCTTGTTGTTAAACTAAAGGGAGGGTAAGTTATAAAAGTACCAGAAAAGGCGGTCCTAAAAGTGTTTTATTAACAGTATTAACTCTTTTTTTGATATAAATCTATCTTTAGGAGTCATGGGCTATATTGTTTCTTACTATTAGACGTGATGGTCTCTTACTAGGTCGCTAGCTACCGCTGCAACCTCGATAAGAAATTTGGTTGTTATGAGCTCTATTCTAGTAATTACAACAATGATGAAAATGACAAGAGTGGATTTGTTTTACCGATAATTATCGGTCAACAGTAGGCTACTTTCTGCGAGATTGCAAATTTTTACTATTGTTGGAAAACAAATCACAATGTATTCATAATAAGTTGGAAATTATTTTACTATTTCCTATTAGATTCTTGTTTACTCTTGAAATTCTCACTGTTGATTGATCAAATTATAAAAGTTTTAGTTTTATATAACAAAATTCATTCAACGTCCTTCGGAGGGGAAAGGGATAGAAAATAAAAACACGTGCCTTTTCGTATCTAACTTTAGACGGGAGATCAAGCTAATTATAAATTTAACAGCCTCTTATGACCAAGAAACTGATCCTTTTCGTCAAATCCGTAATAAAAAAATTCCCTATCATATCCTGGTTTGAAATTTCCCCTAAGTTTTACCAGTATCAGATTAATGACGCTTCTTGACTACTAAAGGTCCCTGCAAAATCTTGAAAATGACAATACCAAACTGATCCACAGCGTCGCAAGAAAAGGTTTATAGATGGCTTTGAATACCACTAGCAAAAAATTTAAAATTTGTTTCACGAGATTTCCCATACAAGGAAAGAAAACACGCCAACCCTTGTGAAGAATTGATTGTCAACGCTGAGGTCAGAACATTATTCATATTATTATAAGAATATGTGGGTATTGTGTTGAAACTCCTTGATAAGGATGTCAATATAGCCTAAGCTGCAGCTAGGGTCGCTGGTTTCTGGCTAGTACTCTCTGGGGTACGAGACGTCCTCCTTTCCGAGGTTTAGTCTTGACTCCAGTCCTTTCTCCTTTATCCGAAAATTCCGATTTCTCCTCCTTTTTATGTTAGACATTTCATAATACCTACACAACTATGATTCCCCAACAGAATACTAAATAGTCTAATATTCTAGGCATTAAAAATGTATACTTTCAAGTAAGATGTCTAGTATTTTTCTCTCTAGAAAATAGTTTTTTTTATTTAGTGTATTTAAAAAAGGTATCTATTGATAGCAGTGCTATACTACACAGAAGTCCCACTCTATCAATAATAAACTAAATTGGCAGATATTTTCATCTTGAATGAATGATTCAGCATGGTAGATCTGCTGGAACATAAATAGAAATACTCTTAAATTGATAATTTCATGTACTTCTTGTGTTTTTTTTTAAATTTTTGACAATTCATCCCTAGACCCCCTAGGCTATATATATATATATATATATATATATATATATATATATATATATATATATATATATATATATATATATATATATATATATATATATATATATATATATATATATATATATATATATATATATATATATATATATATATATATATATATATATATATATATATATATATATATATATATATATATATATATATATATATATATATATATATATATACAAAGTATTTGATGAAAACTCATTCTGAAGCACATAAAAATAGAAAAAATAAGGAAATGCAATCCATTGATACTTGCTGCATATTATAAAGTAAGAATTCTACCATTTTTATGGCACTTGGTATTAACCAAGTGACATATAGCAGTCGCCAATTCTGTCGGTCTGTCTGTCGGTCTGTCGGTCCCGGTTTTGCTACTTTAGGCACTTCCAGGTAAGCTAGGACGATGAAATTTGGCAAGCGTATCAGGGACCGGACCAGATTAAATTAGAAATAGTCGTTTTCCCGATTTGACCATCTGGGGGGGGGGAGTGGGGGCCCGGTTAATTTGCAAAAAATAGAAAAAATGAAGTATTTTTAACTTATCAGCGGGTATTTGGATCTTAATGAAATTTGATGTTTGGAATGATATTGTGTCTTAGAGCTCTTATTTTAAATCCCGACCAGATCTGATGACATTGGGGGGAGTTGGAGGGGGAAAACCTAAAGTCCCGGTTTTGCTACTTTAGGCACTTCCAGGTAAGCTAGGACGATGAAATTTGGCAAGCGTATCAGGGACCGGACCAGATTAAATTAGAAATAGTCGTTTTCCCAATTTGACCATCTGGGGGGGGGGAGTAGGGGCCGGTTAATTCAGAAAAATAGAAAAAATGAAGTATTTTTAACTTATGAGCGGGTGATTGGATCTTAATGAAATTTGATGTTTGGAATGATATTGTGTCTCCGAGCTCTTATTTTAAATACCGACTGGGTCTGATGACATTGGGGGGAGTTGGAGGGGGGAACCTAAAATCTTGGAAAACACTTAGAGTAGAGGGATCGGGATGAAACTTGATGGGAAAAATAAGCGCAAGTCCCAGATACATGATTGACATAATCGGAACTTATTTGTTCTCTTTGAGGTAGTTGGGGGGGGGGGGAGTAAGTCTTAAAAATTAGAAAAATGAGGTATTTTCAACTTACGAACGGGTGATCGGATCTCAATGAAATTTGATGTTTAGAAGGATATCGTGTCTTAGAGCTCTTATTTTAAATCCCGACCAGATCTGGTGATGGGGGCGGGGAGTTGGGAGGGGGAACCTAAAACTTGGAAAACACTTAGAGTGGAGGGATCGGGATGAAACATGGTGGGAAAAATAAACACAAGTCCTAGATAGATGATTGACATAAACGGAACGGATCCGCTCTCTTTTGGGTAGTTGGGGGGGGGGGGGGGTTAATTCTGAAAAATTAGAAAAAATGAGGTATTTTTAACTTACGAATGGGTGATTGGATCTCCATGAAATTTGATTTTTAGAAGGATATCGTGGCTCAAAGCTCTTATTTTAAATCCTGACCGGATCTGGTGACATTGGGGGAAGTTTGGGGTGGGGAGACCTAAAATGATGGGAAACCCTTAGATTGGAAGGATTGGGATGAAACTTGGTTGGAAAAATAAGCAAAAGTCTTGCATACGTAATTTACATAATTGGAACGGATCCGCTCAATTGCGGGGGGGGGGGGGGGGGGGTAATTCTGAAAAATAAGAAAAATAACATATTTTTAACTTACGAAGGAGTGATCGGATCTTCATGAAACTTCATATTTAGAAGGACCTCGTAACTCTGATATCTTATTTTAAATCTCAACCGGATCAAACGTAATTGGGGGGGGGGGGGCAGTTGGGGGGACCGGAAATCTTAGAAAATACTTAAAGCAGTGAGATCAGGATGAAACTGGATGGGAAGAATAGAAACCTGTCTAAGATACGTGACTGACATAACTGGACCGGATCTGCTCTCTTTGGTGGAATTGGGAGGGGGGAGGTAATTTTGAAAATTGAGGTATTTGTAACTTACGAAAGGGTGACCAGATCTTAATGAAATTTGATATTTAGAAGGATCTTGTGCTATAAAGTTTAACTTTAGGTTCTGACCTTCTCACAAGTGCCAAATGAGCTCTTGGCTCTTGGCTCTTCCGACCTCGTACCATATGAGCTCTCGGCTCTTCCGACCTCGTCCAAATGAGCTCTTGGCTCTTGGCTCTTCCGACCTCGTACCATATGAGCTCTCGGCTCTTCCGACCTCGTCACAAGTGCCATATGAGCTCTTAGCTCTTGTTTTGGTAGGCCTAGTTTCTTTTATTTTTATATAGTGTAAGGGTATACAAGAGCATTAGAGGGGGGGGGGGATTAGAAATGAATTGTCAAAATGCAAGCAAAACCAAAAAACAAACATAAAGTTAGCAATTTAAAAGTGTTTCTTTTTTTTTTGTCACTTTCAGAAGAACTGCAATTAAAAACTTTTACTAATGATTCTTTTGTCAATTTTATTTCTGTGGAAATTTCTTCAAAGTCAAAGGACATTGTCAAAGATAGTTTATCTCCATTTTAAGGCACTTGATGGGAATTTCATTTTAATAATATAAGTTAGTAGCCTAGCTGTCAAGGCATTTAAATATCTTCATCCTTTGTTTAAGATAACCTATTTTAAATTAAATACCAGATAAACTTGGTTTGTTTGAAACTGACATGTTAAAAATAACACAAAAAACCAAATGTTCCTCTTTTCTTTGAACTGATATGCTCCTTTGAGATTTTTTCAGATGGTGATCCTTAGCTATCTAATTATGTAATAATTATGTTCAGAAATTAAATAGAACATGATAGGCTACTTATTTAGTGGGATAAATATTTATATCTTCACTTCATTTAGCTAGGATGAAAGTGAATACATCTCTTGATACCTACATAATGTTCTATCCAAATCCAATAATTGCTTCTAGGGAAAATCACATTTAGAGCCCTGAAAAATGACTTATTACCAAGATTTACTCTTGTCTTCATATTAATTTAACAGCAAACAAGTAATGTCAATTGCCAAATTCAATAGGAAAACAAAGAGCCAGCCTATGGAAAATTAATTAAGCATGTCTAATTTGGGCTATGTTTTTGTCAATTAAGGGGTGAGTAGGGATAAAGTAAAGTGTTTTTAGGAACTGCATAAGATAAGCATTTTAGAATGTTCTAGCATTGTTTTCAGAAGTTTACAATATTTCCTTCTGGAAAGAGTAACTATTAAATAAGCAATTAAAATACTGCTCAGTTAATTTGTTTCTGGATTTTTTTTTTAATTCCTTGGATTCCTATTTTTCTTCTGGATTTTGGGGTGTCATTTGAAAAAAATTTTAATTTGAAAAAAATAAAGTCCATTATTTGAAAATCACAGGTGCAATGTGAAAAGAAATTGTATCTAGGCTCAAACTCAATTCCCAAGTGTAATTGAATTTTGATTTTTTGCTGTTAGAGGGGGTAAATAAATAAAGACCTTAATAAATAATCAATGTACATTTTGGATTTGTTGCTTGTGATCTCTCGTGTTTCTAGTTTTAGAAATTCAACAATTAGTTTCAATTGTGAACCACAAGTCTCATGAAATTTGGAGTTTTTGGGGTAGTTAAACATAGGCCAAAACAAATGATCAATTTCCCAATGTAGCCTATTTTTAACAGTTAACTATTAGTGTGATTGAGAAAGTTCACTGTATGTTAACTATTAATGCAATTCCTGATCTTGGGTTCATGCATGCTCTGGAAAGTTCACTGTATGCAGATTTGCATCTTTGTTCATAAAGGCAGAAAAACTGTCTGCAATCCATAAAACTGCTAATTTCTTCTGCAAAATTCTGTTTGCTTTGTGTAAAATTAAAGCTAGACCTAATTCCAAGCTTGATTCCGCTCTAATTCATGATTATTCTGGCAAACAATGATCAGATTTAGAATTTGCAGAAAGCTCTATTTAAAGAGGCTTTATCTTCCAAAGGCAAGCTTTGAGTTTTTACCTCTTTTACATCATTCTCATCAATGCGCCTTCTTTCTTTTAACAACTTGAATATAAAGCCAAAATTTGGTAGAATTTTTATTGTGGATTGTTGTCTTCTTTGCTAGGTACTGTGAACACCTGCTTGAACCCACCCTTTTCACTGTTTATTTATTATCAGCTGATCTTGTGAACTTCATATTTTTGCTTTGCTTTCTTTTTCTTAATGTTTACATATAATGTTTAGGATAATCAGTTAATATTTGCCTTTAATTTATTTTAGGAAGAGAATGAAGTCATTGCATCAAGATGAAGCTAATGATTCTTTGATGAAGCAATATGTGAGGATATTCTTGGTAGTCTCTGTGTACTGGTAAATTTGCCATTCTCTTTAGCCTCTCTCTTCTTTTATTTGCTTAGAGCAAAAACAGATATCAAAAATATCAGAAAGACAAATTCAAAATATTTTTTCTATAAAAACATTGTTCAGAGTAAAACCTGATAAGTAATTATCATGTATGACAAGAAAATATAAATTCTAGAAGGTGATATGAAGAAAGGCTTTAACAGTTTTGATGGAAAATGTTTTTTAAATTAATGTTAGAAAAAGAAGAATGTGCTAAAAAAAATGATTCAATGAAAGTTACACAAAAGTCAAAGCAGAATGCCTTGCTTTAAGAATAAGCCTATCATGGAATGATTAGTATTACTGTATGTGTTATGGTACCAGTGATGTTAGCCCACACTTAATATGATAGCCAAGAGAAATTGTATATGCTCTAATATTATAAAATCTGCACCTTTAACCTATAACTATCTGGCCATATATCTGGTGTAGGAACTCAGTTGTCATGATAGTCCATCTCAGTTGGAACAGTGCTACCAAGCTGGTTACTATGCACTCCCAAAACAAACTAATCAACTGTAAAAAATTCCATAAGTTACTCCAGGCTAAGGAAAAATAACCCTCCTAATATCTAAGGAAAGAAACATCTATCATCATCAAGCCAACTGGAGGTATGTCAATAATTCAAAACATATAAAACCAAACAAAGAAATCTTGCCCTGCCTCAAGAGAAAATGCAACCAATGAAAAACACCTTTAAAAAACTATATTCTACTAGATAATGAATACACCATTATGAAGATAATGAATTAAAATGAGGCATACAGAGACACTGAATTCTCAACTAGCCATCCAGTTAACAACTACTTCTTAAAGTTGGAAGGAGAAAGAATTTAAAATGAAGACATTTTAAAGAACAATAGAAAAGGGAGAAAGCTATTTTATATAAAAAAGGGGAATGGCATCTATCTGACGGTCAAATGGGTATCCCAATGAGTAGTATTTGTCAGTTTATGGTTATTGAGTAAGGCTGAGGAACATTTGACAACCACTGTGACTACATATGCACACACCTCTGACCCTTGGAGGAGGGGTGGTCAGTGGAATGTGTCTTAATGTTTTTCCTCACTGTGACAATGAGTTTTGTAGTTTTGACTTTGACCTTTTGGCTGCGCTTTTTGATGTAAGTAATTTATTAAGTTTTTGATATTATACATCTTACAGCTATTTACTTCCATGGTTTACAAGATTTTGTGTAATACTCTCCCTTTTGTGCAACATGCATTTCAGGAAAGAAATTGATTGCTAATAGTCACAGATAACCATGGACTAGGTATGAACAAAATTAAAAATTTTACAGACTTACAAGGGTCTACCTAAAATTGATTTTTTTTAAAATATGTTGACCAAAGTCTTTTTCTCCATGTTTCTTTTGAGTTGAAAGTAGTATCTGTAAACAACACAAAAAGATAGACTAAAATTTGCTTAATCTTGAATTATTTTTCCAAAGCTTGCAAAAATTAATTTTATCACTGCAAGAGCTTGAAAAGATGAAATCAAATTTTTACACTTGCAAGTGAGAACAAACAAAAATATGAAGTTAATGTGTCTGTAGGAAGCACAAAAAGTATTTGCTTTTTTTGTTTGTGTCAGTATTGAAATTCGTATGTATTTATTAGAAAATTATATTTTATTATATGATATTATTTACAATGCATGCAATACAATAAAATACTGGCTTAACAACAATAATAAAAATAATAATAATAGTCTTAATAATCCTCCTTTTTAGCATATTAAATACTTGAAACTCAATTTGAAGGAGTATAAAAGAGACCCTATTTAAGATAACCTTCTGTAGCAAGATTGTTGCACACATTGACTAGTTAAGCTTTTTGATATTTATCCTATTTACAATTTTCTTTGTCATGGCATTCCTGTGCATAGGTATAGGTTGACAATTCTGTTTTCCAATATATTCAGTGGTTGAAACCCATTTTCAAGGAGTTTATTTACCTCCTTGTCTATTTAAAGATACCCTTCTTTTGCGAGACTGTTACAAATAAAGGTTTTAATTTGTCAAATTACTATGAGTGCACTCCAGAAGCAATATATAAAATTATACTTAATTTTTTTTATAATCTTAATCATAAAATGGCTCATAACTACACATTATATCCCATAAAAGATTCCCATTCTATTCCATATATGTTTGTAATAAGCAAAAGATGTTTGGCTTTTTACTTGTTTCTACACTTATAATACAAAGAAGTGACCAAATCGTTTTAATAGCTGGTGTTCTGGGATACAAATAAAAATAAATAATTAATTAAAACTAATAATAATTGCTTTCTGGAATGTATCCTGCTTCTAATATTGCTACGTACATTTTTAGGAGTTACGTCTTTGAATTAACCTTGCATTTTCATTTCTTAGTTTTCATCATCTTTTTTCAAGATTTTGTTAATTTTTTCCAGAAAAGCAACTTGTGATTTTGGCTCATTGCTTTTTCTTCTTCTGAAAATTGCTATTGGTACCAACAGCACGATTTTTTCCAAAAAGTGTGTTTTGACAAAATTTATGTGTTTTTAGTGTGTTTCAGGATTTTATGTGTTTTGATGGACATTTGTTCGTGTTGCATTATCGATTTGCCATTTGTAGTGTATTCTTAATTTTTTTTTAGGTTTATTTCAATAACATTGGTATTCGTGAACAAAAGTCTATTACCAACAGACAAGTCCACCTTAGATGCACCATTATTTGTAACGTGGTTTCAGTGTTTAGTTACAGTATTAGTTTGCTATCTTTTATCAATTTTAGCAAGACTTTTTCCAAAAGCAATCTCCTTTCCAGAGTTGAGCTTGAATACAGAGACTTTGAAAAAGGTAAGTTATTTTTATATGGCATTATTTGCAGCGCTGGTTATAGAATACTACTAGTCTTAATAATTTCCGTTCTTATCAGATTGTTACAAAAAATGGTGGAATGTTTCCTATAAAATGGTTGAATGCTCACTATAAAGGGGTTGTAACTTAAAGGAGTACAAAGGAAACTGCATTCAAAGATAATATTCTGTAGTAAGCAGTGATGTAATGTCGCCAAAATCCAAAGGGGGGGGGGAGCTGGAGCCAATTTTCCCAAATAAAATGAAAATGACAGCGAAAACCAAAAAATGAACCATGTAGTACCACAAAGTTAAAGATACACTAAAGAAAACTGACCCATTTCTGTGGTTGCTTGAATTATGCAGGTTTATCTTGGTTTTGACAAGATTTTTAAAGAAACTAAATTTCAGCCTGGGGGGAGGGTCAAACTGGTGTCCGGGTAGGGGCAAACCAAGGTCTGAAAGGGGCAGTTGCACCACACCCACCCGTCCCCTGTAGCAAATTACGCTCCTGGTAGTAATATTGTTAAACTTATTGCTTAGGAACATTTTTATCTTTATCCTACTTATGAGGTTTTTTGGCATGGCATCAGTAGTGAGTTTAGGCATCATAATCTTAGGAAGGGGGACAAGGTATGCCATGGGAGTGTAAAAATATAAAATAAAAGGATTTTCGTGTCAGATGCCAGAAAAACTGGGTAGGGGGCAGCCGTCCCCTGCTCAGGCAGAGAACCGCTGCTGCATAGGATGACTGCACATAGGGATAGGTTGAAAATTCTATTTTCTAGTGTATATAATTGTTAAAACTCGTCTTAAAGGAGTTTGATGGCGTTATTTATCTAAAGACATTCCTACGTTGTGAGACTGTTACACATAAAGGTTTTTGATGTACAAGTTTCTATGCCTTGGCATATCTGCACACAGGCAAAGATTGACAATTGTCTTTGATAATGATTGAAATCTATCTTAAAGGAGTTTAAAGATTACCTTATTTAAAACTGACCTTCTGCTGGGAGACTATTTTACATTTAGCCAGTCAAGTTCCTATATATTTATTCTTGCTGTCAAGTTTCCTACCATAGGTATAATGTATCTGCACAGGCTGCCAATTCTCTTTTCTACCACATAAAATGTTTAAAGTTCCTATTAAAGCAGCTTAAAGATGACCCTCTGTTAGAAGATAGTTGTACATTATGACCAATGAAGCTTATTGATACCCACTCCTACTTAAAGTTTCGTGCCCTAGCGTACCTGGACACAGGGGGAATCCCCTCTTCCCAAGAAAGGTGTAAAAAAACCTTCAAATGAAAATAGTGACCTGGACATCCACTTTTTTACATTTATCAAAGTTAAAAAGGCTTGAAAGCCGAATACTTTGGCAGAATATTCAATGATCCTCATTCTCAGAAAATAGAAAAACTGAAGGAAAATAATGGAACCTTCAATCTTTCCTCAGCCAGAGCAAGCAGAAGGTTGAAAAAAAGTAAGTATTGAACATGAAGCTGCAGATTACGGGTAACTAGTTAAAGGAAAATCAAGTTCATTTCTAAGAAAAAATTATCAAATAAAATTATAAAAACCCAAATAAGAAAATTGATTTTATATTTTTTTTGCATTTTTTTTTATTTCGGCTCCGTGGTGGGCCTCCGATAAAAAAAACTTTTTGTTCCAAGAGAAAACTGATAGTTATAGCTGTATACAATGAAAAAGTCTAAATTCTACGTACTAACCACACTTTAACCACCTTATAATTGATAAGAGGTAGCTTGAAGGCAAGATCCTTTTGGATTACTTTCTGACAGTTTTTGTTTTGATAAAATTAAACTTAACTGCTAACTGAAAGCCAAAGCTAAATTATAGCTAAGTTTCTTTTGATGTATCTTGTTCTTTTGGGGCTGCTTTGTTCTGGTGCTTACATAGTTTATCTTTTGTAATAAAGTAAACATGGTACTAATATGCCTCAGTCGATTGTGGATTAATGCATAATTCATGATGCTTTGTACCGTGCTGTCGGTGGTATTAGTAATTTGATACTTATTAATTAACTAATAAGTAATTAATTTTCAATTGATAAATACTTTACCAATTCGATTCTTATTAGTTAACATGGTATAGTTTCTCCTCTTTTATCAGTTTCATATATGCTCTGCACTGAACAAATGAAATAAAGTGCCTAATGAATGAAATAATTGTGTCTTAATTTAAAAAGAGGACAGAATATCCGTTGCTATGACATAGATCCTTCGAGGGATTAAATAAAAAAAAAGTTTTTTTTAACTGAAAGTAAGGAGCGACATTAAAACTTAAAACGAACAGAAATTACTTCGTATATGAAAGGGGCTGCTTCCTCATCGACGCCCCGCTCTTTACGCTAAAGTTTGACTCTTTCTCTCAATTCTTCTCTTTAAAACAGTAAAAAACTTTAGCGTAAAGAGCGGGGCGTTGATGAGGAAGCAGCCCCTTTCATATACGTAGTAATTTCTGTTCGTTTTAAGTTTTAATGTCGCTCCTTACTTTCAGTTAAAAAAACTTGTTTTTTTTCATTTAATTTGTGAACGTTTTTGAATCAATGCATGTTTTGATTTTGGCTCTCCGCAGAGGAATAATTAAAACGAAATTTGTATATATTTTTTTTTTTCGGCTAAATGGCTTTCTCATAATTTTGATCGAATGATTTTGAGAAAAAAAGAGCGGGGGAGGAAGCCTAGTTGCCCTCCGATTTTTGGTTAATTAAAAAGGCAACTAGAACTTTTAATTTTTTACGAATCTTTTTATTAGTAAAAGATATACGTAACTTATAAATTAGCTTACGTAAAGAACTTTTGTATTCTCATGTTTTTATTACATATATGAGGGGGTTCGCCCCCTCGTCAGTACCTCGCTCTTTACACTAAAGCTTAAATTTTGTCCCAATTCATTAAGAATGACCCCTGAATCACAAAAGCCGCAGAATAAATAGTTGAAATTACTAAAAATACTTTAGCGTAAAGTGCGAGGTATTAGTAGGAGGTGAGCCCCTCGTTGGGTAATAATTTCTGTTCGTTTTAAGTTTTAATGCTGCTTTTTACTTCCAGCTCAAAAATACTTTTTCATATTTATTTGTTCATTGTTTTTTTTTAAGTAATGCTAATAAATCCTGCACTCCCTTCAGGGAAATTTTCTTCCCCCATGACAAATTCCTCGATGGAAAGTTCCCCCAGCATATCCCCCTCTTCTCAACCCCTGCCTCCAACCAAAAAAATCCTCCTGAAAACGCCTGTACACTTCCCAATAACCATTACTATATGTAAGCACTAGTCAAAGTTTGTAACTTGTAGCCCCTCCACGGGGACTGTGGGGGAGTAAGTCGTCCCCAAAGACATAGTTATAAGGTTTTTCGACTACACTGAATAAAATGGCTATCTCAGAATTTCGATCCGTTGACTTTGGGAAAATAATTAGCGTCGGAGGGGGCCTAGGTGCCCTTCAATTTTTTTGGTCACTTAAAAAGGGCACTAGGAATTTTCATTTCTGTTGGAATGAGCCCTCTCGCAACATTCTAGGACAAGTGGGTCGATACGATCACCCTTGGGAAAAAAAAGAACAAAAAAACAAACAAATAAACACGCATCCGTGATCTGCCTTCTGGCAAAAAATACAAAATTCCACATTTTCGTAGATAGGAGCTTGAAACTTCTTCAGTAGGGTTCTTTGATACGCTGAATCTGATGATGTGATTTTCGTTAAGATTCTATGACTTTTAGGGGGTGTTTTTCCCTATTTTCTAAAATAACGCAAATTTTTGATGGGCAAACTTTTGATGGGTAAGACTAAACTTGATGAAACTTATATATTTAAAATCAGCATTAAAATACGATTCTTTTGATGTAGCTATTGATATAAAAATTCCATTTTTTAGAGTTTTGGTTACTATTGAGCCTGGTCGCTCCTTACTACAGTTCGTTACCACGAACTGTTTGATTTGTACTTGTATTGGGGATATCATTGGTTCTACTGTTATAAAAATATAAAATGGATCTGGATAGGAAGAGCATAGATTAGACATCCTTTGTCGTTTTGACATTCTTTGACATTCTCTGTCATCAAAGCGGCTCCCGTACAAAGCTAGGTTCAAACATAAATCAGGTCACATAGTCAAACATAAGTCAAACATAGCTCAATTCAGCAGGTGAATTTCCTAATGAAAAAAAATGCTGTCACTGAATCACACAAGAAAAGAATAATGGCAGTACGGTCAAAATTACAGATAAAAAGATTCTAGACTTGATGTCATTTGTGGCTCTAAAACGGCTCCAGTGTAAAGCTAGATTCAGACATGAGTCAAAGCTCTTTTCAGGAGCCGAATTCTCTAACGGAAGGATGGGGTCAATATATAACCCAATGAAAAAATACGAATAATACAGTCAAAATACCAAGAAAATAACCTAGACTTGACATCCTTTGTATTATCAAAGCAGCCCAATTGTAAAGATAAGTTCAGACGAAAGCCAAATCCCACTTCCGTAGCTGAATTTTCTAATGAGAAAATACAGTCAATGCATCACCTAATGACGAATTACAGGTAGTACTGTCAAAATACAAGTACAAAAGGCTCCAGTGTAAAGGTATGCTGAGACATAAGCCAAATCTTGCTTCATCAGATTGATTTTCCTCGTGAACAAAGATTGTCAGCACTTCACTCAACGACTAGATACAGTCAATAGTGATGGTGATGCTCTTGTAGTCAGCGATCTGTCCTTTTTTACAAATTAGTTTTTTTTTGGAGCAAACATAACTCAGGCCTTCATCAGAACAAAGAGTAAGCAACAATAACATGTTTGACAATATGTCAAAAGCTTGCTAAATTTGACTTCCAATCCCCTCTGACACATGTCCATGTCAAACACACGGATCATTTCAACTCCGATCCTCCCCTGGCTTCTGAGCAGGTGTTAACTGGTTCGGACCTTGCATTCTTCATTTGTGAAAATAGACCCGACCCCTCTCCTCTAAAAAATGCTTCACCCTACTTTCCTTTTCAAGTACCATTTTGCTTTCCCTTCCATCTTCTTTACCTCTGTTAAGAAACCTTCTAAATTGACTTCTCAATATCTTATCCTTGTACCCCCCTCAAGTCGTTTAACATCTTGTTACTACCCTGTTAATGTGACTCAAGTTTCAGAGTTCTTCCATGTGAAAGTTATCCTTTAGTAAGCATTAGTTTTCCTCCCTTGCTGTTTAATGGGAACTAGTATCACCTTTCTGATTGCTGTTTGTCTTCAACCTTGTCCTTTTCCCCGCCTCTCAACACCTTTGATAATTTCACACCTACCTAACGCTGCCTTTTGGGGGTCCTAACTCTCAAAATTAAAGCTTCCCAAGGATCAATCAATCCCATTTACTGTTGCGTTTTTTAAATCGTTTTATATTTCCAGAATTTTTAGTTACTAACGCCAAAAATCTTAATTTTGACAAGCCTATTGAAATTGAGGTGTTATCAGAGTTAAATCAAATAAGTCTTAGCCTAGCCTATAGGTGTTATAGAAGTACAGTACCTGAGACAAACAATTTAAATTTAACAGCAAAAACCCCTAGCCGGAATCATTTTCCACTTGTACTTTCCTTTGTACTTTCACACAACTTGTACTTGTACTTTCCACAACATTTCTTTGTTCTTTCCTTTTGTTTTTGACTCATTATGATTCTTGCTGCTGCTTATCTTTTAACAAGATATTTCTGCGTTATTCACTTTCGTTTTTGACTCGTTCCAATGGACGTTGACACAAGTATTCTATATATATATCTATCTATATAAAATATATATATCTATATATATAAAAGTAAGTTGTCTGTGTGTGGATCTGTGGATCAGGTGACGTCATGTTTGTTCGCATATGACGTCTGAATTATTTCACACTAATACAAAAGAAGAAAAAAACTAAAAAAGGTAAAAACTACAAAAAAAAACTACAAAGAAAAAAAAACTAAAAAAGCTAAAAAACTAAAAAAAACTAAAAAAAGGTAAAAATCTAATAACTAAAAAAAAACTGAAAAAAATAAAAAAAGGCAAAAACTACAAAAAAATAAAAACTAATAAAAAAACTAAAAAAGCTAAAAAACTAAAAGAACTAAAAAAAACTAAAAAAAGGTAAAAAACTAAAAAAAACTAAAAACTAAAAAAGAAAAAAACTAAAAAAAAGGAAAAAACTGAAAAATAAAAGAGAAAAAGAAAACTAAAAAAATATGAATAAATATATATAAAAATAAGTTGTTTGTGGGTTATGTCTGTCTGTCTGTCTGTCGAGTGACGTCGTGTTTGTCCGCATATGACGTCTGAATTATTTCACACTAATACAAAAGAAGAAAAAAAACTAAAAAAGGTAAAAACTACAAAAAAAACTAAAAAGAAAAAAAAACTAAAAAAGCTAAAAAACTAAAAAAAACTAAAAAAACTAAAAAAAGGTAAAAAACGAAAAACTAAAAAAAACTGAAAAAACTAAAAAAAGGCAAAAACTAAAAAAAAACTAAAAACTAATAAAAAAACTAAAAAAGCTAAAAAACTAAAAAAACTAAAAAAACTAAAAAAAGGTAAAAAACAAAAAAAAACTAAAAACTAAAAAAGATAAAACTAAAAAAAAAGGAAAAAACTGAAAAATAAGAGAAAAAGAAAACTAAAAAAATATTAATAAATATAAAAAATATAAATATAAATATAATACAAATTAGCAATCAACAAAGCACCAAGACACAAATGACGACCGGGACACAGGGAGTATAAATGACGACCAGGACATAAGTAAAAAAAAAAACTAAAAAAACTAAAAAAATGGTAAAAACTACAAAAAAACTAAAAACTAATAAAAAAACTAAAAAATCTAAAAATCTAAATAAACTAAAAAAGAAAAAAAAGAAAAAAGGAAAAAAATAAAGGAGAAAAACAAAACTAAAAAACGAATGTATATACAGACCGGGACACCGGGATACAAATGACGACCGGGACACAGGGAATATAAATGACGACCGGGACACAGGGACACAACTACAATGGGGACGCCGGGGGGCACAGGGGGATATAAATGACGACCGGGACACCGGGACACAAGGAATATAAATGACGCCCGGGACACTCAAAGAGAAATCACAGACTGGAACACCGGGACACAAATGACGACCGGGACACAGGGAATATAAATGACGACCGGGACACAGGGACATAACTACAAAGGGGACGCCGGGGTGCACAGGGGGATATATAAATGACGATGGCGACTCAGGGAATGGTCGATTAGCAATCACCATCAACAAAGCTCAAGGGCAATCATTAGAATCATGAGGTATAGATCTGAATACGGATTGTTTTCCCATGGACCATTATATGTTGCATGTTCAAGAGTCGGTAAACCTGACAATCTATTTATATGCACAGACAATGGGACAGCAAAGAATGTTGTATATTCGCAAGTTTTACGTAGTTAAAAACATATATATATATATATATATATATATATATATATATATATATATATATATATATATATATATATATATATATCTATCTATATTCACAGGTGGGACATAGGGACACAACTACAATGGCGCGTAACTAATATGGCGCGTAACGACTTACGCGCGCGGGGGGGGCTTGGGGGGGGGCGCGAAGCGCCCCCACCAACTAGGTGTTGGGGTGGCGCGAAGCGCCACCCCAACAGCTAGTAAATCATATATATATCTATCTATATTCACAGGTGGGGCACCTGTCCGACATATTACCCGAATTGTGGATATATGAATAATTTCTTGATTTCTTTGCAATAGCGCGATGGGGTATAGCACTAAATAAAGTACCACAACGAAGTGAGTAGTACTTGAAGTCCACATTAAAATTGCCTATGATCAAGAATTCATATGCACTAGCAGTGTCATCATTTAAAAGGTAAATAGACATTTATCAGAACTATCGAGCCAAATTTAACTGCCAAGCGACTCACATCAGAATAAGAAATAATCGGTGAAAAAAACTCCAGGATTTGTTAGAAGGTTTCCAGAGACATTTTCTTTTGATTGTTTTGGGTATTTGTCTGACTGATCATATTTCTAACACTTCGCTGTACAAAAAACAATTATTTAATCCTGCTTTCCAAGGCTGTAATGTAAGAAAGGTTGAGATGTTAGGACACGTTATGCAGATGAAGAATGACAAATTGCCAAAGATCATCCTAGTCAAGGAAGCATCTACCTCCAATTTAAAAAAGGCTGTCCCCAAATAGGGTGGGAGGAGACTGTAAACAAAGATTTAAGGAATTTCCTTGGAGGGTATTAAGAGACAGGCTTTGAATAGATTGGAATGGAGAAGGAGAGTGCAAAGCTGTGTTGGTCTACGATTTTTTTTTTTTGCAAAAGGAAAACAAAATAATACAAGGATGAAAAGTCAGGTTCGTTATTAAGGAATCGTTAAAGCCTTATGCAAGTTGTTTTCATCTCATCATGATAATTCTATGCTTTATCTTTCTGGATTATATCTTCTGTTAAATGGAAGACTCCGCGGTGAATAAATTCAACGTTGAAGCGTCTCAATCACTTTTAATGAGCCCAAGCTTAGTTTCAGGCATCTTTGTAGTTTAGTATTGTTTTTCTGTGGCATAGCTCGTCACTGTTGAACATTGCAACGGCGTTGTTTTTTCTAATCGCAGATTTCGTTTTGCTTCATTTCCTATTTTGATTCGTTGCAATTCTCGCTATCGTTTGTCTTCTAACCGTAAATTTTGCTATGTTGCATCTTTAGTTTTGATTCGCTGGGATTCTCGCTTTCGCTTGTCTTACCTAGTTTGATGGTCCAGGCTGTTGGACAAAATTTGTTGTTGATTAGAACGATGATCGTTTTCTATGATTTCAAATTCGGGTCCTTCGAATCGTCTGCTTGGTATATTTTTGTAAAAACTTCTTTATATATTTTTTTCCTTCTACTACGTAAGTTGTTCTTTAAATCCATGTGAATCTGACTTCATTACATACAATTTTTTTTAAAAAGAAACTAATGATCTAAAAGAATTTTCCAAACGTGGTTTTCTAGATAGTTTTCTTCAGGTTAGAAAATGCTAGTGTTCCAATTATCAGATAAGATTACCAAGTCGTTTCATGTATTATTCCTCAAAAATGGCTTCGTATTATTTTGGGGAAAATGTCATCCTTGGAGTATCTGGCTTAAAAAAAAGTCATCTATATAGGCAACCAGTTTGGGAAAATTCCGTAAGAGCCTTAATTTTGGGAAAAAATCATCCTGTAAGTGACGTCATATTTATGAGCACATTCAAGAGAATATATTACATCAGTCCCTCCTCTCTCAAGAACCATCGTTTCGGTTTTAGTATCACCATTACCATCAAATGTGACAAAACCAGCCCGAGCAGCTAAGGTAAAGGGTATTCAAATAATGTCTGAAGCAATAATAATCTAAAATGAATAGCAAAGAAATATACTGTTGGAATACTTGCAATAACGACTTTTACAAAGAGTCAAAGTTGAAAGTGAAGAATAAAGAAATATCCGGTTAGAATACAAGCTACAGTGACAATCAAAATGACACAGAAACAAAAATAAAGAACAAAGAAATATTCGTTTACAAATCATGCGACAAGGAGAACAGCACGAATTGAAAAGAAAGTGAAGAAAAAAGAAACATATGCTTAAAAAAATAGCAGAGCAGGAAAAAAGAGTTATGTGGTTAGAACGTGAGCGCCAGCGAGGATTACAAGCAACAGTGAGAGTCAGAACATATTAAAAATGTTTCGAAAAATTGGCATTTTGACTTGCAAATACGACCTACATAGATTACAAATTTGAGAAAATTTGTTTAGAGCTTTAATTATGCAAAACATTTCACATGAGCTACGTCATGTATATGAGCACATTTCAAGAGAATAATTTAAATCATTTCCATCCAAGGAGTAATCGTAACGTTTTTACATTCATCATTGCAATAGGAACATAGCTAGGTATAAAATCCAAATGTAATAAGTCTATTTACAAGAGGCGTTTTAAGCAGTTTCATAATGCCTAGAGGACAACTGAGCAACCTTAACCGGTAATTGTTTAGTTTGGTCACAAGCTGTCTGAAGTGGAAACTATGCTGCTTCGCAGCATAGTTTCCATACTATAGCTCTTAGAAATGCTAATTCTAGAAGTGCATTCATTTTCTAGTAATTTCTGTATAGTATTAACTCGAAAGATAATTAAAAAACTTACGCTTCCATTAATGCTAAATTCCAGTTTCACTTTCGAGTTGAAACTAGCCAGTGAACCGGTGAATAAGAGCGACTAGTTAAATATTACGTTTATGTTTCGTTGATTTGAAGAAATCCGACGGAATGGAGATGATCTACTTTTTGTTTGCTCATTCAGGCTTCAGGCCGGATAATTATTCAATAAATACAGAAATACAGACCTCGCCCCGCTGCCCGCGGGGCTCTTGGACTAAGTCGCTTCGCTCTATAGGTAATATTTACTCGCGAGAATCACTATTCAACCAAATTTGTTTCACCAAGGCCTTTCCATAGCCAAAGATTCTTTTAGAACAAATTTAAGCTCGAACTGAAAAGCTGTATTATCTCCATTCCGTCGGAAGGCATTTCTTCAAATCAACTGAACATAAACGTAACATTTAACTAATCGCTCTGTTTCACTGGTTCACTGGCTAGTTTAAGTTCGAAAGTGAAAGTGGATATTAGCATTAATGGATGCTTAAGTTTTTTCATTATCTTTCGACTTCCTACTATACAGAAAAAACCAGTGATGACTAGAATTAGTATTTAAAATATAATTTCATTCATATTGTACAACCCCAACTTTTCCCTTGGCTTCAAAACCCTGTCTTCTTTACGCATTTTTAGTTTGCCCTATGGAGGAGGAGGGTCAACCAGAAATGAATGCGCTTCTAGAATTAGTATTTCTAAGTGCTATGATATAGAAACTATGCTGCTTCGCAGCATAGTTTCCAGTTTAGACAGCCTGTGACGAAACTAAACAATTACCCCTAAACCACTAAACGTGACAAGACTAATCCTAGCAGCTAAATTAAAGGGTATTGATTGGAGCAGAACGAATTAAAAACTTAATGTGAAGAACAAAGAAATATGCGGTTAAAAGACATACCACAGCGAGAACAATAGAAATATGCGTTTAGAAGATACGCGGCAGCGAGAATCAGAACGTGTCAAAAATGAAAGTGCCAAGTCACTGGGACCCTTCAACGCTATATATATTCTTTTTGGGGTCCTCCATTCGCCTTAGGAAAGAGTTTCAAACAAATGTGATTCATTTGAAAGTTGCTACTTACGACTAGAATCAATATATATTTATACAAGCCCTACGTGTGTCGAGTGCTGGGACTTGGCATTGAAATTGGCTAGATATTTTTTTTTCTTGAAACGGGTTAAACGGGTATATTCTTTAACGAAAAATTTGTATTTTTCATAGGGTGGTTCTATCGAACCTATGGTTACGTCATGACATCAAGAAGAGGCTGCGGATTGAAGACAGGCGATAATGAGAATCAATGTATGTTGGCTTAAAAATTAGTCCAAAGAGTATCCAGCCGGTCTTGATTTATAAAAATCTGTGTTAAGAGTTCTGAAATAGATTATAGGGGATTAATGGACTTGGCTTATAAATAATGTCAACTTATGGGTGGTTTAGTAAACTTCCGTCTCAGGGATGGACTTTAGCCTTAATGATACATAACCGAGCTATTTGGACTTCTTAACAGTTTTAAATAAAATCGTATAGGATGTTAAATTATGTCATTATGTACTAACAGTTTTCTATATTGAAAAATCTTGTACATCGTATGTTTGTCTTTATCAAATGCATTTTAATTTTTGTTTATTTACAAAGCATTTGTCTTCGTTTGCTTTGACATCCTTGATTTCTACGAAGAGTTTTGAAGATCTATAGAAGGAGAAGACAGTGTAAAGAACATTTTCAGTATAGATCTGCATCTTAGATTGATAACACCCATATAAGAGGATCAAATATGGTTCATTTCAGATGTAAACAATGTTTTTTCGATTTTACCAATGCCCCTTTAATAAAGGATGTTTTGAAAGATGATATAGAAATGGTAGAACGTCACTTAAAGAATGGAGCAGACCCGAATGGATCACGCTGTTGTGGACTAACGCTTTTGCACTATGCTGTTATGAACAATAACCTAAATATGTGTCAGTTAATTTTAGAAAATAATGCGAACCCTAATTTGACAGAATTTGGATACTGTTGGACACCTTTACATTATGCTGCTAAGAGAGGTAACCTAGAAATTTGTCAGTTATTGGTTTCAAAAGGTGCAGCTATAAATGCCGTAGGCTACGATGGACAAACAGCTTTATACTTTGCTGTGAGTAAAGGGGAAATATCTTTGACTAAATATCTTTTAGAACTGAATGCAAACCCTAATTTGAAGTTACGCCGTAGCCGTTGGACACCTTTACATTATGCTGCTATGAAAGGTGATCTTGAAATTTCTCGGTTATTGGTTTCAAATGGTGCAACTATAGATGCCTTTACCAGCGATGGGCGCACACCTTTATGTTGGTCTGTGATTGAAAGGAAAGTATCCATGACCAAATATCTTTTAGAACAGGGTGCAAACCCCAACTTGAAGTTTGATAAGTCCCAGTGTACACCTTTACATTATGCTGCTAGAGACGGTGAACTGGAAATTTGTTATCTACTGCTTTCAAGTGGTGCACTTATGGATGCCCTAGATGCTTCAAAGTGGACGCCTTTACATTTTGCTGCTAGATACGGCAACCTAGAAATTTGTCGGTTGCTAATTTCAAGTGGTGCATCTGTGAATGCCCTGGATGATTCAAAATGGACGCCTTTACATTATGCTGCTAGATACAGTAAGCTAGAAATTTGTCTGTTGCTAGTTTCAAATGGTGCAGAAATAAATTGTTTAACATCAAAAAATGACACGCCCTTAATGTTAGCGTACTGTAATGTTAATGACATATATTCATATATTTCTGAATATCTTCTAGCAAACAAGACAAAATTTTCTGACGAGATAATGCGTTTCAGGCCAAAAGATTTTAGAACTGTTTTCCCCGATTATGATTGTGATTTGCTTGACAGTTAAATTTCACTCTAGAATCCTGACAAATGCCTTTTTAACCTTGTGATTATTGACCAGTAGCTCTTGGAACTGCTATGTAAAGGCAAAGCTCAAATTCTTTTAAGTGAAGATGATTGTGTTGCAGATAGAAAGTGCCACCCGCCCCCATATGAGGCGATATTTAGCGTTGTTGTAAAGAAATCATTTAATTATTTGTATATCTACAATGCTGGTATTACGTCAGACATCAATTACGTTGTCCATTCAAATGGGCTCAAACTGTCTCTCATTAAGGTGCTCATTGATCAGTAGAATTTTGACCTCTCATTCTAATCATTTAATGTCTTTAAGGAGTTTAAGTTTGTTACTAGTGCAAAACCGAGGATAAATAAGTGATTGGAAAATAGGACGTATGGCATAAAGAATGACTTCACTAGCTGCCTGACTCTTTGGTTTTCCGGGTTGCAAGGGTAGCCATCAACCTAGTAAGAGACGATCACATCCCTTAGGAATCCACGTTGCAGCGCTAGCTAGCAACCTAGTAAGGGAGGTAGACGTCTAATATTAATGAAAACCCATAATTGCTAAAAATAAAAAAAAGAGAGAAAAAAAGGCCCCTATTATAACCACCTTGCCCGAAACCCCTATATAGAAAATTTATCGTCCCTTGGCTTGAGAAACAAGGGAAATATATTGGCTTGAAATACCATGAAATTGGCAGCAACTACGATATTCTTAATATATACATTACCTTTTTTCTTTTTCTGGGTTGTAGTGCTAGCTGGCAACGCAGTAAGAAACGATATTTAAATTATTAATCTTCTATATATATAAAAATAAGTTGTATGTGTGTTCTGTCCGTTACACTATGTCTGTTACGCCAGATTATATCTTCTATATATATAAAAATAAGTTGTATGTATTTTTGTATTGAGGGTTTGCATATGGCGTCTGAAAAATAAAGAAGAAAAAGAAAAGAAACTAAAATGTAAAAACTGGGAGTTGCATAAATATTTCGAAATAATTTGACAATAGATTAAAGTAATTTGAAAACCTTAAAACAGATACTTAAAATTTTGAGGTTTATTATAAATTGTTGAGCTTTAGCAACCTGTGAAGATTTTTCCAACTGTCAATGTTATAGAATGTTACTAAAAAGCAAAACCAGTCTTGCGGTTCAAAGAGAAAGGGCCAGATCAGGAATGTGCAATTTACGTCAACGAAGGCGTGTCGAGGAACTACCAGAGCAACGCGAAACCAGACTTGTTGCTGAACGTGAAAATTATCCCATGGCATTCAGGTACAGCCCAGTCGATGATTATAGTAGATGTGTTCAAATCGGGAATATGTCTAAAATTTGTCCCTACTGTAAGGCCTTGAAATTTAATGGTGAAACAATGGGAATGTGTTGTGCCTCAGGAAAAGTTAAGCCTCCTCAACTGGCTGCACCCCCAGAGCCATTGAAGACTTTGCTTCCTGGAAGTACGTCAGAATCTAAGCGTTTTTGATCAAACATCAGAAAATATAACTCATGTTTCCAAATGACGTCGTTTGGTGCCCAAATCGAAAATCAAGATCAATTTATGCCTACTTTCAAAGTAAAAGGGCAAATTTATCATAGAGTAGGGTCTTTTCTACCATTCTAAGGTGAGAATCATAAATTTTTACAACTGTACTTCATCAGTGATAGCAACTCTGAATTGAATGCACGTTGCGAAATGTTACCCGACGTTGAAAGGACTATCGTTTCCGAATTGCACTTTCTTTTCCACGAAAATAATGATTTAGTGCATCTTTTCAAAACAGCTATCGATTTGATGCCTACTGATACGGATAAAATTGTTATTTCCGCTGACAAAACGCCTACTGGTGAACATGTGCGTAGATAAAAATGCTCCAACTATCGACGAAGTGGCAATCGTTATGGCGGGTGATCAGTTTTTACCTCGAGATATTATTCTTCATAAGCGAAACGCTCGGTTGGTAAGAATTGCTGAAATTCGTCGATGCTACGATGCCTTACAATATCCTATCATTTTTTGGGATGGAGCCGACGGCTATCACTTTAATAATAAATTGATAGATCCATCCACTAATAAACAAACGGATAAGAAATGCAGCGCAATGAATCATTATTCCTATAGACTAATGATTCGTCACAATGAAGATAAATATATTTTAAAATGCCTTCAATTGTTTCACCAATACATCGTTGATATGTATGCAAAGATTGAAAAGAACGTTTGCTATTTATCCGTCTGAATCAGACCAAGCTCCGCTCTGAACAATACATTCATTTGCGAGATGCAGTTTTAAATGACAGTAATACCACTAACGTTGGAGGATTAACGATTTTACCTTAGTCATATGCTGGCAGTCCCCGTCATATGCATGAATATGCTCGAGATGCTATTGCGTATGTTCGTCTCTATGGTCGTCCAAAATCCTATTTATTATATTTACATGTAATCAATCTTGGGACGAGATACAGCAGCTTTTACTTCAAGGACAATCGGTGGTTCATAGATATGACGTTACGGCCCGTGTCTTCCGGCAAAAGTTGAAATCATTGATGAACTACATAGTAAAACTTGAAGTGTTTGGGTCAGTGCGATGCTGGATGTACTCAGTGGAATGGCAAAAACGAGGTTTGCCACACGCACATATACTAATCTGGCTACATTATAAAATTACTTCTATCGAAATTGATGATGTGATTTCCGCTGAAATACCTGATGAAAATGTCGATAAGGGGTTATATGAAATTGTTGTAAAAAATATGATACATGGACTTTGCGGTGCACTGAAGGAAAATTCACCATGCATGGCCAAAGGAAGGTGCACAAAGCAATATCCTCGAAATTTAGTACCCAACACAATTACTGGCAATGATGGTTACCCACAATACAGAAGAAGATCTACTGAAGATGGGGGTAAGATAGCAATAATAAAGAAGCGTAACGGTACCACCATCGAAGTAGATAACCAGTGGGTTGTTCCATATTCCCCTTTATTATCAAAAACATTTAATGCACACATAAACGTTGAATATTGAAACTCCGTGAAGGCAATCAAATACATATGTAAACACGTCAACAAAGTGACATGGCAGTTTTTGGCTTGCAGTCCAAAATCACTGATATCGATGAAATCGTACAATATCAGGCTGGAAGATACATAAGCAGCAATGAAGCGGTTTGGCGAATTCTTTCATTTCCGATACATGAACGAAGTCCAGCTGTTGTTCACTTAGCGGTACATTTACAGAATGGTCAACGTGTTTATTTTTCGGAATCCAAGTGCATCAAAGAGCCCTGAATTCACCGGATACAACGTCAACTGCTTTCTTTTCGTTATGCCAAAATGATTCTTTTGTAAAAAAAACTGCTGTATACTGAAGTGCCTTCGTATTACACGTGGAATACTAAAAATAAATCATTTGAACGTCGAAAACAGGGTAAGTCAGTCGAAGGCCAACCTACCATCTTCAAAGATACCACGATAGGAAGACTACACCATTCACCCCAATCAACATGAATGCTTCTTTCTACGCCTGCTTTTGGTGAATGTACCCGGTCCGACGTCCTTTGAGTATTTGAGAACTGTAAACGGTACTATGCATGACACTTACCGTAGTGCATGCCAAGCTCTGAATTTATTGGAGAATGACCAATACTGGGATAACTGCATCAATGACGCGTGCGAAATGTCAACTCCAAGTCAAATTCGTGCATTGTTTGGAATCATACTAACAACTTGCTCTCCTTCAGCTCCTACAGAGTTATGGGAGAAATTTAAATCGAAAATGTCTGAAGATATACTCCATCGAAAACGGTTAGAGACGTCAGATATGACTTTTGATTTTACATCAGAAATTTATAACTACATTTTAGTTATTATAGAAGATTTGTGCGTATGTATGGCAAACAAACCTCTTCAGGATTTGGGAATGCCTTCACCTAATCGTACCGCTGCTGTTTCGACATGTGTAGAATTGGATCGTGAACAAAGTTACAACACGAGTGATCTGTTGTCGTATGCACAAAATAATATTTCTAGGCTAACGTCTGAGCAAAAAGACATTTATGACACGATAATGCATTGTGTCGATAACAACGTTGGAGAAATCTTCTTTTTGGATGCACCAGGTGGTACTGGTAAAACGTTTGTGATAAAACTGATTCTGGCTTCAATTCGATCAAAAGATGATATAGCGTTGGCAATTGCGTCGTCCGGAATAGACGACGCAATTTATAATGCGCGTAACTAATATGGCGCGTAACGAATTACGCGCGCAGGAGGGGGGCTTGGGGTGGCGCGAAGCGCCACCCCAATAGCAAGTTAAGAATAAAAAAAAATACATGACTATTTTAAAATTAGTTTCACTTATTATGTCATTTAAGACGTAATAAGTGAATGCAATATTTATATACATTTATCTTCCGACAAGATAATTTCATTTATTTTAGCTCGAGTTTAGGATTGCTAAAGCTATTATGTAAACTGCAGAAATATTTATGTGGTCTGAGCAATAATGTTGATTTTTTAATTAAAACTAAAAAAATACTTGAAAACTTTAAAATTGGTTGTGTTTTATGCTAGGTTCTAACATGTGTTTTATGCTAGGTTCTACATTTATCTTTTCTACAAGATAATTTCATTTTATTTTAGTTCTCAGTTCAGAATTGCTAAATTTATCCTTTTATTGTTTAAAGTAATCATTTTCTACGAAAAACCGCAGTTTTCAATAGCTCTGTAGTAGGGAATATTATTAACATCTGCTTGCTTCCTGGAACCAAACCTGTTTTGGCTTGACTCCTAGAGTGCATATCTCTATAACGTATTGCTTTATTTCCGTTTTTTTTTTCATTTTAGTTCTCAATTCAGGATTGCTAAATTTTTTATGTAAGCTGTAAAAATATGCATGGTGTCTGAGCAATAATTTTAAAGTTTATCAAATATAGAAAAGTACCTAAAAATTTTAAAGTTAGTTTCACTTATTACGTCATTTAAGACGTAAAAAGTGGGTGCAATCTATCTACATATATAAAAAAAAGTTGTCTGTGTGTGTGTGTGTGTGTGTGTGTGTGTCGAGTGACGTCATGTTTGTGTGTCGACTGACGTCATGTTTGTCGACTAACGTCATTATAAGGATTGAGCTGTATGCGTCATGAAGTTGTTTGTCGACTGACGTCATGTTTGTCAACTGATGAAATTACGTACCGGGACACCGGGACACAAATGACGACCGGGACACAGGGAATATAAATGACGACCGGGAACCTCAAAGAGAAATTACAGACTGGGACACCCGGACACAAATCACGACCGGGACACAGGGAATATAAATGACGACTGGGACATAGGGACACAACTACAACGGGGACGCCGGGGGCACAGGTGGGATATATAAATGACGACTGGGACACAGGGATTGTTCGAATAGAAATTACAGACCGGGACACAAATGACGACCGGGACACAGGGAATATAAATGACGACCGGGACACTCAAAGAGAAATTACAAACTGGGATACCGGGACACAAATGACGTCCGGGACACAGGGAATATAAATGACGACCGGGACACAGGGACACATCATTAGAATAATGAGGTATAGATCTGAATACGGATTGTTTTTCCCATGGACAATTATATGTTGCATGTTCAAGATTCAGTAAACCTGACAATCTATTTATATGCACAGACAATGGGACAGCGAAGAATGTTGTATATTCGCATGTTTTACGTAGTTAAAAACATAGTGGGACACAGGGACACAACTACAATGGCGCGTAACGACTTACGCGCGCGTGGTGGCGCGAAACGCCACCCCAACAGCTATTATATATATGTAAAAATAAGTTGTCTGTGTGTGTGTGTGTGTTGAGTGACGTCATGTTTGTGTGTCGACTGACGTCATGTTTTTTGATTGACGAAATTACACATCGAGACACAAATGACGACCGGGACACCGGGACATCTATATATATAAAAATAAGTTTTCTGTGTCGAGTGACGTCATGTTTGTGTGTCGACTGACGTCATGTTTGTTGATTGACGAAATTACACACCGGGACATCGGGACACAAATGACGACCGGGACACCGGGACATAGGGAATATAAATGACGACCGGGACACTCAAAGAGAAAGCGACCGGGACACAAGGAATTTTCGATTAGCAATCACCATCAACAAAGCACCGGGACACAAATGACGACCGGGACACAGGGAATATAAATGGCGACCAGGACACTCAAAGAGAAATTACAGACCGGGACACCGGAACACAAATGACGACCGGGACGAAAATGACGACCGGGACACCGGGAATATAAATGACGACCGCGACACTCAAAGAGAAATTACAGACCGGGACACAAATGACGACCGGGACACAGGGAAACAACAACAACGGGGACGCCGGAGGGCACAGGGGGATATATAAATGACGAAAGGGACACAGGGAATGTTCGATTAGCAATCACCATCAACAAAGCTCAAGGGCAATCATTAGAATAATTAGGTATAGATCTGAATACAGATTGTTTTTCCCATGGACATTTATATGTTGCATGGTCAAGAGTCGGTAAACCTGACAATCTATTTATATGCACAGACAATGGGACAGCCAAGAATGTTGTACATTGGCAAGTTTTACGTAGTTAAAAATATATATATATATATCTATCTATATTCACAGGTGGGACACAGGGACACAACTACAATGGCGCGTAACTAATATGGCGCGTAACGACTTGCGCGCGCGGGGGGCTTGGGGGGCGTGAAGCGCCCCCACCAACTGGGTGTTGGGGTAGCGCGAAGCGCCACCCCAACAGCTAGTATTTATATACATTTATCTTCCGACAAGATAATTTCATTTATTTTACTTGGATCGGTAGAGATAGTAAAGCCGGGAAAGTTTTTAGTTAGATTGCTAAAGATATTATGTTGTCTGAGCAATAATTTTCATTTTTTAATGAAAACTAGAAAAATAACTGAAAACTTTGAAATTGATTGTGTTTTATGGTAGGTTCTACCGTGCTCGAAGCATGCTTCCATGAGTATAACTCTTACATTTACTAGCCAGTATAGGCAACTTAATTATAGCTTAGATTTTTAGAGTTATATTTAAAGTCAATCAATTAAAAATTCTCTCCAACGAAGAATCGAATATTGGTCACCCGCGGGACAAGCAGGTACCCCTACCATTCTACCATTGAAGACTAATTAAAGATAAGTTACATATAAGAAATTATAGAAGACTAATGAAAGATAAGCTACATATAAAACACTAGCTGTTGGTATGGCGCTTTGCGCCACACCAACACCTAGTTGGAGGGGGGCGCTTCGTGCCCCTTCAAGCCCATATTAGTTAGGCGCTATTGTAGTTTTGTCCCCGTGTCCCACCTGTGAATATATATATATATATATATATATATATATATATATATATATATATATATATATATATATATATATATATATATATATATATATATATATATATATATATATATATATATATATATATATGTTTTGAACTACGTAAAGCTTGCGAATATACAACATTCTTCGCTGCCCCATTGTCTGTGCATATAAATAGATTGTCAGGTTTACCGACTCTTGAACATGCAACATATAATTGTCCATGGGAAAAACAATCCGTATTAAGATCTATACCGCATTTTTCTAATGATTGCCCTTGAGCTTTGTTGATGGTGATTGCTAATTGAATATTCCCTGTGTCCCCGTCGTCATTTATACATCCCCCTCTGCCCCCCCCCCCCCGGCGTCCCCGTTGTAGTTGTGTTCCCTGTGTCCCGGTCGTCATTTATATTCCCTGTTTCCCGGTATCTCGGTCGTCATTTGTGTCCCGGTGTCCCGGTCTGTAATTTCTCTTTGAGTGTCCCGGTTATCATTTATATTCGCTGTGTCCTGGTATCCTGGTCGTCATTTGTGTCCCGGTGTCCCGGTCTGTAATTTCTCTTTGAGTGTCCCGGTCGTCATTTCTATTCCCTGTGTCCCGGTGTCCCGATCGTCATTTGTGTCTCGGTGTCTCGGTCTGTAACGGCATAAAGTCTTCAATGGCTCTGGTGGTGCAGCCAGTTGAGGAAGTTTAACTTTTCCCGAGGCGCAATACATTCCCATTGTTTCACCATTAAATTTCAAGGCCTTGCAATAGGGACAAATTTTAGACATAGTCCCGATTTGAACACATCTACTCAAGCTATAATCATCGACTGGGCTGTACCTGAATGCCAGGCGATAATTTTCAGGTTGCTCCTAATTCCTAATCTGGCCGTTTCTCTTTGAACCGCAAGCCTGGTTTTGCTTTGCTCCAGTGTTTCGTCCTGGTGTTCAATTTTTGGTATTCTTTTTTTTAGTTTTTTTTTAGTTTTTTCTAATTTTTTCTTCTTTTTTTTTAGTTTTTTTTTTAGTTTTTTAGTTTTCATTCTGTTTTCTTTTTAGTTTTTTTTTAGTTTTTACCTTTTTTAGTTTTTTTCTTCTTTATTCTTTTCTACTTTCTTAGTTTTTCTTTTTTTAGTTTTTTCTTTTTTAGTTTTTAGTGACGTCATATGCGGACCAACAAACACACATATGCGGACAAACACAAAACATGGGCATACTTACAACTTATTTTTATAGAAAACTAGCTGTTGGGGTGGCGCGTCGCGCCCCCCAAGCCCCCCCCCCCGCGCGTGTAAGTCGTTACGCGCCATTGTAGTTATGTCCCTGTGTCCCACCTGTGAATATATATATATATATATATATATATATATATATATATATATATATATATATATATATATATATATATATATATATATATGTATATATATATATATATATATATATATATATATATATATTATATATATATATATATATATATATATATATATATATATATATATATATATATATATATATATATATATATATATACTAGCTGTTGGGGTGGCGCGAACAACCCACTGGTTATATGGAACAACCCACTGGTTATCTACTTCGATGGTGGTTCCGTTGCCATTGTAGGTTCTTCAGTCAATTTACAATTAGAAATTTCTCTTTCAACGGTCTTCTTACAATTAAAAATTTGTCTTTGAACGATATTCTTAAATACCTGTGTCCTGGTCGTCATTTATATTCCCTGTGTCCCGGTCGTCATTTGTGTCCCGGTATCCCAGTCTGTATTCTCTTTGAGTGTTTTTTCTTTTTAGTATTTTTTAGTTTTTTACATTTTTTCTTTTTTCAGTTTTCTTTTTCTTCTTTATTTTTCAGCTTCACTATGAAATACATATCGCCGAACCTTTGTTTTTTTAACTAAAATCTGGTAGGCATTGATGACCTTATCCAAGTCAAAATCCCAAACCCAATCATCATCGCTATCATTTTCAGTTTTGATATGTTTTGACTCTCGCTGTCCAGGTGGATCTTCATCTAACTGCGCGGTTTTGCGTTCTTTAGCCTCAAGCCTGTTTCCTTGCTGTTCTTTTGATTCCTCGGCACGTTTTCTTTTCTGACTTTCTCTATCAGCAGCAAGTTTTTTGGCATAGACTCTTTGAGCATCTTCATCGGCTTTTGCCATTGTAAGTTCATCAGTCATTTTAAACTTAAACATTAATAGATTTCTACGTGAACATATATGTCTTAAATATCTTTAATGACGTCACTGTCATAGCAAAAATGACGACAACTAACTTCATGACGTCAGTCGACACAGAAACATGACGTCACCTGACAGACAGGCACACAGACAGACAACTTATTTTTATATATATACTAGCTGTTGGGGTGGCGCTTCGCACCACCCCAACACCTAGTTGGTGGGGGTGCTTCGCACCCCCCAAGCCCCCCCGCGCACGTAAGTCGTTACGCGCCATATTAGTTACACGCCATTGTAGTTGTGTCCCTATGTCCCTCCTGTGAATATAGATAGATATATATATATATATATATATATATATATATATATATATATATATATATATATATATATATATATATATATATATATATATATATATATATATATATATATATATATATATATATATATATATATATATATAAAAATAAGTTGTCTGTGTGTGGATCTGTGGATGGATCAGGTGACGTCACCTGAAAAAACTGGATCAGTTGACAAAACTGAAAACTGAAAAAACTAAAAAAAGGCAAAAACTACAAAAAAAACTAAAAACTAATAAAAAAAATAAAAAAGCTAAAAAACTAAAAAAACTAAAAAAAGGCAAAAACTACAAAAAAAACTAAAAACTAATAAAAAAGCTAAAAAACTAAAAAAACTAAAAAAAGGCAAAAACTACAAAAAAAAACTAAAAACTAATAAAAAAAAATAAAAAAGCTAAAAAACTAAAAAAACTAAAAAAACTAAAAAAAGGTAAAAAACTAAAAAAACTAAAAACTAAAAAAAACTAAAAAAAAGGAAAAAAACTGAAAAATAAGCTAAAATAAAGGTAAAAACCAATAAAAAACTAAAAAAAAAACTGGAAAAACTAAAAAACGGCAAAAACTACAAAAAAAAATAAAAACTAATAAAAAAAGTAAAAAAGCTAAAAAACTAAAAAAACTAAAAAACTAAAAAAGGTAAAAAACTAAAAAAAATAAAAAATAAAAAAAACTAAAAAAAAAGGAAAAAACTGAAAAATAAGCTAAAATAAAGGTAAAAACCAATAAAAAACTAAAAAGAAAAAAAGGAAAAAACTAAAAAAAATTTTCATCTAAAAAACTAAAAAAAACTAAAAAAGGTAAAAACTAAAAGAACTAAAAAAGAAAAAAATAAATGACGACACTCAAAGAGAAAGCGACCAGGACAAAAGGAATGTTCGATTAGCAATCAACAAAGCACCGGGACACAGGGAGTATAAATGACGACCAGGACATAAGTAAAAAAAAAAACTAACAAAACTAAAAAGAAGGTAAAAACTACAAAAAAAACTAAAAAGAAAAAAACTAAAAAAAGGCAAAAACTACAAAAAAAACTAAAAACTAATAAAAAAGCTAAAAAACTAAAAAAACTAAAAAAAGGCAAAAACTACAAAAAAAACTAAAAACTAATAAAAAAAATAAAAAAGCTAAAAAACTAAAAAAACTAAAAAAACTAAAAAAGGTAAAAAACTAAAAAAAAACTAAAAACTAAAAAAAACTAAAAAAAAGGAAAAAACTGAAAAATAAGCTAAAATAAAGGTAAAAACCAATAAAAAACTAAAAAAAAAAACTGAAAAAACTAAAAAAGGCAAAAACTACAAAAAAACTAAAAACTATTAAAAAAAGTAAAAAAGCTAAAAAACTAAAAAAACTAAAAAAAGGTAAAAAACTAAAAAAAATAAAAAATAAAAAAAAACTAAAAAAAAGGAAAAAACTGAAAAATAAGCTAAAATAAAGGTAAAAACCAATAAAAAACTAAAAAGAAAAAAAGGAAAAAACTAAAAAAAATTTTCATCTAAAAAACTAAAAAAAAACTAAAAAAGGTAAAAACTAAAAGAACTAAAAAAGAAAAAAATAAATGACACTCAAAGAGAAAGCGACCAGGACAAAAGGAATGTTCGATTAGCAATCAACAAAGCACCGGGACACAGGGAGTATAAATGACGACCAGGACATAAGTAAAAAAAAAAACTAACAAAACTAAAAAGAAGGTAAAAACTACAAAAAAACTAAAAAGAAAAAAAAACTAAAAACTAATAAAAAAACTAAAAAATCTAAAAATCTAAATAAACTAAAAAAGAAAAAAAAAGGAAAAAAATAAAGGAGAAAAACAAAACTAAAAAACGAATGTATATACAGACCGGGACACCGGGATACAAATGACGACCGGGACACAGGGAATATAAATGACGACCGGGACACAACTACAACGGGGACACCGGGGGAAACAGGGGGATATAAATGACGACCGGGACACCGGGACAGGGAATGGTCGATTAGCAATCACCATCAACAAAGCTCAAGGGCAATCATTAGAATCATGAGGTATAGATCTGAATACAGATTGTTTTCCCATGGACCATTATATGTTGCATGTTCAAGAGTCGGTAAACCTGACAATCTATTTATATGCAAAGACAATGGGACAGCAAAGAATGTTGTATATTCGCAAGTTTTACGTAGTTAAAACCATATATATATATATATATATATATATATATATATATATATATATATATATATATATATATATATATATATATATATATATATATCTATCTATATTCACAGGTGGGACATAGGGACACAACTACAATGGCGCGTAACTATTATGGCGCGTAACGACTTACGCGCGCGGGGGGGCTTGGGGGGGGGGCGCGAAGCGCCCCCACCAACTAGGTGTTGGGGTGGCGCGAAGCGCCACCCCAACAGCTAGTATATATATATATATATATATATATATATATATATATATATATATATATATATATATATATATATATATATATATATATATATATATATATATATATATATGTTTTTAACTTCGTAGAACTTGCGAATATACAACATTCTTTGCTGTCCCATTGTCTGTGCATATAAATAGATTGTCAGGTTTACCGACTCTTGAACATGCAACATATAATGGTCCATGGGAAAACAATCCGTATTCAGATCTATACCTCATGATTCTAATGATTGCCTTTGAGCTTTGTTGATGGTGATTGCTAATCGACGATTCCCTGTGTCGCCGTCGTCATTTATATATCCCCCTGTGCCCCCCGGCGTCCCCGTTGTAGTTGTGTCCCTGTGTCCCGGTCGTCATTTATATTCCATGTGTCCCGGTCGTCATTTGTGTCCCGGTGTCCCAGTCTGTGATTTCTCTTTGAGGGTCCCGGGCGTCATTTACATTCCTTGTGTCCCGGTGTCCCGGTCGTCATTTGTGTCCCGGTGTCCCGGTCTGTATATACATTCGTTTTTTGAATTGGTCTTTTTTTTTAGGTTTTAGTTTTTTACCTTTATTTTAGTTTTTTAGTTATACCTCATGATTCTAATGATTGCCCTTGAGCTTTGTTGATGGTGATTGCTAATCGAACATTCCCTGTGTCCCCGTCGTCATTTATATATCCCTCTGTGCCCCCGGCGTCCCCGTTGTAGTTGTGTCCCTGTGTCCCGGTCGTCATTTATATTCCCTGTGCCCGGTGTCCCGGTCTGTATATACATTCGTTTTTGAAATGGTATATGATGAAATAAATTTTTGTATTTTTCCCCTTTTTTTCTTTTTAGTTTTTTTTGGTTTTTACTTTTTTTTAGTTTTTTTAGTTTTTTTTCTTTTTTCTTTTTAGTTTTTTTTTCTTTTTATTTTTTAATTTTGTTTTTCTCCTTTATTTTTCATTTTTTTTTCATTTTTTTATTTTTTTTCTTTTTTAGTTTTTTTAGTTTTTTAGCTTTTTTAGTTTTTTTATTAGTTTTTTTTTTAGTTTTTTTTGTAATTTTTACCTTTTTTTTTATTTTTTTTTATTTTTTTTTACTTATGTCCTGGTCGTCATTTATACTCCCTGTGTCCCGGTCGTCATTTGTGTCCCGGTGCTTTGTTGATGGTGATTGCTAATCGAACATTCCTTTTGTCCCGGCCGCTTTCTCTTTGAGTGTCCCGGTCGTCATTTATATTGCCTATGTGCCGGTGTCCCGGTCGTCATTTGTGTCCCGATGTCCCGGTCTGTAATTTCGGTGTCCCGGTCTGTATATACATTCGTTTTTGAATTGGTATATGATGAAATGAATTTTTAGTTTTTTTCCTGTTTTCTTTTTAGTTTTTTTTTTTGGTTTTTAGCTTTTTAGTTTTTTTTGTAGTTTTTACCATTTTTTTAGTTTTTTTATTTTTATTTATATTTTTTTAGTTTTCTTTTTCTCCTTTTGTTTTTCAGTTTTTTTCTTTTTTTTTAGTTTTTTTCTTTTTAGTTTTTTTTTAGTTTTTTACCTTTTTTTTATTTTTTTAGTTTTTTAGCTTTTTTAGTTTTTTTTATTAGTTTTTAGTTTTTTTTTTGCTACATCGGCTTGAATACATTCGTTTTTGAATTGGTATACGATGAAATAATTCAGACGTCATATGCGGACAAACACGACGTCACTCGACAGACAGACAGACAACTTATTTTTATATATAGGCTATAGATAGATTATGATTCTAGATTGTTTTTATATATATAGATATAGTAAGCTAGAAATTTGTCAGTTGCTAGCTTCAAATGGTGCAAAAGTAAATTGTTTAACATCAAAAAATGACACGCCCTTAATCTTTGCGTACTGTAATGTTAATGACATATATTCATATATTTCTGAATATTTTCTAGCAAACAATGCAACATTTTCTGACGAGATGGTGTTTTCCTGGCAGGAACTTCATATTTTGTAGTTTTTTTTGTGTTTAAGTAAATAAATAGAAAATTGTCAAATTGTCATGCCAAAAATATTTCGAAGGGGTTTCCGCAGTCATGATTGATACCGATGTGATTTGCTTGGTAGTTAGATTTCGCTCTACAGTCATGAGAAATGCCTTTTTTCTTTGTGATAATTAACCGGTAGCATCTTGGAACTGCTTTAAGTGAAGGTGATTGTGCTGCAGATATCAAGTGCCACCCACTCTTTATAGCGCGGGAAGCTATTCAAATTTAAAAAAAATATATGTTTGCTAGTGTTTCAATAAATGGTGATACAGGAAATTGAAATATTGATCCAATTTATAACATTCTTGCGAAAAATGAACCAGTTGTTAACGAGGGTATTAAGATCTTACAAAATCCCCTAAAGATGAGATTAAATACAAGGCCCAGGAGAGTTACATCGCTGATAGCATACAACATTATTATTTCACAATAGAATAATTAACTTAATTTTAATTTAATATAATTTTTATCCAGTTCCTTTGGTGCTTTCATCGAAGCAACTCTTTTAATAATAGCAACCCAAGTGATCTGTTGCGGCAATTTTAGTTTAATATTGGTCGTGTTTTTTTCTGTGTTTTCAGTTTATTTTAGTTTTTAATCTTTGTTTCTTTTACGCTGAAGACGCCTCCTTTTTATAAAGGTGAAATATCTGCGTCGTCTTAGTTTTTTTCGCTACTGACGAAGTCTCGTTTTGTCTGTTTTCTACATTGAGTTTTCACTCTTTGTTCCATTCCAAGTTTTGCCTTCTCTACTTTTACACCTCTGTTCTCATTTCCTTTTCTTCGTTTTTTCAGGTACTGCCCCTGTCATTGGTCTTCATATCTATGATTACATTCAATAACTTATGTTTGAAGTATGTTGGGGTGTCGTTTTACTATGTTGGAAGATCATTAACAACCGTCTTTAACGTCTTAATGACGTATATTATTCTTAGTAAGTTATTATAGTCAATGTGATAATGTTGGCAGCGAAAAGGGATGTCCCTCCCGTGCAATAAATAGTATTTTCTCTACTCTTATCATGCATAACGAACGATTATCATCTGTGATGATTATCTAGTAAATTGTAAATGTTATTTCGAAAGTAAATCTCATAGAACTTTGAATTTAATTTTGAAAAGCTCAGTAATGGCTCATTTGATTTCACTTCATAGCTAATGAGAAGTGTTGCACTTAAAAGACATTAAAAATCATAATAAACTTTAAAATAGTCTTATTTTACATGCACCCAAAACCAAGCAAGGAGGAGGCTGGATACAAGGAAATCTTTGGTACTTCACCATTCGGAGTTTAAATCCACTAACGCGACTCACAGAGGAGCGTTACTCAACAATACAATAAAAAAAAAAAAAAAATGCTGAACTTGAATTAAATATTGACGAAGACTGCTCTGCCTTTCCACATCAAACAAGCTCAACTTAGAAACGACCGGAAAATTTTTTCCAAGGCAGTGTAATCCAGGAATGAGTTCTGGTTGAACTTCGTTGAAGTGAGGATGCTAGGGCTGTTTTAAAAAGATTTTTTTTAAAACATTCTTATTTTTATTTTCGTATATATATATATATATATATATATATATATATATATATATATATATATATATATATATATATATATACTAGCTGTTGGGGTGGCGGTTCGCGCCACCCCAGCACCTAGTTGGTATTATACCTCATTATAGTTAGTACAATTACCACCAACTATAATAGTTGGTTATAGTTAGTATAATTACCAACTATAACTATTATACCAACTATGATTGTTGGTATTATGGTACCAACACCTAGTTGGTACTATACCTCTTTGTTCTAATGATTGCCCTTTAGCTTTGTTGATGGCGATTACTCATCAAACATTCCCTGTGTCCCCGTCGTCATTTATATATCCCCCTGTGCTCCCGGCTTCCCCGTTGTAGTTGTGTCCCTGTGTCCCGGTCGTTATTTATATTCCCTGTGTCCCGGTCGTCATTTGTGTCCCGGTGTCCCAGTTTGTAATTTCTCTTTGAGTGTCTCGGTCGTCATTTATATTCCCTGTGTCCCGGTCGTCATTTGTGTCCCGGTGTCCCGGTCTGTATTTTCTCTTTGAGTGTCCCGGTCGTCATTTATATTCCCTGTGCCCCGGTCGTCATTTGTGTCCCGGTCTGTAGTGTCATCTTATAATGACGTCATATACAAAGCCTTATATACTTATAATGACGTCATATGCAAACCCACAAACAAACATGCATACATACAACTTATTTATATATATATAGAGATATAGTTTCTTTTTTAGTTTTTCTCTTTTACTTTTTCTTTTTTTTAGTTTTGCAGCTCTTTTAGTTTTTTTTTTAGCTTTTTTTTTAGTTTTTCATCTTTTTTATTTTTTCCTTTTTTTAAGTTTTTTCTTTTTAGGTTTTTTCTTTTTTTGGTTTTTTCGCGCCATATTAGTTACGCGCCACTGTAGTTGTGCGCCCGTTGTGGCATTTCGCTTTGAAGGGTTAACTCCAGGTTTTTTACCGATCCAATAAATAAGTTCCCTTGAAAAGTCGTGCAAAGTGCTAAGCAATGCAAAATTAAAAAGGAACAAAAATGACTAGATTACCAAAATAATTACGAAATGAATAAAGTAGTTATTCTATATCTCCGCTTCCTTTCTCTCATATTTCTGAATATTTTGCCCCATAAATTTGTATTTATGTACTTCTTTTTTTTTTAGAGATATTTAAGATTTGTTCGAACCTAAAATTGAAATATGCAGATTGCAAACTATAGAAAACTGTAAAAGGTCGTAAATGTCTCTAAATGGCTAAAATATGTAAGAGTGTGCCTACATTTGACCTTTTTTTGTGAAACTGCAGTGGAATTCTCAACCAATCAATAGACGCTTTTTGAGCTCTACAGATTTTCAGTCACGTTTTCTAGAAAGCATCAAATATAGACGCGCGTTAAGAAAAAAAAATTATTTTATGCGGAACTGCAAAATTCATAGAAAATCATAACAGTGTTAAAATTTTGTAATAATAAAAAAAAAAAAACTGGCTAGAAAGAAAAATTGAATTAGTCAGAATATGTTTTAATGGGAGTATACTATTGTATCTAGTAACCTATTAAGAGTGCATATTTTAATTAGATTCTTTGAATAATGAAAGCTTTAAAAAAACAATTTTTCCACTGATAAAAAAAATATTTCAGAATTTGACGTGACTGTAGTAGAATATATATTAAGTCAAAAGACAGAAAGAAAGGGACACTACGAAAAACTGAATGAAAGATGCCTGAGCAAGAAAAGGAGAGAGAAAAAAATAAATACCATAAAAAGATACGAGAGAATAAAAAGTAACTAAAACGCGCTACCATGGACTCATTATACTGATTGACTAGACTTATTATACTCATGAACTGAAAACGAGTAGAAATTATTCCGTATATGAGGAGGTTCGCCCCCTCGTCAATACCTCGCTCTTTACACTAAGATTCAAATTTTGTTCCAATTATTTAGGAATCTTTAGGAATTTTAAAAATAATGCTGGGAAATCCGGCGCCCCGTTCATGGAAAATTCTCTTCCCCCATAGAAAACTCTTCCATGGAGATCCTCCCTTGTAACCAACTCCCCCCCCATACCAGAAAAATACCCCTGTCTGTATACTTCTCATTAACCAATACTGTATATGAAAAATGGGTAAATTTCATAAGTTGCAGCCCTTCCCCCAGGGATTGTGGGGGATTAAGTCGTTCTCAAGGACATAGTTATTACATTTTTCGACAATGCTGAACAAAGCGGCTCTCTCAAAATTTTGTTCCAATGACCTTTGGGAAAAAATGAGCGTGGGGGGAGGCGGGCTATTTGCCCTCCAATTTTTTGGTCACTTAAAAAAGGCACTAGAACTTTTAATTTCCGTTCGAATGAACCCTCTTTTGACATTCTAGGACCACTGGGTCCTTGCGATCATCGTGGGAAAAAATATAGTAAAAACAACAAATAAACACACAAAAAAATGGCAAAAAATGCAAAATTCTACATCTTTGCAGATAGAAGCTTGTAATTTCTAAAGTAGGGTTCTCTGATACGCTTAATCTACTGTTGTTATTTTCATTTTATGACTTTCAGAGCTTGTTTTCCCCTTTTTTTGAAAATAAGGCAAATTTTCTCTGGTTCTTAACTTTGTTGGGTAAGACTAAACTTGATGAGCCTTATTTATTTGAAATCAGCATAAAAATCTGATTCTTTCGATGAATCCATTGTTATCAAAATTCCGTTTTTTAGAGTGTCGGTTACTATTGAGCCGGGTCACTCCTTACTTACAGTTCGTTACCACGAACTGTTGATTGTTTTGTTTATTACGTGAATTTGTTTATTCAAAATGTTGGTACTTTAATATTGTTTTATACAACCATATGCACCATTTATTTAGGAACAATGCATGTGTAACTTATTTGGATTTCTATTTTCCAGAAACAAAGACATCTACTGGAGCCTTTGTATGTTGTGCTGTCATAGTCTCCGGATTTTGGCTAGGAGTTGACCAGGAAGGATCAACTGGTTAGTCCTTTCACTTTGTGAAATTAAAAAAGGTGTATATGTAAAAATAATGAGGCTCCTTCTCTATGATTGAAATATATATGCACATAGTAGGGCTAATCTGGTATGAGATTCTAAATTTTATGCATAGCCTAGGTTAATACAGGTTGCCTGTCTTTCAATTTATAAATGAAACTTTTTTTTGTACTATTTTCATTGATCTTTTTTATGGTCTATTCTAGTTTTGACTTTTTTCAATTTATAGGCTAAGTGTTTTTGGATTTTAAGCCAAAATATTTGGGCTTTAATAGTTTATGTCATTCACTGCTTTAATTAAAGTTTTAAAACAAAACAAATTAAATTAAAAATTAATCAAATTAAAATAATTAAAATTAAAGTTGTAAAATAAATTAAAAATAAATAAATTGAAAATATATGTGAAAATAATAAGCCTGCGCTGAGCACTCTACATGGTTGAAAGATCTATCCGCATGGTAGAGGTTTTTTCGATGTGAGATTCTAAGAAAAAGGAGTAATCTTTTTTTTTAACAATCTTATGCATAATACTACTGCTTGTCAGGTTAATACTATTTGTCATTCTTTCTATTTATATTAATAGAGAGATTGTTATTAGTAGAAATCGGTATTTTATCGGTATGATTATATTAGTAGAGATCGGTATATTTAAAAACTCGTAGCATAGCTAAATTCAGTTTTTTTGTACAAAATCATACATTTCAACAAAAATCACACACTCTAACTCAGCATTGAAAATTGGCGCAATGAGTTGGCATAACGATTAGTTCTAACTTTTGGGGGTTGAAGATGTTTTGTAACTAAGTTCGACTATTGGGAGGGGCTGGTTTGGTTAGTAGTGATTGGTGGCTCTTATTGGCTAGGGTGGATTTTCCAAATTGCTGAATAAGGTGTTCAAGCCGGACTTTAAGTGGAGATAAATTTTATTTAGTGAGCGCTTGATCATAGGGTATGTCGCAGTTTCTGAGTATATTCCTTGTTAATCTTTTCTGGACGGACTCTATGTCGCGTAATAGGTACGCTGTGCGGATAGCAGATGGACCTCACACCGGGCACGCATACTGGAGCAACGGGCGAACATAATACATGTAGGCATGGAGAAGACTTTCAGTATCACACCCAAAACGCCTCATTTTGGTAAGTGTCTGAAGGCTTGCATTAGCCTTGTGGACGGTTAAATTAATATGGGCACTGAAACTACAGTCACTAGTGAAAGTTACTCTTAATATTTTCATTTCGTTCACAATCGGGAAAGGGACTAGAGGCATATCTATATTCCGCTTCAGAGGGTTGAAACGAATTATCTTCGACTTGGCTACGTTGATGGTAAGATCATGACTAGAGCATTCGGTCTTTAGCTGATCAAATAACTGGTCTGAAAACTGCTTTGTTATAATAGTGTTTTGGACCAGGTAAGCGAGCTCTATGGACAGATCATCTACAAACTTGTAACGGTCGTCGTGATAACTAAGCAGGGAATTAAATTACACCCAGGAAAATTATTCCAGCTAATTCCGTGCCTTGTGGGGCCCCGCAAGAAGCATCTGACCATGATGAATCCGAATCGTTTTCGTGGAGTGCAGAGACTTTGTTTTCGACCAGTTAAGAAGTCAAGTACAAGGCCAAGGGTGCGCCGTTTGGCACCCATTTCCTGGAGATTCATGCCTGCTGTCAGGTGGTGGATTAGGTCAAAGGACTTTCGGAAATCCACTGCGCAAATGTTGACGAAACAGTTACTTTTTTCGAGCCATCGGAGGACACAGTCAAATATCCATACTAGGTAGATTGTAGTACTACACTAGGGGAGCCCACCGTACCAGAATTTATCAATACGCCCATGAATTTGTTTCAGAAGAAACTTGAATATGAAGGCCTCAGTTACTTTCACCAAACAAGGTGTAAGTGAGATCGGGCGGAGATCGTCGCATGCACTAGGAGGGGGGGGTCTTTTTAGGGATAACTCCAATATAGGCCCGTTTCCACTGTGACGGGAAATAGCCGGAAGCAAAACACTCGTTTATGATGATTAACAGTGGTAATGCTATGAAAGCTGCATATTCACGTAGCAATTTGGCAAGTAATTCACCAGGGTATGAAGATGTATTCGGTTTAATCTTCCGTAATTCAGTATAAACGTCGAACTCGCTAACTATTAGGTTGCTCTCAGGCTCACAATTTTCAAGTATGATGGACTTTTCGTTAGCCGTAATAGGTGGATAGGTAGTGCAGATCTTGGTGAAGAATTCGCTCACTTACTTTTCACTTTTTTTGTATTATTTTCATCAGTCTTTTTACAGTTATTCCAGGTTTTTTTGTACGTGCCTGGGTGGGGCTTTAATAGTTTATTTATTCGCTGCTTTAATGAAAGCTTCACTTGTCTGTGTTATCATTTTATTAAAAAAAAAGTTTATTTAACTGAAAGTAAGGATAAACATTAAAACTTAAAATGAACAGAAACTATTCCGTATATGAAAGAGGCTGTCCCATCCTCAACGCCGTGCTCTTTACGCTAAGTTTGAATCTTTCTCACAACTGTACTTTTTAAAACAATAAAAAACTTTAGCGTAAAGAGCGGGGCGTTGAGGAGGGGACAGCCGCTTTCATATGCGGAATAATTTCTGTTCATTTTAAGTTTTAATGTTGCTCCTTAATTTCAGTTAAAAAAACTTGTTTTATTTATTTATTTTCTAAACGTTTATGAATTAATACAGATTTTCATTTTAGCTCACCGTACATAAATAATAATAAAGAAAAATGCATATTAATTTTACTTTTTTCGGCTAAATGGCTTTTTCAAAGTTTTGATCGGACGATTTTGAGAAAAAAGGGGCGGGGAAGGGGGCCTAGTTGCCCTACTTAAAAAGGCCACTAGAACTTTTAATTTTATTTACGAATGTTTTTATTATTAATAAGTATACGTAACGTACAAATTAACTTGTTTAACGAACTTCTATATTCCTATTTATTTATTATGTATGTGAGGGGGTTTACCCCCTAATCGACACTAAAGTTCAAATTTTGTTCTAATTCTCTAAGAGTGACCCTTGAATCACAAAGGCCGTTTAATAAGGATAATAGCTCTTTTGCAATTACTAAAAATACTTTAGCGTAAAGAGCTAGGTATTGAGGAGGGGACGAACCCCCTCATATACGGAATAATTTCTGTTCAATTTAAGTTTCAACGTTGCTCCATACTTTCAGTAAAAAAAAAAAAAAAACTTGTTTTTTTTTTAATTTAATTTCTGAACGTTTATGAATTAATGACCTCTGAATCACAAAGGCCATATAATTAGAATAAATAGCTCTTTCGAAATTAATAAAAATACTTTAGCGTAAAGAGCTAGGTACTGAGGAGGGGACGAATCACCTCGTATACGTATTAATTTCTGTTCACTTTAAGCTTTAATGTTGCTCTATACTTTCGATTAAAAAAAACTTGTTTTTTTTTTATTTAATTTCTGAATGTTTTTGAATTAATGACCCCTGATCACAAAGGCCGTTTAATTAGAATAAATAGCTCTTTTGAAATCACTAAAAATACTTTAGCGTAAAGAGCTAGGTATTAAGGAGAGGACGAACCCCATATAGGTAATAATTTCTGTTCACTTTTATTGTTGCTCCTTACTTTCAGCTGAAAAAACTTGTTTTTTATTTAATTTCTCATTCATTCTTTTTAAATAATGGTGGAAAATCCAGCGCCCCTTTCATGAAAATTCTCTTTCCCCACGATAAATTCCTCTACGGAAAGATCTTCTCACGTAAAACCCTCCACCAACAGAAAAAATCCCCCCCTGAAAACGTCAGTATACTTCCCAATAACCAATAATGTAAACAACGGGCAAAAGTCATAACTTGCAGCCATTCCCCTGGGGACTGTGGGGGATTAAGTCGTCCTCAAAGATATATTTACCAGAATTTCGACTAGGCTGAACAAAATGTCTATCTCAAATTTTGATTCGGTGACTTTGGGAAAAAGTGAGTGTGAGAGGGGGCCTAGCTGCCCTCCAATATTCTTGGTCACTTAAAAACCTCACTAGAACTTTTAATTTTCGTTAAAATAGTCCTCTTGCGTCATTCTAGAACCACTAGATCAATACGATCAACCCTGGGAAAAAAACAACAGCAAAAAAAAAACAAATAAACACGCATTCGTGATTTTTCTTCTGGATAAAAAATACAAAATTCCACATTTTGGCAGAAAGGAGCTTGAAACCTCCAAAGTAGGACTCTCTGATACGCTGAATCTGATGGTGTAATTTTCATTAGATTCTGTGACTTTTAGGGGGTGTTTTCACCTTTTTTTGAAAATAAGACAAATTGTCTCAGGCTTCTAACTTTTGATGGGTACTAAACTTGATGAAACTTATATATCTAAAATCAGCATAAAAATTCCATTCTTTTGATGTATAAATTGGTATCAGAGTCCTGTTTTTTAGAGTTTTAGTTACTATTGAGCCGGGTCGCTCCTTACTGCAGTTCGTTACCACGAACTGTTTGATTTATATATCTGAATGCTAGGTAAAGCAGAAATCTTAAAGCTTAAATTGTTGGAAAACTATAGGTTCTATGAATGTCTTAGCTCTATGACTATCTACCTTAGATCTTCTGCCCTAGGAATGACGCATGGACGGATAATAAATAGACATATCTGTTAACAAATGAACTAATCTCCTTTTTATACAATCCTAATAAGGGTGGATTAATGCCAGATTTGCCTCTCACTCAATTGGACTCTCTGTCTTGGCTTTTTCTACAATTGAACACGGTTTGATGCCAAAAACTATTCAATTTTAATTCAAACTTTTAACTCGACCAAGTCCGTTGATTTTTGAATTAAAATTGAATAGTTGTGGGCATCAAGCTGTGGCTAATTGCAGAAAAAGCCAAAATAGATAGTCCAATTGAGTGAGAGGCAAATCTGGCATTAACCCCCTTATTAGGATTGTATAAAAATGATGTTAGTTCATTTGTTAATACATATTTCTATCTATTACCAGAATCAAGACAGATTGTCCTATTGTCCTATATGTCTATCTACTATCCGTCCATGCGTCATTCCTAGGGTAGAAGAACTAAGGAAGATAGGCATAGAGCTAAGATAGTCGTAGAACCTATATTTTTCCAAGTGTTTGGTTGAATGGCACGGGTAAACGGTGGGAGTAAGTATGACTCTCTTATTGGACCATTACTTGTTTGTTATCTTTTAGCAAGTCACGCCCACCTAGAGTCTCAGGTAGGTTGACCAATAATTTTAAATTGACATAGGACCATTAGATTGCCTGGAATGAGAGGTAAACAAGGCACGCCTACCTATGTTCTTAGGCAGATATTATACCAAGAATTAAGAATTGACACAGGGCCGTTAATTTGCGTGTAATTCTCTGCTTTTTGATTGAATTTTTTTTTCATTTATTGCATTTTCTCTTCTTTGTTTAATACTTATTAAATCTACCTTATTCCTAAATGTGTGATCCTAACATTATCCTCTCACCTCCCCTCCTCGAATTCTTAAGGATTTTTCTCTTTATATTGTACAGTTTCCTTGATAATCGCGTATCTTCGCTGTTTTGATGGCTCTCTCCCTTCTATTCCCAGGACCTATGTTTGTTTATACATGTTGGTCTACCTTACCATACTCACTCAACATTTAGGAGTGAATCCTATCTTAGTCTGTTGGCCGGTGACTTAAAATTCAATTCTGTATAGGTTTTATCAGTTTTCATTTTTTTTTTATCTAAAAATAGTTACTTGATCCAGGCATTTTTTATTCCCCCCCCCTTTTGTTTAAAAAAAATACCTTTTTGGGGATATTTTCATTGAAAAACCTTTGGTTTAATGTTTTCATTGGCAAAAAGTAAAAAACAACATATATGACTCCCCCCCTAGATTACAGTTTTACAGCTTTGCAGCTAGATTACAGCTTTACATTTTCATAAATTTGCTGATAAACAGTTGAAAATTGAAACTTAGAAAATCAGCTATTCAATAAGATTATCCTATAGGTCAAATAGCAACGCATTTTCCTATAAGATAGTATGTGAGTTACCAGCACCTATAGACATGGTTTTGACTTTCAAATAAGATAGTTTAACTTGCATTAAACAAAAATTTAAGACAATATACCAGTGTAAACTGCACACATACTTTGTGAACAGTATTGCCATCTAATTTTGTATCAAACTAGATTCCCTCAGAGAATCACCTACTGGCACTCCAAAAAATTGAAGAAAACCTGACGTTTTCGTAAAATATACTGCATCTTGATAATAGGTTGTATGGCGACTAGTTAATCCCGTTGAGGAGCTAGTATACGCACCACGATATATAAGCATATAATATAATGTACTTGCTACAGGTTAACTACCATTTCACCAGCAATACTTTATTGGCGTTGCTTATCATCCGTTATTGGCAAATTATTGTCAATTATTGGCTTATTTTTGTTTTTTTTTAGTGGTGGCCGGTATTTTTTTCAATGAAGAAATCTACATTTGAGTGATAAAAATTGAATGTCAATAATGTTATAGAAAAATTATAAATTGTTAAAAATGTTACGTCTTAGTAGTCTACGATTATAGTCTTTCTTGGATTTCAGCTTATTATAAATCAAACCGTCTTTATTTAATGTCAAAAAATGTTCATAGAAACCGATAGCGGTGCATTGGCAAATATATTACCTAATTTGAATTCACAATTTCTACATAAACGACGTTGCCAACATTGATGTTCTCAGTGAACTACCTACAGGTAAGTGCGCACCCAAAAACAACCAAAAACTTGCTATAATACACTGATAAGCGGCTTAAAAAGGCCAGTAAGATAGTACCGATGGAACGGTATCCGGCCTGAACATCATCTTAAAACTTGACTACATAATTAAAAGCTGTTTCTACAGAATAAGTTTTTCAAAGAAAAGTAACGAGCCCCATCTAACCAGAAATGAGCAGAAATAAAGTCAAATAATTTTCCCAGCGTAAAACTACCGCAAAATCACCATCAATAAATAAATGAAACACAAAACGAACAGAAATTAAAATGAATAACTGAGTCAAACTCAAAACGAGCTGAAATTAACATGAATAGGGTTGACAACCCCACATGCCGTCTCAAGACCAGAACATAAAAGTCAAAACTCGTTCCGAATAGAGCAAATCTGTTGTTACCAATTCGCAAATTACAACTTTTTAGGACTACTTTAAGCGGGGTAGGGCCCACTAGAAACGCTTGAAAGAGAGGTTTACGTGACGATCCGTCGCCACATGGAATGCCATCCTTATAGAGATCCTGGAAAATGTATCTCTCGAGTCGGTTAAGAGAAGACATAACTAATATTTGAAACTAGAAGCGGGGCAATTACCAGGACTAGTGTCTTATCGTCACTTGGGATGGAGCCGTGAAGCCTGTAGTGAAAAGAAGCAAAAAAAAACAAAAAAACACTAGCTTAAATAAAGTAATTTTATAGCCGCTAATAAAATTTGTAATGCATAATTCTTATCAACTATCTTACTAAATGTTAATAAAAAGAAGTTTAATCTTCTTGCTGTCTGACCACAAAGCATGGTTATATAGAAAAAAATCCTAATAATAAGAGAAAAAAAAAATCAAAAATAAGGGTGACTAAAATCGTATTATGGAGCAGATTTTAGTTGATAGGTCGTATAATATAATCTGCTGCACAATATGTGGCCACGAGCCGTTGTTTGTCCATTCCTAGTCTAGAGTATTCTTTTTTTTCTTTCCACTTGTTTTATTGCTAAACATTTTTATTAAAATAATCTTATCATAAATTTACTGATTCTATAATTAACAGGAACTGGATTATTCAACAGTACCCTTTAATTTTTTTACCTTTTTCCCAACAGAAAAAAAAAACTATTTTGAAAAACTTCATAAGCAGTATCTTAGCCGTTCTGGAAAATTAAGAGAGTATCAGAAATACTCATTTTCTTTTTGCGACAATTTTATCTTATCTGTGAATCATTAAGTCTGGAAGACATGTTACTTGTGCTTGAATCTCAGCAAATATGGTGGAAATTCCCACTCAACTATTTTACTCCATATATTGGTTGAAATGGTATGCTTTTTCCAACACAAGAATTTCGTATTTTGCAAGCCGACTGCCATGAAGTTTGTATGAGTTTAATTTTAGTCGCAAGCGAAAACTTGCAGTATCTGTGATAAGACTTGATAAGACTCTTAACATATTGTGCATTCTAATTGGACATGATTGCACGGATTGCTCATTCCGATTGCATTGAAATTGTATTGAAAAGAAATTTTAGTTTTAGGTGGAGTCAGAATTCTCTTCCTAGAACCGTCGAGTAAAGTTGTATTTTAAGCTGGTGTTTCACAGAAAAGCACCAGGTGAGTCAGACAATTGGAAATCTGGTGTTTTAGATCCACTAATTGACTAAAATTTAAAGGGGTGAATATATAATTCGAAACATCTAGTGGGAGGGAGGGATAATTAGTGATTTATTATTTTGAAATGAAAATATCAAAAAAATGTGTTTTTAATATAAATAATCCCTTAAGAGGTATTTTTCAAAATTTAAGGGGGTGGGGATGTAGTTTTGACTGACTCTGAGGATTTCTTATAACAACTAGTGAAAGAAGACTTATTTAGCAAGAAGGCGTTCAAAAAGGTATTAAAGGTGTGTGTGTGTGTGTAACTGAACCTTCGCTCAACTCGCTCTCCCTCTCTGCATTTCAACCCTCATTTAACTCAGTCTGCATTCAAATCAACCCAGTGCAACTCAAAACCCATAGAATTCAACCCCCCATGCAACTAAATTCTCATTCAATTCTGCACCATGCAATCTAACGGTCATTAAAATCTAACGCTCATGCAACTCAACACTCGTTTAACTCAACTCACTTTAAATCGACACTCGTTTTGGTAACTCAACCTAACTTTACCTAAGGGTTGAGTTCAATGGAATGTGAGTTGAATTGGGGTTGCGCTTAAAGGGAGTGTACTTATATCAGAGTTGAGCTAAATTGGATTGCATTAAATCAGGGTTGAACTGCGCGGGACTTGAGTTGATTGAGCGTTGAGTAGCACTGGGATGATCTGACCGAGCTTCGAATCGCCGGCGGGTTAAGTTAAACGAGGGTTGAGTTAAACAGGGCTTGAGTTGCATGAGGGTTGAGTTAAACAGAAGCCCTGTTAAACGGTGGCTGATTCGCACGGGGCTCAGTTAAATGGGTTGAGTTGCAAGGGGTTCGGTTAAACGAGGGCTTAGCTGCACGGAGACAAAGGTTAAAGGATTAAAAACATTAAGGAAGCAGGTACTTGCTGTATTGTAAACAAATTTTCGAAATATGGTAGTTAGTTGTGAAGTTAGGGATGAGATACCGAAAACTATAAACATGCTGTTTGCTGGAAATACGATGCACCTATTGACTTTAAGTCAAACTTTGATTGAACCTCTTTATGAAACTAATGAAAAGAGTGAATGTAGTAATTATAGAGGTATTATTCTGATTTCGGTAGGCGGTAAAATGCTTAGTATGAGGGTGTTTATGGAAGTAAGAGATGCAGTAGATAAAATTTAAAGAGAAGAACAGTGTGGTCTTGGGGAAGAGAGAGGATGCATTGAACCAAGTTTCACACTGATTATTCAAACCCCTTTAGTCATCATTCTATCGAATATGAACGGGTCAGAGGTAAGCTTCAGTCTTTTTATTTATGCCAATTAATAACGTTAAAGTGTGCTGCGAGAATGCAGTTATTGTGGTAGGAAATGGGGTTTGCTGGTTGTTTATTGCAGAATCGGGGATAAATGGGGTTACTATTCCCCCCTGTTTGTATTTAGTCCCCTCCCCCCTACTTGTGTGGATTTTGTTGTGGGATTAGTTCGGATGAGGACACGAGAGGTTTTGGAAAACTAATTAAATAAGAAAGTGAAACGGTTCTAAACATCGCTGATGGGGATGATGCGGGTATCCAAGGTTAGGTTACTACTTATTGGGAGTTTTGAGGGTACAGGGTGTTAACTCTTGTTACATTAATGAAAATGAAGAAGTGATGCCTGATGAAGATGTAAAAAGTGGAACATCCAATACCTGAGGAGTTTATAATGTTGAAAAAAGGTTTAGAAGAATAAATAAGCGTTGTGTCGTGAAGCTGTGAGATTCTAACCAGTTTTTCTTAATGAATAATTCCAATTTGATTTAGTCTAGTTCTCGTGTCACGTGTTTTATTTAAGACTTTAGTCTTCACTTTTCACCTTGTGGTGAAATTGTGAACTGATGGCCTGCTTGGCAATACAAGACTCAAAGTTTGATTCAAGATGCCCTAAGGTTGGGACGACAGGCTTGCTAATAGGCCCTGTGACTGAAATTTTGATTCTGAGATCAAAATTTGAATGGCTGAGAACCATTAAATCACTGGGCCATCAAATGTCCTTTTATCTTTACTTTCATAGTCGAAATCTTTTTAGAAAAAATGTTTTAGAAAAAAAGACATCTTTTAGAAAAACTCCCTACTGGAGCTAGCTTCCCTTTTGTTGACTTTATTCGTCAAGACAGACATAGATAATCAGGAATATAACAAATGAGTTGTTATAATGTGTTAGTGATAAAAACATGCCCTATGGTAGTGAAAGCCACAGTAATGACATTTTTTGAATAAAAATGTGTTAGATGTTTTCAAGAAGAGTTGGTTGGCAAGAATTTTTGGCACTGATCCAAACGATTGCTTATGAGAAAAGAAGTATAAAAAAAAATAAATCTTGTCCTACACCACGTTCTAGGGCTATAATGAAAGTTGAATATTACGTAAAGTCGCATGGTTAAGTTGCATTTTACTTGTAAAAGATGTTTTTTACTTACTGAAATTTTGTTACTGGGGGTCTAGATGGGCCAAAAAAAGATAAAAAAAAAAAAAAATCCTTGAACAGGATAAAAAGAGGTCAAAAGAAGAAATTTAAAGGAAATAAGAATATCTTGGGAGGAAGGGAATAGTGTAACGATAAATAATAGTTCGAATAGGGATAAACCCTTTTATTAGGCAGTAGTGAATATTCCGATCACATTTACAGTGATCGTCATCAGCAGAAATGTTTTTCACTCATTGTTTGATTTTTGTTGCACTGTGTAATAAAAGGGTCTTCGAAATTACCTAAATAGTGTCACTCTGAATATATCTGGGTGTAGGAAGAGTTTGGGCAGTTGTTTTTGCCTTGGTTTACTTGCTCCTGCAAAGAACTGTTATTAAGTGGAGCAATAACGAAAGCAAAAATGTCAGTTGCTGCTGCAGAGAGTTGTTATTAGGTGGAGCAATAACGAAAGCAAAAATGTTAGTTGCTGCTGCAAAGAGTTGTTATTAGGTGGAGCAATAACGAAAGCAAAAATGTTAGTTGCTGCTGCAAAGAGTTGTTATTAGGTAGAGCAATAACGAAAGCAAAAATGTTAGTTGCTGCTGCAAAGAGTTGTTATTAGGTGGAGCAATAACGAAAGCAAAAATGTTAGTTGCTGCTGCAAAGAGTTGTTAGTAGGTGGAGCAATAATGAAAGCTAAAATGTTAGTTGCTGCTGCAGAGAGTTGTTATTAGGTGGAGCAATAACGAAAGCAAAAATGTTAGTTGCTGCTGCAAAGAGTTGTTATTAGGTGGAGCAATAACGAAAGCAAAAATGTTAGTTGCTGCTGCAAAAAGTTGTTAGTAGGTGGAGCAATAACGAAAGCAAAAATGTTAGTTGCTGCTGCAAAGAGTTGTTATTAGGTGGAGCAATAACGAAAACAAAAATGTTAGTTGCTGCTGCAAAGAGTTGTTAGTAGGTGGAGCAATAATGAAAGCTAAAATGTTAGTTGCTGCTGCAGAGAGTTGTTATTAGGTGGAGCAATAACGAAAGCAAAAATGTTAGTTGCTGCTGCAAAGAGTTGTTATTAGGTGGAGCAATAACGAAAGCAAAAATGTTAGTTGCTGCTGCAAAAAGTTGTTAGTAGGTGGAGCAATAACGAAAGCAAAAATGTTAGTTGCTGCTACAAAGAGTTGTTATTAGGTGGAGCAATAACGAAAGCGAAAATGTTAGTTGCTGCTGCAAAGAGTTGTTATTAGGTGGAGCAATAACGAAAGCAAACATGTTTTTTGCTGCCGCAAAGAGTTGTTATTAGGTGGAGCAATAACGAAAGCAAAAATGTTAGTTGCTGCTGCAGAGAGTTGTTATTAGGTGGAGCAATAACGAAAGCAAAAATGTTAGTTGCTGCTGCAGAGAGTTGTTATTAGGTGGAGCACTAACGAAAGCAAAAATTTTAGTTGCTGCTGCAGAGAGTTGTTATTAGGTGGAGCAATAACGAAAGCAAAAATGTTAGTTGCTGCTGCAAAGAGTTGTTATTAGGTGGAGCAATAAAGAAAGGGAAAATGTTAGTTGCTGCTGCAAAGAGTTGTTATTAGGTGGAGCAATAACGAAAGCAAAAATGTTAGTTGCTGCTGCAGAGAGTTGTTATTAGGTGGAGCAATAACGAAAGCAAAAATGTTAGTTGCTGCTGCAAAGAGTTGTTATTAGGTGGAGCAATAACGAAAGCAAAAATGTTAGTTGCTACTGCAAAGAGCTGTTATTAGGTGGAGCAATAACGAAAGCAAAAATGTTAGTTGCTGCTGCAGAGAGTTGTTATTAGGTGGAGCAATAACGAAAGCAAAAATGTTAGTTGCTGCTGCAAAGAGTTGTTATTAGGTGGAGCAATAACGAAAGCAAAAATGTTAGTTGCTGCTGTAAAGAGTTGTTATTAGGTGGAGCAATAACGAAAGCAAAAATGTTAGTTGCTGCTGTAGAGAGTTGTTATTAGGTGGAGCAATAACGAAAGCAAAAATGTTAGTTGCTGCTGCAGAGAGTTGTTATTAGGTCGAGCAACAACGAAAGCAAAAATGTTAGTTGCTGCTGCAGAGAGTTGTTATGAGGTGGAGCAATAGCGAAAGCAAAAATGTTAGTTGCTGCTGTAAAGAGTTGTTATTAGGTGGAGCAATAACGAAAGCAAAAATGTTAGTTGCTGCTGCAGAGAGTTGTTATTAGGTGGAGCAATAACGAAAGCAAAAATGTTAGTTGCTGCTGCAGAGAGTTGTTATGAGGTGGAGCAATAACGAAAGCAAAAATGTTAGTTGCTGCTGCAGAGAGTTGTTATTAGGTGGAGCGATAACGAAAGCAAAAAATGTCAGTTGCTGCTGCAAAGAGTTGTTATTAGGTGGAGCAATAGCGAAAGCAAAAATGTTAGTTGCTGCTGCAGAGAGTTGTTATTAGGTGGAGCAATAACGAAAGCAAAAATGTTAGTTGCTGCTGCAGAGAGTTGTTATTAGGTGGAGCAATAACGAAAGCAAAAATGTTAGTTGCTCTGAAACAGCTTGTTTTTATAAGCCCTTTGTGTTCTGGGCCTTAGATTTTTTATATCGATTTTTTTTTTCAGGCTCCCTTTCGGTGTTTGGTACATTTTTTGGAGTGATGGCATCTCTTTTTGTCTCCCTCAATGCCATTTATACTAAAAAGGTCATGCCACATGTAAATGATAACATATGGCTTTTAACATTTTACAATAATGTAAACGCTTCCCTCTTATTTCTTCCTTTAATGGCCATTGCTGGTGAAATTGGAGCTATTAGAGATTTTGACGGCTTTTCTGATGGTGTTTATTGGACAAAAATGATTTTAGGAGGTGTCTTTGGCTTTGCGATTGGATACGTGACTGGTTTGCAGATCAAGGTAGGCTTTTTCTTCGTTAAAAAGAGAAGTTCTTGGATCGAACTTTAAGAGCAAGATATAAATTATAAAAAGATAGCTAGTAAGCGATCTCTGCTTATTTTCTAATTTTTATTCTTCTTCTTCTTTTTTGGCCCTTAAGGATAAATCAATGCTCAAAGGTTTCCCTAGCTAGCCTGTCAAATAATTAATACGGCCCTTGCGTTTCATATCCTAGGTTTCTTTTAATGTGTATTTTAAGCATGAAAGAGATAAAAAAATTTCATTTTGTGCTAGCATTGCTACTGACCTAGAATTTCAACCGTTATTTAGGTCAAGCTTCACAACCTAAGGGGATTGTTGTTCTTGAATTGAACCATCTTTTTCTTCTTTAAGAAGTTCTTAAATTGAACTTTAAGAGTAAGGTATAAATTAGAAAAAATAGAAATTCTGGTCATTAAGGTGATATGAACTAAGGAAAATGATAATATGTAGATTAACAGAGTACCTCTAGATTAGCGTCAGTAAACTGAAACAATAAAAAGCTTATAATTGGGAATCTACAACTTAGCACATGACATCTTCCATCTTATTCCTGCTACTTAGAAACATGTACTTACGTGGGAATTTATTTAGGTGTAGATGGGGGGTGGAGGATGAAATTTGAAGAAAATGAAAACCTATTGACTTACGTGAAATTATAGTGGATTTTTAGATAAATAATAAAATATTCAGGTTTTGAAGAAGAGCTGGGTACAAAAGACACTTTCTCCATTCTGTAAACGTGTCTAACGTTTAGACGAGGTATGGTAAATAAAATGTTGCTATGTATTGTTTTTATATTTATGGTCTTTAGTGGGGTTAAAGTGATCTTGAGAAGGAGTAAATGTTGTTTATGAAAAAATTGTGCTTCAAATTGGAGTCAAGGGGAGGTAAATGAAACATTTCCTTTTAAATAAAGTATTTGGACAAGGGAATCCAGGATTTATTTGGAAAGTGGGCTCATTTTTCTACGCTCTTAGAACTTGGATATAAAACGAGTTTAACATGTCTATAACATATAATGGTTTTTTGAACTTTGTTTTTTTAGAACCAAATACCCACAAACAAAGTGGCATTTAGGACACTTTTTTTCTTCGTTGTTCTAAAAAAAGCTATTTTATGTATTTTGTATAATTAGTTTCTAATATTTTACTTATTTGATGTACTTCTTGGGCTATTCAATAACAGGATGTTTTATGCCCTCCGAGGGAACAATAGCTATTCTACAACTGATCGAACTAATTTTTATTAATGATTTTAGCAATCCAGATATTTTTCTGATTTAATCCGGAATAAAATGAAAATAGATTTCTTGCTTAAATATCCTAGGACAGTTTGTACTCCAAAATACTTATCTTAGATTCACTAATTGCCGTACCTACCCATTACCGTGCATAACTAATGCATCTACTAGCCTTCTAATTATGATAGTATTTGTGCCGACTCTAGTGGTGTTTAATTTTGGCAGAAGATCAAAAGATATCGTTTTATTCCCGGATAGCTTTTGTTTTGTAGTGATTCTTGATTAGATTCGAGTGGTAACGTTCAGCTATTGTGATTGAGCACGTTCTATATCCTGTGGTTTCTTGTGATTTGAAACTGTCAACACTTTTTCTCAAGTAGTTATTGGCTTCTTAAATTATATTATTCATACAGCTTTATATGTAAAATTTATATATATATATATATATATATATATATATATATATATATATATATATATATATATATATATATATATATATATATATATATATATATGTATATATATATATATATATATATATATGCTCCCACCGTCTTTACTAATAAGATCAAAAGATGTTAAGTGAATGCTGTCCAAGTTAAAGTACAAACCAAGTTAAGTGAAGCTACCTACCTGGTCAATCTTTTCGTTACCCTGCGTCACCTTTCCATCTTCACTCATTCCTAGCCATAGTGATTTAGTCTTCTTAACATTAATTTTCAAACTTATTCTAGTACCCTGAACTTGCAAAACCTCTAAAATTTCATTCATTTTGCTAACACTTTCATTTAGGATGCTTAAATCATCAATATAACCTAAGTCCATGAGAGTTTTTCCTCCCCATTTGGTTCCATGGTTTCCCATTGCCTTTTCTGAGTTCCTTAAGACAATGTCCATCAAACTGATCCATTTCAAGGGACATAGAGCACAATCCTGCTTAACTCCTGATTTAATACAAAACCAGCTGCTAACCTCATTTCCTACCTTAACCGCAGCAGCGTTATTCTCATACATAGCACCAATCACTTTAATGTATTTGTCTGGCATACAATACAAGGATAAGACCTTTGCTAAAACTCTTAAATCAACAGGATTGAAGGCTTGCTCATAATCTATAAAACTGAGGACTAAAGGTGTTTGACAGCTAAGGCACATTTCAGTTATTAACGTAAGAGTGAACATTTGGTCGACACATCCTCTACTTTTTCTAAGACCACACTGTTCTTCTCTTAAAACTTTGTCTACAGCATTCCTCAGTCTAGAAAGTATCATATTACTCAGTAATTTGCTACCTACAGAGACCAGACTAATGCCTCGATAATTATGACACTCACTCTTATCACCTTTTTTATATAGTGGTTTAATTAGAGTTTTCCTAAAATTGCTACCGCTAAAACCTTAAAAAGCTTAATTACAGTTAAAGCTTAAACCCTGTAAAATTCTTAAGACATCAGATCTTACCTTGGAGCTAGAAGGTCTTACCTTCGAAACTTTGAGTGAAATGAGGAGCAAATTTTGAGCTTCTAGTGAGCACTAGTTTCAGCTTTCATAGGCCAATTTGAATGGGTGTTGAGTCAAACAGGAGTTGAATAGAACACATTTTTAGTTAAATGGGGATTGAGTTGCATGGGCGTTGAGTTAAATAGGGTTGAGTACAATGAGCGCTGAGTTGCATGGGGGTAGAAGAATTCGGTTGGGATTGAGTTAACGGGATTGAATTATATGTGGCTTTAGTTTAACGTGGGTTAAGTTGAACGAGGGTTGAATAAAATACATTAAGCTGTACAGGTTGAGTTACACAGGGGCTGAGTTACAATCGTGCCAACAAAATCGATTTTTGTGGATAAATAAACATTTTATCAGAAAAACAAAACTTAACGTTTTTATTGGAACAAACCTCCTACCATTTTGTACTCTGTGAAAACTATACATAAAGTTGATATCTATGAGTAAAACGAATAATCGAATTTTTTTCTTATTACGTGATAAATTTTTGTAGTCTATTTTAGTAGTTGTTTTATCTCACTTCTTACTAAAATCCTGTTGGACAGTTAAGGTCTTTTCGGTAGCAAATACATGAGTGCCTCGCAAACTTCTTTGTTCGCCAAACGTATGCTACCTAAATCGAAATAAGGAAGTGCCTTCTCGTGTCACTTATCAAAAAATAGTAAAATTTTTCGAGTATTGTACGTTATCCTAAAGTCCATTAAATACTATTCTCCCTAGTAGCATAATATTTATAGATGCGAATATATAACTAGATCTACGTCGCATGGGCGAAGTGAGGTGTTGCGGCAACCTTTGTTCGGCTTCGCCGAGTAAAGTGTTGTGAGAGCAAAATTTTGGTTTTGTTTCCTTGCTTCGATTAAACGCTGAAGCTGTTAATCTGTAAGGATCTTAAATAAACACTATATACACCAACTCGCAAAAGTTGCAAACCCTCATTGCAAATAGCAAAAGTTGCAAACCCCTCATTTCTGAATATGATTGTAGCCTAATAGCCGATTATTACTTACAAGTCCCCTATATGTCTTACCACTGGAACCAAATTGGTCTTACCATCAAATGCATCGTAAACAAATAATAGGCACACCAACTAGCAAAAGTTGCGAACTTTTTCTCTCATTGCCGAAGATGATTATGAGCTAACGTTTGACTGTTACTTAAAACTCCCCTATATGTATCATAATTCGTATCGGCCGTGTGTACCTTACTACTCAAGGTGTCAACCCCTTTCAACTTCCAAACTTGTATATCTCATGAAGGAATTTTTGTACCAAAAAATGGATGGCATATACTTTGATCAGCTCATCAAGAGCTATTGACTGCCGTCGAAAAAATCTATCTGTTTTAATTCAAAAGTTGACTTTTTTTGCCGTAGGCCAAGTTTCTAACGTCATCACTTAGAAAGGATCAAAGGATAAACTCTAGTTTCTTTAGTAATGAAAGAAAATTTAAAGTTTAAGAGGCATATCTGATACCATTTCTGTATCGGCCTATTTTTGGCTTCAGTGTGAGCCTTCTCTACTGAAGTTGTCAACCCCTTTCAACTTTCAAACTGATATAGCTCATGAAGGAATTTTTCTCCCAAAAAATAGATGATATATACTTCGATCAGCTCATCAAGAGCTGTCGACTGCCGTCGAAAAAAAATCTATCTGTCTTAGTTCAAAAGTTGACTTTTTTCCATAGGCCAAGTTTCTAACGTCATCCCTTAGAAAGGAGCAAAGGATAAACTGTAGTTTGTTTAGCAATGACAGAACTTTTAAAGTTTAAGAGGCACATCTGATACCATTTCTGCATTGGCTTATTTTTGGTTTCAGCGTGTACCTTACTACTGAAGTTGTCAACCCCTTTAAAGTTTCAAACTGATATGTCCCATGAAGGAATTTTTCTGCCAAAAAATGGATGATATATACTTTGATCAGCTCATCAAGAGCTATCGACTGCCGCCAAAAAATCTATCTGTCTTAGTTCAAAAGTTGACTTTTTTGCCGTAGGCCAAGTTTCTAACTTCATCACTTAGAAAGGAGCAAAGAACAAACTCTAATTTCTCTAGCAATGGCAGGACTTTTAAAGTTTAAGGGGCACATCTGATACCATTTCTCTACCGCAATCCCAAGTGTGAGAAACCGAATGATAAACTCACCTGAAATCACGAACAGAAATGGGTGGAAACAATAGATTTTTGGCCCTAGGCAAGAATTCTACAAAAGCTTTCCAAAATGCAATGTCCTATTCATCAATCCAGCCTAAGGTCCACACTTTCCGTAAAAACCGCAGAGGTTAGACCCTTACCACTCTCTAGGAATAAGCTGAAATCGGGGTGCTAGAAAAAAAAAACACGACAAAACCAAAGTGTTGCTCTCGCAACACAATGAGTCGGAGGTAATAGGCTTGAGATTGTCTGTGCACAACTTCGATTATTGTTGATAGAAGAGCATCGCCAAGTGCTGAAAATCATGTTGTGACCAAGATGGTCCCAGGATTGCACAAAGTCTCCATCTAACTGGAGGTCCCAGGGACTTCTTGCTGTCTGGTTCTAAGCTGGCTTAAGCGTTTGGGTGTAGACTTGAGAAAATATGTTGGTCCCCGTCCTTCACTGGTAGCTGGGAAAATTGTTTTTTCCAAAGGCCAAAACAATTTCAATGATTTCAAGAATATGCAAATTGGAACTTAGAATGTTACGACGTTAAACAGTAACTTATTGTATCGACATTTTGACTGAGGAATTCAGACGATTCGAATTGGACTTATTAGGAGTTTCAGAAACTCATATCCCAGGGGTAGGAAGCATGAAATTAGGTGATATAGAATTTATTTACTCAGACAGGAAGGATGGGGTACATAGACAGGGGGTAGGGCTTATGATGAATAAGGAAGCTGTTAACTCTTGATTAGGCGGGGAAGGCATTAACAGATGGGGTAGGGCTTATGATGAATAAGGAAGCTGTAAACTCTTGATTAGGTGGGGAAGGCATTAATAATAGTGTACTAATCTCTCATTTTACGACTAAAAAGTTCAGGGTATCAGTTATAATAGTATATGCCCATGTAGAACAGAGTGATGCAGATACTAGTGACTCAGATCAATGTTACTTACAGTTACAGGAGCAAATAGACGGGGGTCCCAGGTAGAAATATTGTGTTTTTATTTGGAGATTTTAACGCCCATGTCGGTAGAAATAGGGATATATGTGGTATCCTAGCCTAGGTAAATTTGGTGTAGGAAAGGAAAACAGTAATTGCTACGGAATGCTGCTATTTTGTAGGTATAACAATCTAGTTATAGCCAAAACAGTTTTGGTCATAAAATGGCCCATGGGTTAATATGGTATTCACGTGATGGTAAGACAGCAAACTTTATTGATTATATTATTGTAAACCGAAGACTGACAGGATCAATACAAGATACTAGGGTGTATAAGAGTGGTGTTATTATTCATAGGCAGTGCAATAGTGCGGCTGAAGTAAAGAGCGATATGGGCACAATTTTTAGACCAGGGTACTTCGTATCGAATGAGTTGTCGTACAAACTTCGAAAAGGGCTCATTCGATTGTAAATTGAAAGGGATAGTGCCCTTTTTAATAGTCAAGACTTATTGGAGGGCAAGTAGCACCCCTCTAACGCCCATCATTTCTCCACACACATCCAATCAAAATTTTGAGATAGCCATTTTGTTCAATGTTGTGGAAAGGTTCAGAAATTGTGTCTTTGAGCTTGACAACCCCCCAGCCCTCAGGACAAGGGCTGTACGTTATGCCCTGGGGGCACATAAGGCTTATATAGAAAGGCGTCTTTGTATTGGTAATCAGAAGTTCTAGTACCTTTTTTAAGATTCAGTGATCGGAGGGTGTATATCCCCCTCACACCTCTTATTGAATGAATGATCTTTATTACCCATCTATGAACAAAAAAGGAAAACGATGGAGCACAATAGAAAGGAAAACAAAACAAACATTTCATAAAGATATACACAAATTACTAATAATACCAAATCTAAAATAGTGCGCCCCTTCACGGGTGAGAAGAGGACTGGTTACTCAGTTTCTGAAACTGTTCATCCCCGGCCTGAACCAGTTCCACCACACAAAAACGGTTAACAAAATAGCACTTTCGCAGCACTCGCTTATCAGATTCAGTAAAAATGTCCCAAAATGGGGTCAAATATAGTATATACGGGAAAGCCACAGTGTTATATATTCGAGAAAGGGCTTTCCGTTCCTGATTAAGCTGCGATGTAACCACACTATCATATGCAATTCTAAGTTTGTGTTCAGCATTTCGAAGCAAAAGCCTTCGTGCCTTCTTAATCGAAGACCCAATAGGAAGACCTAAATATGTTAGTAGAGTGGTGGGTGCCACCTTACTATCACTTAGACAGACGCTATTGGGCGCATAACTACCGTGCAAATTACCGTGCGTTCATACTTAGTTTTATTTGTATCAGTAGTTATTATCTATCAGATAGGTTATCAAAACTTCGTTGAAGACTAGCTATTGACTGGCACGGATTTAACCGATTATCTGCATAACAAAGCACTGATGTTATTAAAGACGGGGTTATCACACTAGCATTTGGTTTTTCACTAGAATCAAGCAACGGAGCCACCTCACTATCGAAAGAAATTTCTACCCTACTGTTGGGTTTGTTCTGCTTTTCAGAAAGAGAACAAGGCTTCGAAAGGTAATTGGATCATTTATAATTTTCTCGGCAGTAATCGAATTGCTCGCCGCTATACGCTCCTGCAGAGCATTCCTAAATATTCTCTTAGAATAAATCCGGACCGCATTTACAACCCGGTCCTTGGCCTCCCGCACTCGTCCCAGAGCCGCAACTACCACTTCGCCGTAGCACAGGCCGACGCTAGAACTTGGTTACTAGACCTCCTGTATTTCTCACTCTTGCAACGTATCCGCCTAAATGGAATCGCTGTCCAGTGCATATAGTATTTGCTCACAGTACAGGTCTAGTTGTAACCCTAACTAATTTTTACTTAGGTTGATACTTGGCTTTAACGAATGGCATGGAACCTTCAGTTTCACCAGGATACGGTCGCAAGAATCACGAAATTCTGGTATGCATAAGTTACTCAACTTCTTCTTCAAGAACGACTTGGGTTGAGAGTCATCAGCTTTGGTCCCCACGATGGGTATCAAGACACATATAGGGAGATGGTCGCTGGTGACATTACCATCCATTACTGTCACACATTGGACTGGGATGCCCGAATGCAGTAAATGGTTCAGATTTGACGTAGTGCTAGCCTGTGATATGTACGAAAAGTTCTTGTTCTTTCTAGGTAATGAGAATGAGGGAGGCAGCATGCTTACAATAGTTTCAAAACGCAGGCATTCAGGACGGGTTAGATCACAATTAAAATCACCTGTGATAACAAATCTAAGTAAAGAATGGAGGGTTTTGTTAGCAAAATTCGCTAGCTTACGACAGGCGGATGCAAAACGGGCTTCCGTTGGGGTGACCTTGGTTCTGCCGGCAAAATGCTGTTGAAGACACTGTGACAAGAGCGTTAGGTAGGTCTATAAGAGGCAACCGGTCACAGGAAAGAAAATGTTCTTGAAGGCATACGATACCGAATTGCTCTACCAGCGATTCTAGAATAGTAAGCTTCTCACAAACCCCGCCGTTTATATCCGAGTATGCAATTAAAATGCTCCCATTACTGTCTATTTCTCGCAGAGTCAGCTACACTGTTATGGGTTTTGTTGGACAACAATTTTTTATTTTCTGGGCACTGAACTGAGTAGCAGTTGTGCCTATTCGACTTGCATGAGACACAGCTCAGGTCGCTTATGCACGGAGAATAGCGTGAGTTTATATGCCCCGGGTCGGCACAGTGAGAACAAATCATTGCGTTCTCACAGTCTTTGCCCAGGTGGTTATCAGTTTTGTGACACCTGTAACATTTCCTGGGAAGTAACAGAAAAGACTCAACTCTTTGCTCTTCGTATCCTATTTTTGACGAGTTTGCGATTGCATAATATAAGTCCGCTTGATAATGAAAGAATACCTTGAAAGTCCCTGAGTCGCCAAATTTTTTGCCTTGCTACACTTATGAATGACAGAATACAGATCATTCTGAAATTGAGGTGGGATGTGCTTTATAATTCCAATATATTGTTTTTACTTAATACTCAAAGCTGCCTCTTGATCGGATGCCTTGAATGATCTTGCTATACTTTCTGCAAAGGGCTTGGTGTTTACGAGTGCCTTTAAATCAGATCTATTTTGTCTGTCCTCGATTGTATTCTCATCCTGAGTTGCACCACATACAGAGTCAATTATATTTTTTCTTGCTTTTGCCGTTGATAATGACTTAGTCAAATTTGTTACCATTACAGAGTAAAGAAAAGAAGACGTGCCTCCACGGTTCTCTGCTAGACCCCTCATGACTGCCATCTACAGGCACTTGGTTCAACTTATCCAGGGTCTTATCAACTTTCTTGCACATTTCTTGAATTTGCACATTTCTTGAATTTTCCTGAAATGCAACTTGTAGAAATTTTGAGATCGCCATTTGTTGTCTTTTCGAAAAGAGCTTATTTGATTGGAAATTGAAAGGGCTAGTGCCCTTTTTAATAGTCGAAAGTGATTGGAAGGCAACTAACCCCTCTCCTACGCCCACTATTTTCCCAAACACATTTAATCAAAATTTTGAGATAGCCGTTTTGGTCAACGAAATCGAAAGGTCCGGAAATTATGTCTTTGAGGATTATAACCCCCACAGCCCTCAGGGCAAAGGTGTAAAGTATGTCCTGGGGGCATGTAAAGTATATATAGAAGGGGTGATCGTATAAACCTTGGAGGGGGCTCATTCGATTATTAATCAGAAGATCGAGTGCCTTTTTTAAGATTCAGAGTGATCGGAAGGTGGAAGCCCCCCCCTCACGCCTCGTATTTTCCTGAAATGCATCTAATAGAAGTTTTGAGATGGCCGTTTGCTATCGTAGAAACTTTGGAAAGGGCTCACTAGATTGGAAATTGAAAGGGCTAGTGCCCTATCTATTAGTCAAATATGATTGGAACTTTGAAAAAGGTTTATTCAGTTGGAAATTGAAGGGGCTTGGACCCCTTCTGGAAATTGAAGGGGCTAGGACCCCTTTTGGAAATTGAAGAGTCGGAAATGATTGAGGGCAACTATCCCCCTACCATGCCCCGCCATTTCTGGAAACACATCCAATCACAAATGGTGAGATAGCCATTTTGTTCAGCGTAGTTGAAAGGTCTGGAAACTATGTATTTAAGGATGACAACCCCTCCCCCACAGCCTTCATGGCAAGGGTTGTAAGTTATGCCTTGGGGGCATATAAAGTTTTTATAGAAAGGGTGGTCGTATAAACTTCGAAGGGGGCTCATTGGACTGGGAATCAGAAATTATATTTCCTTTTATAAGGTTCAGAGTGATCGGAGTGTGGATACTCCCTCCCCCACACCTCACATTTTCCCGAAATACATCTGATAGAAATTTCCATATGTTGTCGTAGAAACTTCGAAGAAGGCTCATTCGATTGGAAATTGAAGGAGCTAATGCCTCTTTTAATTATCAGAAACTATTGAAAGGCAACTAACCCCCCTCCCAAGCCCACTATTTTCCCAAACACGTCTAATCAATTTTTTTTTTAGATAGCCATGTTGTTCAGCTTAGCTAATAGTTTTGGTAATTATGTCTTTAAGGATGACATCCCCCCTCCATGTCCCTTAGGACAAGGGTTGTAAGTTATGCCTTGTGGGCATATAAGGATTTTATAGAAAGGATGGTCGTAAGAACTTCGGAGGGGGCTCATTGGATTGGTAATCTGAAGTTCTAGTACCTTCTATAATGTTCATTCTTAGTTATGCCCTGGTTATTGTAAGTTTTGCCCATGGGGTGTATTATGTTAATACAGAAAGGGTGGTTGTATAAACTTCTGAAGGCGCTCATTGGATTGGTAATTCTTCAGTTATAGCACCCTTTTTAATATTCAAAGTGATCGGAAGGCGGATACCCCCCCCACCTTGCATTTTCTCGAAATGCATACGATAGAATTTTAAGATAGTCCTTTTTTAATAGTCAAAAGTGATTGAAGGACAACAAGCCCCCCCCCCATCCATCAGTTCCCAAAATACATCTGATAAAAGTTTGGAGAGAGCCATTTTGTTCAGCGTAGTCGAAAGATCTGCAACTTATGTTTTTAGGATGACCACACCCCACAGCCCTCAGTGCAAAGGTTGCAAGTTATGCCCCAGGGGCATATAAGGTTCTTATGGAGATGGTGTTTTATAAAATCGAGACAGGCTAATTGGATTCGAAATCAAATCTTCTAATTTTCTTTTTAAGAGTCGAAGTGATTGGGGACAGCACCTACCTCTACGTCGTGTTTTCAACAAATACATCCGAACAAAATTTTTAGATAGCCATTTGTTCAGAAAGAGTCCAAAGATCATATAATAAGGCCTTTCGGATGGACAGAATCCCCCAGAATCTGAGGGTAAGGGTTGTAAGTTATGCCCCAGGGGCAGAGGTTGTAGACTATCCCTCAGGGGAATTTGAGGTTTTTGATAGAAGGGGTGGTCGTCTGAACTTTAGAAGAGCCTCATTTGATTTGAGATGTAAAGTTCTTGTTCCCTGATAAGAGTCAAACGTAATAGAGAGCAACTAGGTCCCCTCTCTGACATCCTCTTTTCCCAAAACAAGTTCAGTTGAAATTGTGAGATAGCCATTTTGTTACCAATAGTCTAAAAATCATATAAATCTAGCTGTTGGGGTAGCACTTCGCGCGACCCCACCACCTAGTTGTTAGGGGCGCTCCGCGCCCCCCAAGCCCCCCCCCCCTCACGCGCGTAAGTCATTACGCGCCATATTAGTTACGCGCCATTGTAGTTGTGTCCCTGAGTCCCACCTGTGAATATATATATATATATATATATATATATATATATATATATATATATATATATATATATATATATATATATATATATATATATATATATATATATATATATATATATATATATATATATATATATATATATATATATATATATATATATATATATATATATATTTTAACTACGTAAAACTTGCGAATATACAACATTCTTCGCTGTCGCATTGTCTGTGCATATAAATAAATTGTCAAGTTTACCGACTCTTGAACATGCAACATATAATTGTCCATGGGAAAAACAATCCGTATTCAGATCTATACCTCATTATTCTAATGATTACCCTTGAGGTTTGTTGATGGTGATTGCTAATCGAACATTCCCTGTGTCCCCATCGTCATATATCCCCTCTGTGCCCCCCAGCGTCCCTGTTGTAGTTGTTTCCCTGTGTCCCGGTGTCCCGGTCTGTAATTACGTCAGTCGACAAACATGACGTCAGTCAACAGAAAGACAAACAACTTATTTTTATATGTATAGAAGATAGATATAGATGTCTTTAGGGTGGATACAATCCCCCAGAGCTATGGGCAAGGGTTGTAAGCTATGCCCGGGGACTGTAAGGTTTTTATGGAACGGGTAGTCATGTCAGCTTTGGATTGGATGGGGCTCATTTGATTAAAATTCCGAAGTTTTAGTGCCGTTTTTAAGAGTAAAAAGTGAATGGAGGGCAATCCTAGGGCAGCTGAAGAAAAATAGTAAAAATGACTGTGGATACTGATATTTGTGCCTTAATGCTTTGATAATTTTTTATGTATGAAACTAAGGAAAGTGGAAACATTTAAAATGTATTTTGTTTTCAGTAATGCGCAAATTATGTTCTCAGCTAGGAACTAAAACTTTGGTTAAAAACTTTATGTGTAATAGAGTGGAGACGGGGCTTGTAAGAGAATTATCTGAGTGATAGATCAAATGAAAACAAGTGGAATGTAAAGAAATTGGAAAAATCATTAAAATATAAACTAAAAAGGTGTGAAGTGGAGAACATGGATGAAATTGCCGAGGATCCGGAAGATGCAGCTAGACGGCATAATAGCAAAATATTGTACAGACATGCCCCTCTCATAAATTGAGAGGGAGTAGTCAATCCGGACTTGTCCCAGTTAAATATAGGAACAGGGCCACAATTATTGATAAGGAAAGAGGTAAAGAGAGATAAATAGAACATTTTGAGAATACGTCAAACCTAGATAGAGTTGAAGGAAAATATATAGAGGAAAATAAAAGAGTATGTGATACCTTGGATGTGAAGGAAGATTTACTTTGTGAGGAACAATTAGGGACAGTTCTAAAAGGACTAAAAAATAATAAAGCCCCAGGTACTGATATTGTGGTAAATGATTTTCTTAAATAAGGTGGCTCTTGAGGCTAGAAATAAGCTATTGAAGATTATGAATATGATTTTTGAAAAAATACCTACCAATTTTAGGAAGACTCTAATTAAACCACTGTATAAGAAAGGTGACAAGAGTGAGTGTCGTAATTATCGAGCCATTAGCCTGGTCTCTGTAGGTAGCAAATTGCTTAGTAATACAATACTTTTTAGATTGAAAGATGCTGTAGGCAAAGTGATAAGAGAAGAACAGTGCGGTTTTAGAAAGGGTAGAGGATGTGTCGACTAAATTTCCACTCTTAGGCCTAATAATTGAGAAGTTCCTGATTTATCAAACACCTTTGATCTATAGTCTTATAGAATATGAGCAAGAGTTCAATTGCGTTCGTAGAAGTGCTTTAGCGAAAATCTTATCCTTGTGTGGTATACCAGATAAATACGCTAAAGTGATCAGTGCTATTTACGGGAATAACGCTGCGATGGTTAAGGTGGGAAATGAGATTAGTATCTGGTTTCCTATTAAATCAAGAGTTAAGCAGAGCTCTGTTCTATCCCCCTTTATATTGATCATTTTGAGGTACTTTGTCTTAAGGAGTGCAGGATAGGCAATGGGAGAATACGGAATCAAATGGGGAGAAAACTTTTCTGGACTTCGAGTATGTCGATGATTTAAGCATCCTAGATGAAAGTGTGAGCAAAATAAATGAGCTTTTAGAGGTTTTGCGAGTTCAGGGTGGTAGGTTTAAAAATTAATTCAGGGTAGTAGGTTTGAAAATTAATGTTGAGAAGACTAAGTCGCTAAGGCTAGGAATAAGTGAAGATGAAAAGGTTACATTGGTTAACGAAAAGATCGATCAAGTGGACAGCTTCACTTGCCTTGATAATATTATTAGTAAAGACGGTTGGAGCAGTGAAGATGTTGAAAGTAGAATAGCCAAGGCTCAGGATGTTTTTTCACAGTTGAAAAAAGTTAGGAAGAATATGAAGATAATTCTGAAAGCTAAGATTAGAATATTGGAAGCTACAATGATGACAGTGTGCAAATATGTTTCTGAAGCATGGGCACTCCGAAAAGCGGCTAAGATTTTCTAGATGTTTTCCAGTGAAATTACCTACGGATTGTTCTGGTTACCTGGCTGACTGACCGTATTTCAAATAGTAGGCTGTACGAAAAATGTTGCTCTATCCCACTTTTTAGGACTATAACCAGAGAAAGGTTGAGATGGTTTGGACATGTTCTGCGAATGAAGGATGACAGATTACCGAAGATTGTCCTTTTTGGCTAACCGTCAAAGACTAAATGGAAAGCAGTTCGTCTGCGGTTGGGGTGGGAGGATGTCATAAAGAAAGTTTTGAGGGAAATGGGAACTTCTTGGGAGGGTGTAAAAAGGGAGGCTTTGAACAGATTGAGATGGAGAAGGAGCGTGCGTAGTTGTGTTTGTCTCAGGCGGCTTGGTGCTGCGGTGAGTGGTTAGTAGTAGTATAGTTAGCCTTAGCTAAGTTCAAATCAGGAGAACCTCGGTTTTAGCTGAATTCGATTCTGTATGCAAGCTAAAAATTGCCTCTGATTGGGTTTGGACTCTATTCCAAAAATCAACGTCAGCTGAATCACGGCGTTTGCAGAATATCAGTGTCAATGGGCCTTAACGGTCACTTTTGGAAGCGCTTATTTGTCTACCCTAGCCATCTCGTATAATTCTTCATAGTCCCAATGTAAATTACCCAAATTGAAGTAAGAAAGTGTCGCTTATCAGCGATACTTTCTTGTATAAGCTCTTTCTTATTTCTTATATATAAGCTATTTTTTAAATAAGCTCTTGTCGCTTATCAGCGATGTAAAAAATTTCAATGAAATAAATGGCTCTTCGTTCAGTCTTTCCCTTGCAATATCGGCAATGTTATCACAAAGAAGACAATTCAATGAAACGTTTTAGTTCTTATGAGAATTCTCAGAAGACAATAAAAGCGAAATGTCGCTCCAGAAATGAATCCCATTCTAAATGATGAGATACTAAATATTTTAAGCTCCTATGCATGGGCTACACAGGGATGCCCAGTCAGTATTACAAGTCAACATATTACAGGAGCTTGGGGGCAAATTTGAAACTTATAATTGTAATCCCTTTATGTTTGAATTGATTAACATTAGAATAGATTTTGTCACATTCTAATCTTTGAATAGATTAGCATGGCAGCTCAACAAGACAAGCACCAGGAGCCAAAAAACTGGTTAATCTCTAATTAAACCTCAAAATTGTTTGCGAGAAAGGTTTACTTACTCAAAACTCTTTCGGGAGTACTTTTAGTAACTTTCAGATTTCCAATGGTACTTTCTATATAATTTTAGATTTTCAAAATCTACATAGAAACGAAGTACATTTAGCTTGACATATTGAAATTTTTATTTGCACTTAATGGTTAAAATGAAAGCATAATAGATTTTTTTGAGACTTTTCCTGAAAAACTCTTTTTTTTCCCGAAGGTTCTAAACTTGTAATATTTTATAGGGAGCCATTTTCAGGTATGAAGATACCCCATGACGCCCCATGAAGGCTTCTGTTTTGGCTGCCTACTAGAAATCTCGGGTTTTTCTTACTCCCTTGAAGCATATTAATTAAAAATGTTCTAGGAACCAAGGCCCACAGTTTAACCTGTGAGGCCGTTCTCCTGTTATGAAATGATATCAGGAATTTTCCTGGAGCCTCGGCAAAAGTCTTTGAGCCCACAATTCTCCTGATTTCCTGCCTGTGATATGTTTTTGGATGAAGTTAATTGTTAGACATAATCTTTGTATTTCCAAGCATTTATTTCCAACCCCTCTCCATTCTACATGCAGGTATGTGCAGAGAAACGGTGTTTTGCATTATGGGGATATGTCCCAGCCACTGAAATCGCTCTTTCAGGAAAGATACGGTGTTAGCTTGCAGAGTTTTGTTCGTAGAGGTACCTCCCCATTGCGCTCCTCAATGGTGCTGATCAATATTGATATGCCTAAAAATGCTTAGTGAGGAGGCTGCAGTTTTGCTCCTTTGTCACTGTTGACAACAAATATTTTTCGGGTTTTTCCTAGAACAAATTTTTCCTCGGGTTTTCCTAGAACAAATATGTTCTAGAGTTAAGATTTTCTCTTTAATTTGACGCTTCATATTAATACAATTTTTTAGATAGATTAACCTCTCCATCAATATCCAGGGTTGCCAACTTTGTGGCAATCCTCTGAGCATCCAACAGTGTGTGATTTTTTAGCTAAAATGTGTTCATTTTGAAATCTCAAACACTAGAGGTTATTTTTGTTGATCAGAAGACGCTTTGTAAACCTCTTTCAAAGCGGCCAGTTAATAACAAAAATCATGGAAACGAAAACAAAAATTGATATAAAATATTCATACTAAATGACTACGGGTGAAAGCACTAAATTCATATAAACTTGTAAATCCCTTACATACAACATCTCTGGCGAGACTGGATGCTAAAAAAGGCCGAGAAAAACTACCACATTAGTAGAAATTGATATTTTTTTCCAAAATATGTATCCAGTTGGGAAATGTTTCGTTTTATGTCATAAAAATACAAAATTGTCTCTTTTTGCCCTTTTCTGTCATTGTGTACCGGCACATGGAAATGTGCCCTTTTGACATAAAAGGTGTCCAGTTAGCAACCCAGTTAATGTCAGGTGAAATGAGAGGTCGAATGGCAGCTCTAAAATAGTGAGATATTCGTCAAAATCCTCCGACAACTGGTGCGCAAAACTTTGAAAAATGTAGTAAAATTCAGGAAACCACGGGTATTTTTTTCTTGGGGGGGGGGGTAAGTGCAGCAGCCCACTTTTATGCTAACTAAAACTGAGAATAGTTTATTTCTTGTTTTTCTCTTTTGATCTCTTCGCTTATACATAGTTTTGGTCATAAAATAGAGTTTACACTGTTTCTTTTCCATTGTCTATTTCCACAGAAGATTCGAGAAAAATTGACCATCATTACGGGACTGAAATTGAAAATCAATTTCTGTTTGTTCAATGTTTTATTGCTGAAAATTCTCTTTTATACTTTTCCTATTTTGAACTTTGTATTTTCCCTTGTCTACAAAAAAATATAAAACTGTTTCTTGAAAAAGATTTATTGAATTCCGTTTTCCGCTGATTGTCTTTTGTTTCTGGTCGGCTTGGGAATTTCATTTACTTTTCTTTTAATATACAGAATGTTTTCTGGAATGGGTTTCTTTTTTTCCCCTAGAAGTCAGCTTGATCTATGGCGTCCTAGTGACACCTTGAACTTTGGGTGTGATCGAAAGAGTAAATGATATTTTTTTAAATAGGGACGCCATCTGGGGAAGACAAGGGGTGTTGTCTTCTCCCTTAAAAAAAATGAAAAGAATACCCTTGTACTGCATAATGTTATTTCAATAAGAAATACACTAATCTTCCAATAATGATGGACATGGATAGACTAATATTCAATAGGATGCTATGCGATGATATGAAAAATTCTGAGTATGAAAGCCTTTAACCACTAATTGAAAAAAAATGTATCTTCACTTTTCATTGAAAGACTGTCTTCTTTTAAACCTAGCATTTGTTAGTTTTTAACTGGAATAGCATTGGTATATTTTAATAATAGCAACCTTCGCTAATAAGTGTTATTAACAATTGCAGTTAATGATGATTAGCATGCGTCATGATAGGAGTAGGTTTGGTAAAAGTGGTAGTAGGAGTAATTGTGGCAAGAGTACTTATGATAAAAGCAGTCTTGTTGCAAGTCTGGGATAGAGTAGCAGTGGCGACAACAGTCACGGTATAAGTAGTAATAATAGTTGAGGACACTTTTGTCATTTGGGTTACTGTAGTCAGTCCAGTCAGTCCAGGGTGGTAAATGTAGGGGCATTTATGGCAGGAAGAGTGGCCCAGGTCAGAAAATTTGTGGTAAGAGCAGTGGTCTAGTCGGTTTTAGGGTTGTTGTGCTAGGAATCCATGTTGTAGAAACTGCCATATTTGTAGTTGTGGTATGAGCCTTTGTAGCTGTAGAGCTGGCCACTTTCTGCGAGGCCAAAATTTTATATTCATTGGCCGGACGCTAAGGACGTTAAGGATCAGGACGCTTCCAGCGACTAAAATGTATCTGTGAATTTGTTTGTTTACTTAACAGTCTCGTTTTTTTTAGACTGTGCGCCTCTTGTCACCTTAAGACGCATGGTTTTCTGTTTTTCGACCATTTCGATTGAAATGAAAACTTCAAACTGATTCCACGTGGATTTAGCTGGAAAAAAAAAGAATGCTAACAGGGCTGTCGTATGCCTTTTTATCCATTTTCAAACAGTTCGTGGTAACGAACTGTAGTAAGGAGCGACACGGCTCAATAGTAAACGAAAATCTAAAAACTGGAATTTAATGCTAAAATAAACATCAAAAGAATCGGATCTTCATGCTGATTTTAAATATATGAGTTTCATTAAATTTAGTATTTGTCATCAAAAGTTACTTGCCTTTTTTTGGAAAATAGGGGGAAACACCCGCTAAAAGTCATAGAATCTTAACGAAAATCACACGATCGCATTCGGCGTATCAAAGAACCCTATAGCAAAAATTTCAAGCTCCTATCTACACAAATATGAAATTTCGTATTTTTTGCCAGAAGACAAATCACGGATGCGTGTTTATTTATTTTTATTTTTTTTTTCCAGGGGTCATCGTATCGACCAAGTGGTCCTAGAATGTCGCAAGAGGGCTCATTCTAACGGAAATTAAAAGTTCTAGTACCCTTTTTAAGTGATCAAAAAATTGGAGGGCATCTAGGCCCCCTCCCACGCTCATTTTTTCTCCAAAGTCAACGGATCAAAATTTTGAGATAGCCATTTCGTTCCGCATAGTCAAAAACCATAACAACTATGTCTTTGGGAATGACTTACTCCCCCACAGTCCCTGGGGTAGGGGCTGCAAGTTACAAACTTCGACCAGTGTTTACATATAATAATGGTTATTGGGAAGTGTACAGACGTTTCAGGGGATTTTTTGGTTTTGGGGTTGGGGTTGAGGGGAAGGGGCTATGTGGGAGGATCTTTCCATGGAGAAATATGTCATGGGGGAACGGAAATTCAATGAAAAGGGCGCAAGATTTTCTAAAATTACTATATAAAAAACAATGAAAAAATAAACATGGAAAAGTTTTTTCAATTGAAAGTAAGGAGTAGCATTGAAACTTAAAACGAACAGAGATTATTACGCATATGAGGGGTTCTAAAAATACTTTAGCATAAAGAGCGAGGTATTTAGGAGGAGATAAATACCTCGCTCTTTATGCTATAGTATTTTTAGTAATTTCAACTATTTATTCTACGGCCTTTCTGATTCAGGGGTCATTCTTAAAAAATTGGGACAAAACTTACGATTTAATGTAAAAAGCGAGGTATTAACGAGGGTACTACAAACCCCCTCATATACATAATAAAAATTTAAGAATATAAAAGTTTGTTACGTAAGTTAATTTTTAAGTTACGTTTATTTTTTACTAATAAAGACATTTGTTAAAAATTAAAATTTATAGTTGCCTTTTTATGTAACCGAAAAATTGCAGGGCAACTAGGCCTCCTTCCCCAGTCCTTGTTTCTCAAAATCGTTTGATCAGTTTTGATCGTCCGATTAAAACTATGAGAAAGCCATTTAGCCAAAAAAGGAACTAATATACAAATTTCATTTTAATAAATTATGTACGGAGAGCCAAAATCAAACATGCATTAATTCAAAAACGTTCAGAAATTACATAAAAAAAACTAGTTTTTTTAACTGAAAGTAAGGCGCTACATTAAAACTTAAAACGAATAGAAATTACTCCGTATATGAAATGGGTTTTCCCCTCCGCAATCCCTCGCTCTTTTCGCTAAAGTTTGACTCTTTGCCACAATTCTACTTTTAAAACAATTAAAAGCTTTAGCGTAAAGAGTGAGGGATTGCGGAGGGGAACACCCATTTCATATACGGAGTAATTTCTGTTCGTTTTAAGTTTTAATGTAGCTCCTTACTTTCAGTTAAAAAACAGTTTTTTTTTATGTAGTTTCACTAATAAACGGCTCAAAATATTAAAATTTGCCATTAAATTAAGTTTGACTTTCTCTCAACTCTACTTTTTAAACAGTAAAAACTTTAGCGTAAATAGCGGGGCGTCGATGATATAACAGCCCCTTTCATATACGGAGTAATATCTGTTCGTATTAAGTTTTAATGTCGCTCCTTACTTTCAGTTAAAAAAAACTTTTTTTTAATTACTTTCTGAATGTTCTTGAATTAATACATATTTTGATTTTGGCTCTCCGCACAAGAATAATTAAAACAAAATTTGCACATTAATTTATTTTGTTGTGGCTAAATGACTTTCTCATAGATTTGATCGGACGATTTTGAGAAAAGAAAGAGCGGGGAAGGAAGCCTAGTTGCCCTCCAATGTTCTGGTTAGTTAAACTTTAGATTTTTTACGGGTTTTTATTATTAAAACCTATACGTAACTTACCAATTAACTTACGTGGCGAACTTCTTTACTCGTATGTTTTTATTACGTATATAAGGGGGTTCGCCCCCTCGTCAATACCTCGCTCTTTACATTAAAGCTTAAATTTTGTTTCAATTCCTGAATCGTTCAAGAATTACCCCTGAATCACAAAGGCCGTAGAATAAATAGTTGAAATTACTAAAAATACTTTAGCGTACTGAGCGAGTTATTAAGAGGAAGTGAAACCCTCATGTGCGTAATAATTTCTGGTCGTTTTAAGTTTTAATGCTGCTCCTTACTTTCAGTTGAAAAAAATTTTTCAAATTAATTTTTCATTGTTTTTTTAAACAATGCTACAAAATCCTGCGCCCCCTTAATAGAAATTCTCTTCCCCCTGACAAATTCCTATATGGAAATTCCTGTTTTCTGGCAAAAAAATAGAAAATTCCACATTTTTGTAGATAGGAGCTGGAAACTTCTTCAGTAAGGTTCTCTGATACGCTAAATCTGATGGTGTGATTTTCGTTAAGATTCTGTGTATTTTTGGGGGGTATTTCCCCCTATTTTCTTAAATAGGGCAAATTTTTCTCAGGCTCTTAACTTTTGATGGGTAGGATTAAACTTGATGAAACTTATATATTTAAAATCAGCATTAAAATTTGATTTTTTTATGTAACTATTGGTATCAAAATTCCGTTTTTTAGAGTTTCGGTTGCTATTGAGCCGGTTCGCTCCTTACCACAGTTCGTTGCCACGAACTGTTTGACCAGACATCATTTGTAGAATTTGGAAAAAACAACAACTATGAAACGTGCTGAAACTTCTGAATTGGAGACTCGGAAGAGCCCCTTATATGGCAGGCCAAACGTTGTCGGTGTATTTCTGGGGCATTAAAATTATGTGCAATTTTTCTGTTAATATACCACTGCTCTGAGTTTCGTTTTGGCTTTCATAGTGACAACATCAAAGTGAAGGGAAACAATTGACAGTTATTTGTATATTCAAATAAATTTAAAAGTGCGGAAAAGTGCTTTGAAAAAAAGAATGGTTATAGTGAAGGAAACCATATGAATATCGAAAAGGTGAAACCAGTGACAGCTCTATAGAAGGGCGGCCTGATCAAACAGTTCGTGGTAACGAACTGTTTCCACAGGAGCGAACTGGCTAAATAGTAACCAAAACTTAAAAAAACCGAATTGTGATACCATTAGCTACATAAAAAAAAAATCGCATTTTAAGTTTCATCAAGTTTAGTCTAACCCATCAAAAGTTACGAGCCGGAGAAAATTTGCCTTATTTTCGAAAATAGGGGGAAACAAACCCTAAAACTTATAGAATATTAACGGGAATCACACCATCACATTCAGCGTATCAGAGAACCCTACTGTAGAAGTTTCAAGCTCCTATCTACACTAAAATGTGGAATCTTGAAGAAAATTTCGAGCGCAGGATTTTCTAGCAATATTTAAAAAAAACAATGAAAAAATAAATATGAAGAATTTTTTCAACTGAAAGTAAGGAGCAGAATTAGAACTTAAAACGAACAGAAATAATTATGCATATGAGGGGCTCACGTCCTCCTAATACCTCGCTCTTTACGCTAAAGTATTTTTAGTAATTTCAACTATTTATTCTACGGCCTCTGTGATTCAGCGGTCATTGTTAAGGAACTGTGACAAAATTTAAGCTTTAGTGTAAAGAGCGAGGTACTGACGAGGGGGTAAACCCTCTTATATACTTGATAAAAACATTCGAATACAGAAGTTCGTTGCGTAAGCTAATTCGGAAGTTAAGTATATCTTTTACTAATAAAAACGTTCGTAAAAAAATTAAAAGTTCTAGTTGCCCTTTTAAGTATGAAAAAATTGAGGGGGCAACTAGGCCTCCTCCCCCGCTCCTTTTTTCTCAAAATCATTCGATCAAAACTATGAGAAAGTCATTTAGCCAAAAAAAAAAAATATGTAAATTTCGTGTTATTTATTCATCTGCGGGGAGCCAAAATCAAAATATACATTAATTCTAAAACCTTCAGAAATCAAATAAAAACAACAAGTTTTTTAACTGAAAGCAAGGAGCGACGTTAAAACTTCAAACAAACAGAAATTTCTTCGTATATGAAAGGGGCTGCTCCCTCCTCAGCGCCCTGCTCTTTACGCTAAAGTTTTTTCTGTTTTAAAAAGTAGAGTTGAGAGAAAGTGTCAAAGTTTAGCGTAAAGAGCGGGGCGTTGAGGAGAGAGCAGCCCCTTTCATATACGAAGTAATTTCTGTTCGTTTTAAGATTTAATGTCGCTCCTTACTGTCAGTGAAAAAAACTTGTTTTCTTTTTTATTCAATAGCAAAAGGAATGGAACAGTGCCAACAAGCTCCTCAAGTGCAGTGCTAAAACAGGCAGAAAGTAAGGGAATTGTCCCATTAATAATCAAACTGAAAGAAAAAATAGCTGTATTTGTGATCTAATCTATATGTTGTATTTTGTAGATTAGATAGTGAAATACTCTGTACGGGTTTGGTCACTAAATAAAATCATTCATTCATTCATACCACGGCTCTTGTAATTCGTATGTATAAATTGAGGAAAAAAAAGACTTGTTGGACTCCCTTTTTCATTGATTGTCTTTTGGTTTCTCTTTGGCAAGGGATTTGTATTTCTTTTTTTCTGCTAATCCATCGAATGTTTTCCTGAATGAGTTTCTTTTCCCCTCCTTGAAAATAAGCTCTTGATCAATGGTGATTCTAATTAAAACTTGATATAGCTTAGCTATGTAACGTCTTTATTAGCTGTGGTGGGAATTTCATCTGCTTCCTGGTAGCTTTTTCGTTGTTTAAAACCAAAAGGAATCAATTACAATTATATTTTGTAAGCGTCCAGCCCTCTTTTTAGTGATTTCTTCTTAATGCCAATTGAGAGTTGAAGTAGAAAGAAAATCTGACTGTATGAATTGGTTAAGTGAAGCTTATACAACCATATATATCTTTATATCCGGCAAAATTGGGAATTAAGTTTTTAATGGGAGAGGCCTGCATATCCTATTGCACATAACCATATATATCCACTACATATAACCATATATATCTTTATATCCGGCAAAATTGGGAAGTCAGTATTTAATGAGAAAGGCCTGCATATCCAGTTGTACGTAACCATATATATCCACTACATATAACCATATATACGTTTAGATCCAGTAAAATTTGGAATTCAGTTTTTAATAAGAAAGGCCTGCATATCCAGTTGCACAGTTTTTGTAGCAGCTGGTGCAGAATTTAAAAAGAGAGACATGGGTTAACAATCAGCAAAAAATAGGCTAAAACAAATGGCACCAACCAGCTTAAAAAGGCATAACTTTCTTTGAATGTGTAGTTGTCTTTGGGATTCAACAGTTTGTTATTGCTCTGTTTTTAAGGATAAAAAGTGGTGTTGAATTTTGATGATTTGATTTGTTCAGTTATTTTCTCAGTTCAACGTGCAACACTGAAGAAAGTGAGGTACTTCTCTAAAAACTTAATAATTTTGAAGCAAACGCACACAAAAAAAAATATAGGAAATTGCCGTTTTCAGGAATGGAGGGACCTAAAATTTTTCTAATGGGCAATTTTTTTTTATGTTCCAGGTGCTGTCAGGGAAATTATGATTTTTTTGACTTTTTTGAAGTAAGTCCAGATGTTCATATAGTAACCCTTTTAAACCTTGTGCTTCAAATATTTGTTGAGATGACTTGGTAATTTGCAAGGATTGGTTTTGAAATTCATCATAGGCGGTGAAATAGCGCTGTGTGTAATAGAGCTAGCATGTGGGTACAATGTTTTATTTTTGGAGGGTTTATATAGACTAAGGCACTTCTTGTAGAAGGAGTTATGGGAACTTCGAAAGGGGCTCATTCGATTGGAAATTGAAAAGGCTAGTTCCCTTTTCAAGAGTTGGAAATGATTAGAGGGCAACCAGCCCCGCCCCTCCGCCATCATTTCCCCAAAGATATCCAATAACAATTTTGAGAAAGCCATTTTGTTAAGGATATTTGAAAGGTCCGGTAATTATATCTTTTAGGATGACTCCCCGTGACCCTCAGGACAAGGGCTGTAACTTATATTAGTTGCCCGTTGTTAACATTCAATGTTTTTATGGAAAGGGTGGTCATATAAATTTCGGATTTGGCTCATTCAACGGGAAATCAAAAGTCCTAGTGTCCTTCTTAAGAGTCAAAAGTGATGAAGGGCAACTAGCCCACCCCCGCGTTTTCAGAATATTCTAAGACCATATAAAAAAAACCCATTGGGACTGAAATAGCTCATCAGTAGCCTACCTAGGGACAAGGATTGTATGCTATTCCCTGAAGGCATACAAGGTTTTTATGGACTGAGTGGTCATTTGACTGGATAGGGCTCATTTGATTGAAAATTGGTAGTTACAATGCTCTTTTTTAAGTCAAATATGTTTTGAGCGCAAACAACTCCCCTTCCCCCCTCCCACGACCAAATCCTGTAATCATGTCTTTAGGGACGTCGACCCCCTGACAGCCCCTAGAACAAGGGCTGTAAGTTGGCAATTCGTTCAGTATTTAGGCATAGTATATGCTATTGAGAACATTATGCCTGTTTGACCTTAAAAAGACCAAGGGCATTCAGGTGAACCTTTCAGAGAAGGTCGAGGGGAGTGTTGAACTAAATTAAAAACACGTTTTGTGTATACGGGCTGTCAAAAGGTCGTAACTCAGGAATGACTGAGAATATTAATTTAGAACTTTCAGGAAACGATAAGAGAGAAATTTAACCAAAGTTAACCAAAAGTTAGCCGAAAAGGTAATATTTGTACGCTAATACTACTACTACTGCTACAACTACCACCACTACTACTACTACTTTCGCTACTAGTACTACAACCAAAGTACTACAGTTAAAATATTGAGGGGAAATTTGAACTAAATCAAAAGATATTATGTGCATGTATATTGTCAAAAGAGCTTATCTCAAGCACGAATTTGAGTATAAAGTCGGAACTCTCACCAAATGCTTTAAGGGAAAGATCAATTGACTAAAAGGCATTATGTGCATGCTATTACTAATACTACGACCGCTGCTACTACCTCTATTGCAACTACTTGTAAGGCTAAGAGCGCAGCTCTTAGCCTTAAGGCTAACAAGACAATTTGCGCTTTACTGAAAAATGACTGTGGATTGTCAGTTAAGTTGACAAATACTGACATTTCTTCGTTAAGATTTTGATAATTTTAATTCTTGCTCGTTTTGAGTTTTACTCGGCTATTTATTGTAATCTCTGTTCGTTTTGAGTTTCGTTTATTTATTTATAGTGGTTGTGGTAGAGCTCTTTAATTTTCTCTGAAAAACTTGTCTTGTGGAAAAAATTTTTAAATTAATTTCTGTTCATTTTTTATTTACATAGTCTTTTTCATGAAAAGAAAATTGTATATCTTTACAGTTTTCTTCTATAAGAATCTGTAGTATGGTTTGCTATTTGTATTTAACAATTTTTAATCCTGACACAAACAGTATTTTTTAATTTAATTTTATAGCTTCTGAAGTTGACCCGAAAAATAAAACTTAATATCGTTCCCAAAATCGTACACTCTTTTTATTTATTTAAATTGTAAGAACAGAAGTAGTAATAGTACTATTTTCAAGAGTTTCAACTGAATACCCAAATCGTTTTCGATATATTGCTCAGGTGTCTTATTGGCAGCAATTTAATACAATGCCTTTTGATTTGTTTTTAGAGCAGCATTTAGTTTTAAAGTATAATGGGCCAATTGCATAATTGTGGGGGTTGAGATGCCTAATATACCTAAAGACATAGTTGCTGGACCGTTCTTCTATGCTGAACAAAATGGCTGTCTCAAAATTTTGACTGGATGGGATTGGAAAATGAATGGGCTTGAGAGAAGGGCTGCATGCCTCCAATCTGTTGTTACTCTTAAAAAGAGTACCAGACACTCTTGCTGTAACTGGAGTACAAGGGGGAGGACTTCCCCTTAATATATCTAGTAAAAACATTTTAAACAAGTAAAAATAAAGTGAAAATATTTTAAATATATTTTATTTTCAGTAAAGTGCAAATTGTGTTCTGCTCTTGAGAAGGCATGGGGGTTTTCAGCCCTACTCATGTTAATTTTTGCTCGTTTTGAGTTTAACTCGGTTATTTATTGCAGATAGGAATATTAGTGAAAAAGCTTTATGTTAATAGACAGTAGAAGGGGTTTGTACAAAAAAACTATCTGAATGATAGATCATGTGAAAACAAAAGGAATGTAAAGAAAGTGAAGAAAGAATTAAAATATAAACTAAGGAGGTGTGAAGTGGAGGCCATGGATAAAATTGCCGAGGATCTGGAAGATGCAGCTAGACGGCATAATAGTAAAATATTGTACTGGCATGTTAATAAATTGCGAGGGAGTAGTCAATCCGGACTTTTCCCGGTGAAAGATAGGAATGGGGCCACAATTAGTGATAAGGAAAGAGTTAAAGAGAGATTGGTGGAAAATTTTGAAAATGTGCCAAACCGAGATACAATTGTAGGAAAAGATATAAAGGAAAATAAAAAAAGTTTGTGATGCCTTGGCTGTGAAGGAAGATTTGTTCTGTAAGGAAGAATTAGCGACAGTACTAAAAGGATTAAAAAATAATAAGGCTCCAGGAGCGATAGTGTGGTAAATGATTTTCTTAAATATGGTGGCTCTGAGGTTAGAAATAAGCTACTGAAGATTATGGATATGATTTTTGAAAAAGGGGAAGTGCCTAATGATTTTAGGAAAACATTAATGAAACCACTGTATAAGAAAGGTGATAAGAGTGAGTTTCGTAATTATTGAGCCATTAGTCTGGTCTCTGTAGGTAGCAAATTACTTAGTAATATGATACTTTTTAGACCGAGAGATGCTGTAGACAAAGTCTTAAGAAAAGAATAGTGCGGTTTTAGAAAAGGTAGAGGATGTGTCGACCAAATTTTCACTCTTAGGTTAATAATTGAGAAGTGCTTTAGTTGTCAAACACCTTTGGTCCTCAGTTTTATAGATTATGAGCAAGCGTTCGATTCTGTTGATAGAAGAGCTTTAGAAAAGTCTTATCCTTAGATGATATACCAGACAAATTCATCAGTGATTAGTGCTATGAACGAGAATAATACTGCTGCGATTAAGGTAGAAAATGAGGTTAGCAGCTGGTTTTTTATTAAATCAGGAGTTAAGCAGGGTTATTTTCTGTCCCCCTTTATATGTTTCATTTTGATGAACTTTGTCTTAAACAGTACAGGAAAGGCAATGGGAGACCACGAAATCGAATGGGGAGGAAAAACTCTCCCGGACTTAGATTATGCTGATTATTTAAGCATATCAGATGAAAGTATGAGCAAAATGAATGAACATTTAGAGGGTTTGCGAGTTCAGGGTGCTGTTTAAAAATTAATGTTAAGAAGGCGAAGTCACTAAGGCTAGGAATATGTGAAGACGAAAAGGTGACATTGGGTAACGAAAAAATTGATTAGGTTGGCAGCTTCACCTACCTTGGTAGTATTATTAGTAAAGACAGTGGGAGCAGTGACGATGTCAAAGTAGAATAGCGAAAGCTCAAGTTATTTTTCCACAGTTAAAAAAGGTTTGGAAGAATAGGAAGATAAGTCTGCAAACCAAGATTAGAATATTGGAAGGTACAGTGATGACAGCGGTCAGATATGGCTCTGAAGCATGGGTGCTCCGAAAAGTAGACAAAAATTTACTAGATGTTTTCCAGAGAAATTGACTACGGATTTTTCTGGGTACCCGGCTGATTGTCCGTATTTCAAACAGGCTGTACGAAAAAGAAGTTCAATCCTGCTTTCTAGGGCTATAATGAAATAAAGGTTGAGATGGCTAGGCCATTTCCTGCGGATGAAAGGATGACAGATTGCCGAAGATTGTCCTTTTCGGTTAACCTTTTACTGATAAACGGAAAGCAGTTCGTCCTCGTCAGGAATGGGAGGATGCTATAAATAAAGATATAAAGGAAATGGGAACTTCCTGGGAGGGTGTAAAGAGGAAGGCTTTGAATAGATTGGGCTGGAGGAGGACCGTGCGTAGCTGTGTTGGCCTCAAGCTCCATGGTGCTGCGGTGAGTTATTAGTAGTAGCAGTAGTATTTAATGTATGATTTAAATAAACAAAATACGTTTAAAATGTTTTAACTTTTTTAATTTTGATAAATTAAAAATTATTAAAACTTTAAGGAATATGTATATCAGTATATGTGTACTAAACTGACAATTCACAGCCAATTTTTTTCAGTAAAGTGTAAATAAAGGTCTTGTGAAGCCATGGGGGTTGTCAAAGTCATGATTTCCTGACCTTTCGACTACACTGAACAAATGGCTATCTCAAAGTTTGATTAATTTTGATTAGATGTGTTTTGGGAATTGGTGGTCGTGAGGGGAGGGGAGAGCGTGTTGGCCTTCAATCACTTTTGACCAATAAAAAGGGCTTTATCCCTTTCAATTTCCAATCGAATGAGTCTTTTTAGAAGTTTCTACGACAACAAATGCCAATCTCAAAATTTCTATCAGATACATTACGGGAAAATACGAGGTTTGGAGGGTGGGGGTTATCCACCCTTCAATCACTCTGAATAATGAAAAGAGCTCTATAATTTCTGATTACCTATCCTACAAGCCCCCTCCGAAGTTTTTACGAATTTTTTATATTTCTTTATATACCTTATATGCCCCCGTGGCATAACTTACCTTGCCCTGAGGGCTGGTGGGGGGATTGTCATCTTCATAGACATAATGTTCGGTCCTTTCAATTACCCCGTAAAAAATGGCTATCTCAAAATTTTGATTGGATGTGTTTGGGGAAATGGTGGGCGAAGAAGGGGGGTTAGTTGCCCTTTAATCACTTTCTACTTTTAAAAAGGACACTGGCCCTTTCAATTTCTAATCTAATGAGCTGTTTACGAAGTTTCTACAACTACAAATGGCCATCTCAAAATTTCCATCAGATGCATTTCGGTAAAATATGAGGTGTGTGGGGAGGTATCCACCCTCCGATCATTTTGAGTCTTAAATAGGGCACTAGAACTTCTGATTATGAATTCAATGAGCCCACTCCGAAGTTTTTACGATTAAATAAAAAAACAAGTTTTTTTTTAACTGAAAGTAAGGTGCGACATTAAAGCTTAAAATGAACAGAAATTACTCCGTATATGAAAGGGGCTGTTCCCTCCTCAAAGCCCCGCTCTTTGCGCTAAAGTTTGACTCTTTCTCTCAAATCTACTTTTTAAAACAGTGAAAAACTTTAGCGTAAAGAGCGGGGCGTTGAGGAGGGAACAGCTTCTTTCATATACGGAGGAATTTCTGTTCGTTTTAAGTTTTAATGTCGCACCTTACTTTCAGTTAAAAAACTTTTTTTTATATTTAATTTCTGAACGGTTTTGAATTAATGCATGTTCTGAGTTTGGCTCTCCGCACATGAATACTCAGAACATGCATATTTTTTTTTGGCTAAATGGCTTTTTCTTAGTTTTGATCGGACGATTTTGAGAAGAAAGGAATGTGGGAGGAGGCTTAGTTGCCATTCAATCTTTTGGCTACTTAAAAAGGCAACTAGAACTTTTAATTTCTTACGAACGTTTTTATTAATAAAAAATATACGTAACTTCCGAATTAACTTTCGTAACGAACTTCTATATTCGTATATTTTTATTACGTATATGAGGGGGTTTGCCCCCTCTTTAATACCTTGCTCTTTACACTAAAGCTTAAATTTGGTCCCAATTCCTTAAGAATTACTCCTGAATCACAAAGGCCGTAGAAGAAATAGTTTAAATTACTAAAAATGCTTTTGCGTAAAGATTAGAATTTTGACCCGTTGACTTTGGGAAAAAATGAGCGTCGGAGGAGGTCTAGGTGCCTTCCAATATTTTCGGTCTCCTAAAAAGGGCACTAGAACTTTCAATTTCCGGTAGAATGAGCCCTCCGGCAACATTCTAGGACCACTGGGTCGATACGATCACCCCTGGGGAAAAGAAAAAAAACAAACAAATAAACACGCACCCGTGATCGGTCGTGATATACCTTACATGCCCCTAGGGCATAACGTACAACTCTTGCCCTGAGGGTTGTGGGGAGTTGTCATCCTCAAAGACATGATTTACGGCTTTCAGTTATATTGAACAAAATAGCTATCTCAAAATTTTTATTGGATGCGATGGGGGAAATGGCGGGTTTTGGAGGGGCGTTAGTTGTCCTCCAATCACTTTCGACTATTAAAAAGGGCACAGGATCTGTCAATTTCTAATCGAATGAGCTGTTTTTGAAGTTTCTACGACAACAAATGGCCATCTCAAAATTGAAATCACATGAGCCAAGGCTCAGAGTTTATTTTCACAATCAAAAAAAAGTTTGAATGAATAGGTAGATAAGTCTGCAAACCAAGATGAAAATATTGGAAGGTACAGTGATGAGAGTGGTCAAATCAAACAGTTCGTGGTAACGAACTGTAGTAAGGAGCGACCCGGCTCAATAGTAAACGAAACTCTAAAAAACGGAATTTCGATGCTAAAGGATATATCAAAAGAATCGGATTTTTATGCTGATTTCAAAAATATAAGTTTCATCAAGTTTAGTTATTGTCATCAAAAGTTACGAGCCTGAGAAAAATTGCCTTATTTTGGAAAATAGGGGGTAACACCCCCTAAAAGTCATAGGATCTTAACGAAAATTACACCATCGCATTCAGCGTATCAGAGAACCCTATAGAAAAAATTTCAAGGTCTAATCTACAAAAATGTGGAATTTCGTATTTTTTGCCAGAAGACAAATCACGGGTGCGTGTTTATTTGTTTGTTTGTTTGTTTTTTGTTTTTTTCTAGGGGTCATCGTATCGACCAAGTGGTCCTAGAGTGTTGCATAAGGGCTCATTCTAACGGAAATGAAAAGTTCTAGTGCCCTTTTTAAGTGACCAAAAAAATTGGAGGGCACCTAGGCCCCCTCCCACGCTCATTTTTTTCCCAAAGTCAACGGATCAAAATTTTGAGATAGCCATTTTGTTCCGCATAGTCGAAAACCATAATAACTATGTCTTTGGGGATGACTTACCCCCCACAGTCCCTGGGGGAGGGGCTGCAAGTTACAAACTTTGACCAATGTTTACATACAGTAATGGTTACTGGGAAGTGTACCGACGTTATCAGGGGGATTTTTTTGGTTTGGGTGTGGGGTTCAGGGGAGGGGCTATATGGGAGGATCTTTCCTTGGAGGAATATTTCATGGGGGAAGAGAAATTCAATGAAAAGGGCGCAGGACTTTCTAGCATTACTATAAAAAAAAAAACAATGAAAATATAAACATGAAAAAGTTTTTTCAATTGAAAGTAAGGAGAAGCACTAAAACTTAAAAAAGAACAGAGATTATTACGCATGTGAGGGGTTCTAAAAATACTTTAGCATAAAGAGCGAGGTATTTAGGAGGAGATAAACACTTCACTCTTTATGCTAAAATTTTTTTAAATAATTTTAACTATTTATTCTACGGCCTTTCTGATTCAGGGGTCATTCTTAAAGAATTGGGATAAAACAAGATTTAGTGTAAAGAGCGAGGTATTAACGAGGGGACCAACCCCCTCATATATATAATCAAAAATATAAGAATACAAAAGTTTGTTACGTAAGTTAATTCTTAAGTTACGTATTTTTTTTTACTAATAAAAACGTTCGTTAAAAATAAAAGATCTAGTTGCCTTTTTAAGTAACCGAAAAATTGGAGGGCAACAAGACCTCCTTCCCCACCCCTTATTTCTCAAAATCGTCTGATCAAAACTAAGAGAAAGCCATTTAGCCAAAAAAAGAATTAATATGCAAATTTCATTTTAATAATTTATGTACGGAGAGCCAAAATCAGTCATGCATTAATTAAAAAACTTTCAGAAATTAAATAAAAAAAACAAGTTTTTTTAAATGAAAGTAAGGAGCGACATTAAAACTTAAAACGAACAGAAATTACTCCGTATATGAAAGGGGCTTTTCCTCCTCGACACCCCGCTCCTTGCGCTAAAGTTTGATTCTTTCTTGCAACTCTACTTTTTAAAACAATAAAAAACTTTAGCGTAAGGAGCGGGGTGTCGAGGAGGAAAAGCCCCTTTCATATACGGAGTAATTTCTGTTCGTTTTAAGTTTTAATGTCGCTCCTTACTTTCATTTAAAAAAACTTGTTTTTTTTATTTAATTATGACGCTGAAGCATGGGTGTTCCAAAAAGCGGATGAAGATGTACTAGATGTTTTCCAGAGAAATTGCCTACGGACTGTTCTGGGTACCAGGCTGAAACAGTAGGCTGTACGGAAAGTGTGGTTCAATCCCACTTTCTAGAGCTATAAAGAAAGAAAGGGTGAGATGGTTAGGGCACGTTTTGTGAATGAAGGATGACAGATTGCCGAAGAGTGTCCTTTTCGGCCAACCGTCTAGGGTTAAATAGAAAGCAGGTCGTCCTCGTCTGCGGTGGAAAGACATCATAAAGAAAGATTTAAAGGAAATGGGAACTTCTTGGGAGGGTGTAAAGAGGGAGGCTTTGAATATATTAGGATGGAGGAGGAGTGTGCATAGCTGTGTTGGCCTCAGGGGGCTTCGTGCTGTGGTTAGTTGTTGTTAGTAGTAGTAGTAGTTCATTTTCCAAGCGCATCGAGTCAAAATCTTGAGACAGCTATTTTGTTCGGCATAGTAGAACGGTCCAGCAACAATGTCTTTAGGGATATTAGGCATGTCCCCCCCCCCACAACTATGCATAGTTGCACAACTATGCAACCCATTATGCTTTAAAACTAAATTTTGCTTTAAAATAAATCAAAAGGCATTGTGTTTATGGTTGCCATTAAGACACTTCAGCAATACATCGAGAACGACTGGGGGTATTAAGTTTAAACTTTTGGGGATATTACTATTACAACTTCTACTCTTACAATTTAAATAAATAAAAAGACTATAAGTGTATCCAGGTTGTCAAAGAGCATTGACATAATCTTTAGGGAATGATATTAAGTTTTGTTTTTCAGGTCAACTTCAAAAGCTATAAAATTAAATTAAAATAATACTGTTTGTGTTGGGATTAAACACTGTTGAAAATGTTTCTGCAACATACAAATAGCAACCCAACCTATGGATTCTCATAGAAAAAAACTGAAAAAATATGGAATATTATTTTTTCCATTAAAATACTACGTCGATAAAAACGAACAGAAATTAATTTAGAAAACTTTTTATTCAAAACAAGTTTTTCAAAGAAAAGTAAAGAGCTCCATTAAGCCAAGAATCAGACCAGAACACAATTTGTGCTTACTAAAAGAAAAAGAAAACGAATAACCGTGCATTGTCAGTTGATTTGAATTGTACTGATATTTATTCCTTAAAGTCTTGATAATTTTTTATTTATGAAAATGAGAAAAGTGAAAACGTTTCAAAAGTATTTTGTTCTGGTATTGAAAAGGCATGGGAGTTATCAGCCCTATCCATGTCAATTGTGTTGCAAGAGCAACTCTTTCGTTTTGTCCCAGTTTTTTTTTTCCTATGCCGTCGATCTCAGCTTGTTCCTGGAAACTGGTAAGGGTCTGACCTGTGCGGTTTTCACGGAAAGTGTGGACCTCAGGCCGGATTGATGAATATGACATAACATTTTGGAAAGCTCCGCAGAACTCTTGCCTGGGGCCAAAAAGGATGGTTTTTGCTTGTCCACGAGCCAGAGCCTATGGTGTGCGAAGTGAAGTGGAGTTATGTAGCCTATGTCAGAGAAGAGTATCTGAAGTTGTGCAGCCAAGCTTTCGTTTCATCAAACCATGTTTCTGCTTTCGAGTGGAAAGCTCCGTTCTAGCAGGCAAGCAGGCAGGCACCACTCTCAAATTGAAGATGGACTAAAATCTACAAGTGTTAAATATATCCGGCAGTTACCCGTCCCCACAGCCAATATATCTTCTTTGAGTGATAAATAGAAAAATTTACAGAAGCAAAAATATGGCATTTTCCCACGGGTCCGAAAGTGCTGCCATCTATTATTTCTACCCATTTCTGTTCGTGATTTCAGCTGAGTCTATCATTCGGTTTTTCGGACTTGGGATTGCGGTTGAGAAATGGTATCAGATGTGCCTAATAAACTTTAAAAGTTCTCTCATTGCTAAAGAAATTGGAGCTTATCCTTTGCTCCTTTCTAAGTGGTGACGTTAGAAAGTTGGCCTACGGCAAAAAAAAATCAACTTTTGAATTAAGATAGATAGAATTTTTTTTTTGACGGCAATCGACAGCTCTCGATGAGCTGATCAAAGTATAGGGCATCCATTTTTTGGTACAAAAATTCCTTCATGACGTATACCAGTTTGAAAGTTTTAAGGGTTTGACAAATTCAGTAGTAAGGTACACACTGAAACGAAATCTAGGCCGATACCAATTGTGAGACAAGTAGAGGACTTGTAAGCAACAGTCGGCTGTTAGGTAATATTCACCTTCGGCAATGAGGGGTTAGCAACTTTTGCTAGTTGGTGTATCTATTATTTGTTTCCAGTGTATTAGATGGTAAAACCAATTTGGTTCCAGTGGTAAGACTGGTGGAGGCCTTGTAAGTAATAATCTGCTGTTAGGCTACAGCCAACTTCAGCGATGAGGGGTTTGTAACTATGCTAGTAGGTGTGCCCATTTATTTGTTTCCGGTGAACTTGATGCCTATCACGGGAGAGGGACTTATAAGCAAGAATTGGTTCATTTTGGGCGAGAAACGGCTGTTAGCTCATAATCATCTTCGGCAATGAGGGGTTTACCACTTTTGCTAGTTGGTGTACCTATTATTTGTTTCTGGTGTATTTGATGGTTAAGCCAATTTGGTTCCAGTGGTAAGACATGTAGGGGACTTGTAAGTAATAATCGGCTGTTGGGCTACAATCATCTTCAGCGATGAGGGGTTTGCAACTTTTGCTAGTTGGTGTACCCATTTATTTGTTTCCGGTGAACTTGATGTCTATCACGGGAGAGGGACTTGTAAGTGAGAATCTTTTCAGTTTGGGCTAGAAGTTTTTGCAAATTGGTGCACATTGTATTCGTTCTCTTTAACGTAAAACAATGAGGTAGTTTCGTCATAATTAGTGTCACCTATGGTATTTTAATCCTGAAAAGTTACGGATAGCTTTATAATACCAACTAGATTATATAAGATATTGTTCCAAGTTTTCATCCATCACGATGTCTACGATTGAAAAGTATAAAGTTCAACTGGATGTAAAGTCAATTTAGTCCCTTCTTTCGATATTATTTTGTAGTTGTTGTTTTTTCATGCAGAAGAATAGCCTTTGATCATGTGATAACTGATTGCGTTCTTGTTTGAACATACCTTTTTAATAACTTCGATAGGCTGACAACTTCATCATTTAACTGATAGTTAAGAAACAAGCACAAACGAGAATGTAAAACAATGAGATAGTTTCGTAATAATTAGTAGAAAGTCATCTATGGTATTTTGATCCTGAAAACTTAGGGATAGCTTTGTAATACCAACTAGATTATATAAGATATTGTTCCTAGTTTTCATCCGTCACGATGTCTACGATTGAAAAGAAAGTTCGACTGGCTGCAAAGTCAATTTAGTCTATTCTTTCGATGCTATTTTGTTGTTATTTTTTCAACGCTGAGGAATAGCCTTTGATCATGTGATTACTGATCGATAGCGAAGAAACAAAACCAAAGTGGTTTCTCGCAACACTTTAGTCGGCGAAGCCGGACAAAGGTTGCCGCAACACTTCACGTTGCCCGGGCAACGTAGGTCTAGTTTTGCTCGTTTTAGTTTGACTCGGCTATTTATTGTAATTTCTCTTCGTTTTGAGTTTGCTTTATTTATTGATAATAAGTTGTGGTAGTTTTATGCTTGAAAGATTATTTGACTTCATTTTGCTCATTCTTGGCTTAATGTAGCTCTTTACTTTTCTATGAAAAACATTTTATATAAAAAGTTTTTTAAATTAATAACAGTAAATTACCGAGTCAAATTCAAAACGAGCAAAAATTGACATGAGTTGGGCTGACAACCTTCATACTTTCTTAAGCCCTAAACATAATTTGCACTTTACTGAAAACAATCTAAATTCTGAATGTTTTCGCTTTCTTAACTTTAATAAATAAAGAATTAATAAAACTTTAAGGAATAAATGTCTGTATATGTATATTAAACTGACAATCTTCTGTCATTTTTTTTTCAGTCAAGTGCAATTTAGGTTCTGGGCCTGAGAAGGCATGGGGGTTGTCAGCCCTGCTCATGTTGATTTTTGCTCGTTAATTTCTGTTTGTTTTGAGTTACAGCTATTTATTGATGGTGATATGTGGTAGTTTTACTATTGGAAGGTTATTTGACCTTACTTCTGCTTATTCTTGGCTTAATGGAGCTCTTTACTTTTCTTTGAAAAACTTGTTTTGTATAAAACGTTTTTTTTTTAATTAATTACAATAAATAACCGAGTCAAACTCAAAACGAGTAAAAATTAGCACGAGTTGTGCTGACAACCTTAATGCTTTTTCAAGCCAAGAACATAATTTGCACTTAACTGAAAACAATCTAAATTCTGAATGTTTTCGCTTTTTTTTTACTTTAGTAAATAAAAAACTATTAAAACTTTAAGGAATAAATGTCTGTATGTGCATATTAAACTGACAATCTTCAGTCATTTTATTTCAGCATCACTGTTAAATAAAAAGGTGTGCTGTAATATTTTCAGTCAAATAGAGTTCCAAAATCCATATTCTTAACTTGATACGCCGAAAGCTACATTTTTTTTTTTAGTGAAAATGAGTTGAATGAACGATTTTCTCCTCAAAAAATGTGTCGATTCGAAAAATTCAATGCGCAACTGTCTCAAAAAGGTGCCAAAATGGTGCAAATGTGCCCCATCTGGTAAATATACGAAAGCTATATTTGGTCTGAGTCAGGGACAGGTTATGAAAACAGTTCTCATTGGCGGCACTTGAGCGTCAAGGTGAACAAAGGAAAAAAATTGTATCAAACAATTCGTGGTAACGAACTGTAGTAAGGAGCGACCCGGCTCAATAGTAACCAAAACTCTAAAAAATGGAATTTTGATACCAATAGCTACATCAAAAGAATCGCATTTTAATGCTGGTTTTAAATATATAAGTTTCATCAAGTTTAGTCTTACCCATCAAAAGTTACGAGCCTAAGAAAATTTGCGTTATTTTAGAAAATAGGGGGAAAAACCCCCTAAAAGTCATAGAATCATAGAATCTAGAATGTTGCAAGAGGGCTCATTCTAACGGAAATGAAAAGTTCTAGTGCCCTTTTTAAGTGACCAAAAAAATTGGAGGGCACCTAGGCCCCCTCCCACGCTAGTTATTTTCCCAAAGTCAACGGATCAAAATTCTGAGATAGCCATTTTATTCAGCGTAGTCGAAAAACTTTATAACTATGTCTTTGGGGACGACTTACTCCCCCACAGTCCCCGTGGGAGGGGCAACAAGTTACAAACTTTGACCTGTGCTTACATATAGTAATGGTTATTGGGAAGTATACAGGCGTTTTCAGGAGGATTTTTTTGGTTGGGGGGAGGGGTTGAGAAGAGGGGGATACGCTGGGGGAACTTTTCATCGAGAATTTGTCATGGGAGAAGAAAATTTCCATGAAGGGAGAGCAGGATTTACTAGCATTATTAAAAAAAAAACAATTAAAAAATAAATGTGAAAAAGCTTTTTCAGCTGGAAGTAAGGAACAGCAATAAAACTTAAAACAAACAGAAATTATTACCCATATGAGGGGCTCACCTCCTTCTAATACCTCACTCTTTACGCTAAAGTATTTTTAGTAATTTCAACTATTTATTCTACGGCTTTTGTGATTCAGGGGTCATTCTTAATGAATTGGGATAAAATTTAAGCTTTAGTGTAAAGAGCGAGGTACTGACGATGGGGCGAATCCCCTCATATATGTAATAAAAACATGAGAATACAAAAGTTCTTTACGTAAGCTAATTTATAACTTACGTAAATCTTTTACCAACAAAAAGATTCGTAAAAAATTAAAAGTTCTAGTTGCCTTTTTAATTAACCAAAAAATCGGAGGGCAACTAGGCTTCGTCCCCCGCTCTTTTTTTCTCAAAATCATTCGATCAAAATTATGAGAAAGCCATTTAGCAAAAAAAAAAAATATGCAAATTTCGTTTTGATTATTCCTCTGCGGAGAGCCAAAATCAAAACATGCATTGATTCAAAAACGTTCAGAAATTAAATAAAAAAAACAAGTTTTTTCAACTGAAAGTAAGGAGCGACATTAAAACTTAAAACGCACAGAAATTACTTCATATATGAAAGAGGCTGCTTCCTCATCAACGCCGTCAAACTTTAGCGTAAAGAGCGGGGCGTTGATGAGGAAGCAGCCTCTTTCATATATGAAGTAATTTCTGTGCGTTTTAAGTTTTATTGTCGCTCCTTACTTTCAGTTGAAAAAACTTGTTTTTTTTATTTAATCATTCAAGGCGGCTTAATAACGCTTATATTGAGTACCATATAAATGTTTATTAATTTTAACGTTTATTTTTTGCATTATTTTAAATTCTTGATTGTTTGTTTTAAAGCAAAAGTAGTCTGGCTAATTTGCATTATTGTTTTCGCATAACAGAATTATTCTTATTTGTAGCCTGTTTTTATAGCTTTATTTTGATTCTTAATTGACTTGTAGCAATCTTTTTTTTTATTTGTTGTCAACCAAGTTTTTCCCGCCTTTTTTGCTGATATTAAAGTGTGTTTATAGCTCCAAATGTCCAGCTCCAGTTTCGTACCTCCATATTAAGTGTTGATTAACTCCAAGATTAAAAAGTTTTTTTTTTCAACTGAAAGTAATGAACAACATTGAAACTTAAAACGAACAGAAGTTATCTGGTATATAAGGGGGTATAAATATGTGGTATGTGGTTTATAAGCATAATAAATTGCATCAAGGGATCTATTTACTTTCATCCTAGACAAACTATGCAAAAACTGCATATTTACCATCTGCTCTTGGTTCCTTTTCATTAATTATTCTTCTGATTTGGCAGTAAGTCGCAGTAAGCGACTTTTATATCATGTACATAATTTTCTATGCCAAATGGTTAAGTTACATTGCGGTTCCTCCGTCACTCCCTCGTTCTTTACGCTAAAATTTGACCGTTTTGTCCCAATCCTTTAAGAACGATTGCTGAATTCAAGCGACATTGATTTAGCATCACAAGCTTTTTTAAAGCGCTAACCAATATTTGCTCAACGATCAGAGGGTTGAGGAGAGAGCAACCCCCCTCGTATACGGAATGATTTATGTTTGTGGTAAATTTTAATGTTGCTTTTTGCTTTCATTTGATTATTTTTTACAATAATGATTGAGAATGAAAAAAGTAATCTTGTAAAAGAATTATTCTCATTTGTAGTTTGGTTTTATAGCTTTATTTTGATAATATTTATTTTATTTTAATACATGCGGTATATTTTAATCTCAATTGATTTCTAGCAATACGTTTTTTCATTTGTCGTCCACCAAGTTTTATCCCGCCTTTTCTTGCGGATACTAAAGTATGTTTTAGCTCCAAGTGTCAAGCTCCAGTTTAGTACCTCTATATTAAGTGTTGATTAGCTCCAAGACTAAAAAGTTTTTTTTCTACTGAAAGTAATAAACAACATCGAAAATTAAAACGAACAGAAATTATTTAGTATATAAGGGGGGTCGTCCCCATGTCAGCCCCTCGCTCTTTACGCTAAAGTTTGACTGTTTTGTCCCAATCCTTTAGAACGACTGCTGAATTCAAGGGCCGTGGTTTCGGAATAACAAGCTTTTTTAAAGCGCTAGCAAACTATTGATTAACGATCAGAGGGTTGAGGAGGGAGCAACCCACCTCGTATGCGGAATAATTTATGTTTGTCATTAGGTTTAATGTTGCTTTTCGCTTTCATTTGAATTTTTTATTTCGTTAATTATTAAGAATAAAAAGTAATCTGTTTTCCAGTACAAGGGTTAAAGGTAAATAGTAGAAATAATCTGTTTCATCGTCGGATTTTCTGAGAATTGATCTTCAACGTGTTGCATTCATCAGACATTGTTCTCCAGGAAAAAAAATTGCTTCTTCCTGGCATTCTCTCTGAAAAATATTGTATAGTCGTAACATCATAGAAAATGGTGAATTTCTCATGTCGCCAGCTGAAAAATATAGGTTCCCTTATCCTTAGTTTTCTGGAGAAGACTAAGGATGCCATAGACAATAAAAGGAGACAATAAAAATGGCTATGGCAAAGAATGGAGAGCGAGTGGCTACTATTTCTATTAGTATGGTATTAATAAATTCTCATCCATTCATTGATGTCTTTCATTGATGTATTTGCTGTATTATCTTCTCGTGCACTGAGTAAATAAAAACAGCTCGTGGTAACGAATTGTAAAGAACGACTCGGGCGAATATTAGCCGAAACTTTAGAAAGAATGTTAATAGCCGAAGAACTCTAGCTCGAAACTCTAGCCGAAGAAAGAATGTTAATAGCAATTAATAATCAACAGAATTGGCTTTTTATGCTGATTCCAAAAATATAAATTTCATTAATATTACTTATCAGAAGTTTTAAATATTTAATATTACTTATCGGAAGCTACGAGCCTGCTAAAATTTGCCTGATTTTTGAAATAGGAGTTAAAAACCCCTCTAAAAGGCAATTGATCATAAGGAAAAATATATAATTAGATTCAGCATATCAGAGAACCCCACTGTAGAAGTTCCAAGCTCTTATCTACTAAAATGCAGAATTTTGCATCTTTTTAGAAGATGGATCACAGATGTAAGTTTGTTTGATTGTTCTTGTTTTTTCCCAGGAATGATCGTATCCTAAGAGCACCAATTGTCCTAGAAGAATAAAAAGAAACCTGTTCGATCGAAAATAAAAGTTCTAGTGCCCTATTTTGCGTTTTCAACCATTTTATGGCACCGAACTGCGATTTTGACCTGCAGAGGACCAAACTGCTATCTGAGATAGCCAATCGATTTAAAAGTATCGAAAACTATGTATTGAGCTTCCGAGTTACTGAGGAAAAACCTGACATTTGTTTTAAAGCTTCATTTAACTAAACTGACTTGCTTCATATTTCATAAAACTTGTATGCATTAATATGTAAACATACATATCTATTGTGAAGAAGAGGCAGTCTGTCATTTTGTAGGTGAAGGTTGGTGTCAGATGCATCAAGGCAAAAGTAGAAATTAATTTCTAATCCTTCTCGATTCCCAGGAATATTTTTGATGACCGCATGTATTGTTGGTGTAGTGGGGGGGGGGGTAATAGTGCTCCTTCTATTACGATTTTTTATATAGGATATAATATTGTACTTACATGCCTGCCAGCACAAAGGTGAAAAAGGCAAAGCGAGGTGGAGGAGTTGCAAGTTCTACCAGAAACTTTGTTTTCATCTATTTAAATGGTAATATTTTTCTTTTCCTGCTTTTATACGATGTTTCAATATGTTTAAGCAGATGTATACAATGTGTTTAAACGTTAGGTTGTAAATGTTGCAAGGGCTTCAGACACGTATGAGGTCCAAAGCTGTTCAAAATTTTGATTCATATGACAAATAATATCCTACCCCTCTCAGTCCACCCGAAATTCTGTAGTAAAATTGTTATTGAGAATTTGTTCACTAAAACCACTGTTCATCGAAAATTTAGACGAAACATTCAAGTTTTGTCTTAAATTTTTATTACAACCTAACATTGTAATCCTTAAGAAGAAAAATCGAAAATACCGGACGCTGCCAATCAATTTGTAATTATTTATATATACAAATTAAAAGCAAGAAATCAGGGGCCTAAGGAGAGGGTAGCCAAAATCATATTTGGGTTAGGCCTGAGCATGATTTGAAAAACGATCAGAAACTAAATACCGAAAAAATAAGTTTTTTCAACTGAAAGTTAGGAGTAACATTAAAATTTAAAATGAACAGAAAGAATTTAGTATATGACCGGGACTGCCTCTCCCCAACATGGCGCTCTTTACCCTAATGTTTGACTTTTTACCCCAACTCTTCAAGAGAGAATGCTGAAACACAACCAAATAGTTCCTAGTAACGAACTGTAAGTAAGGATCAACTCAGCCCAAAGTAACGAAAACTCTAAAAAGTTAAATTTTGATAACAAGAGATACATCATAAGAATATGGCTTTTATACTGATTCCAAACTTTCATTAAGTTTAATGTTACCCATCAAAAGCTACGAGCCTTAGAAAATTTGCCTGATTTTTGAAAAAAAGTTGGGGGGGGGGCAACGTCCCTTAAAAAACAATGAATCTTATTGAAGGTCGCACCATCTGATTCAGTGTATCAGAGAACCCTGTTGCAGAGTTTTCAAGCTCCCATTTGTAAAAATGTTGAATTTTTTATTTTTTGCCAAAAATAGTGCCCTTTTTAAGTAACCAAAGAGACTGGAGTTCAACTAGTCCTCCTTCCTCGCCTTTTTCCCCAAAATCATCCGACAAAGATTTTGAGGTAGCCATTTTGTTGAGCATAGTTGAAAGGTGTAAGAACTATGCCTTTGGGGATGACATGACCCCCCTCCCACAGTCTCGGGAAGGGCTGGTTGCTTTGAAATTTGCCAATTTGTCACATGTCAGTATAGTATTTGTTATTAGGAAGTATACAGACATTTTTCGGAAGGAGAGAATTTTCTGCGTTGGGGATTTCTTACGGGGAGAATTTTCTGCTGGGGTGGATTTTCCTGGAAGTGAACTTTCCCTCCAAAGGAAATTTTATACAGGGGGAATTTGCCAGAATTCATATAAGAAACTATTTTTTTGTCTTAATTTCTTTTTGATGACTCAATTTTACTTGTGGAGATGTTTCTGGGGGACTTGTCCGGGTAAAATTTTCAGTGGGGTTGGAATTCACTGGTGGATTTTCTATGGGGGATTTTCTGCGGGAGAAACTCTCCATGGGGGAATTATTATCAGGAGCAACTCTCACGTGGAAATTCTCCGTCGGAGAAACTTTCCATCGGGGTAATGGGATTTTCGCCAAAAGTTGTTCTCATATGGGGTATTTTCAGCATGACTTGAAAAACGATCAGAAGTTAAATGAAAAACAAGTCTGTTTTCAAATGAAAATATGTTAGGGAGAATTTTTCTAGCGGAACCGTACGCAAGACATGCACACACACACACACACACACACACACACACACACACACACACACACATATATATATATATATATATATATATATATATATATATATATATATATATATATATATATATATATATATATATATATATATATATATATATATATATATATATATATATATATATATATATATATATATATATATATATATATATATTCTCAGACATTTTACCTTCGTGGGGTATATACATGTGGTATGATTTTAATCTCAAATTTCTTATAACTCTCAAACAGTGGGGAGTACCGTTTTACACACAAGGAGGTTATTGACCATGAAATACTCCCCCGATGACAAATCAATCTAAAATTGCCGATTTTCATGAGAAGTAATAAAATTGGTAAATACTTTTTCCCTATCGAAACGACCTAACATCTGTTTAGCTTAAAACTTACTTTCTCAGACATTTTACCTTCATGGGGTATATATATATATATATGTGGTATATTTTTAATCTCAAATATCTCACGGCTCTCAAACAGTGGGAGTACCATATTACACGCAAGGAGGTTATTGACCCTGAAATACTCCTCCCCGATGACAAATTAATCTAGAATTTCCGATTTTCATCGTCTGGTTGTATTAACTTAATCTCATCTGCCTTTTTCGGCCCTGTCCTCTGACTTATTTTATGCTAGAATTTGCTTTTTAAATGCTTTTCCAGATTACAGAACATAATAAAGAGACGTTTGAAAGACATTGAAAATTATTTTAGGAATATGAAAAATGATTGATGAAAAGACTTGCTTCTAAATAGTCCGGTATTCATCTTTATATTTGTTTTATCTAGCGCGAGCAGCTTCCCCTTTACAACACAATTTTTGTTTTTATTTTCTCATCGCTATATTTTTAGTACTCACTTTTCATGCATCAAAAATAAACTTTACGTTTATTATGAAATATACGCTCATAATAAAAATCGTATATTTCTCTTTCTTGTTTTTTCATGTTCATATTTTTTCAAACATTTTCTTCTCGTCCATACAAAAGAACATTTCTTTTTTTAAACATAGCCGTTAAATATAACATTTCCTTCTCTTAGTCGATAGCTCCTAGTCTTTGTATGCTGGGATAAGCTTCCGAAGTATTTTTTGTTCAATTACTGCCTATACGAACAAGGTCGAGAATCGAGAAAGAATCTACTCAAGGAAAATCTCTTGTATATTGTGTTGAATTTATCATCAAAGTCTTTTTGTAGTTTAAATTTGAAATTTATTGCATAATGTTTGGAATGTATTGGACACTACAATATTTCTTAATTTATATATAATCCAATTAGGATTTTACTGTCTTTCTTTGTAAATATAATTTTTTTTAAGAAGCAAGGACATCCAAATAAAATATTTTTGCCCATGAACCCATCTTGGGTCTATTTAGGCCTGAAAATGACGATTTTCTAGAAATTTTCTTCTGATTGTTTCAAATTTTCGAAGCTTTTAGGGCAGTTCTACATTTTGCCATTGTTGCCGTCTTGAATCGTGAACATAAATTAGCGGAACTACTTCGCTAAATTTGAATACACTTTTCGTCTATAAAACTCAAACACTAATAATTTGTCGATTTTCGATGACTAAATATGCTTTGAAAGGGCAGCTACATAATTTTAAGTTATTTTGTGCCATTTACTTTTAGCTTTTATTGTTGATTTTATACCCACGTTTCTTTTTTTTTTAATTTGGAGCCTTCAACTACAAAAAAAATATGAAATTGCACATGCAGATCATTTTCATTAAAATTGAATTCCCGATTTTACCAATTTTCTTAAGACCAAGTTCTTTTATTCAATTAGTTCACGTTCTTATATTCACAAAATACTAAAAACTACAAACCAAAAAAAAAAAGAAATCCAAAGGGTCCAGAGGCCCGTTAACTGGGAAAAAACTACATATTAATCGTTTGCAGGTTACTGAACCAGCCCTAGACAAAAATAAATAAGAATTACTACTCACATGAATGATCAAACGAAGACAACCGATCTCCACATCACCTAACACCAACAAGAGATCCCACATTGTCAGCAACATAAAGAACAAACGCTAAATAAAAAAAAATAAAATAAATAATAATAATAATAAAAAAAGCTCCATTAAAATTCCAATTTAAAATTATATTATTTAGAAAACTTCACAATCAACTATTCTTCTGCAACAAAAATCTTATTAGGTGTTTTTTAAAGGAACCAAGGATATGTGAGTTCGGAACCGAAACAGGAATAGAACATTCTCGGAGATCTCTGTGATACGTATGGCTGTGTAATTTTACACTTAGTTCTAACTAATTCAAACAGTTGGGTTTGGTTTTCACTGTCCTTGGTACTTCAGGTAGCTGTATGAACATTTTCTTATTGAACGCTATAGTATTTTAGCTCAAGTTCATGTGCTTAAGTGTATCTTAGACCAAACTGGATTCATACCTCTGCTTTCTTTTAAGACGCATTTAACCAGGGAACTGAGAACAGTCCGGTTTCGTTTTGAGCAATCTACTCTGTGTTCTTGGCGCTTAATTCCCTGGTGGAGCGAAAGCTGAAACTAAAAAAAATTCTGCTTTTTGGAAAATTGAAATTTTTTAAGACCAAAGAAGAAAGCATGCGGCGCTCACAACATAAAAACATTCGAGCGCTATTGAATGATCATGGTGATTGATTATCATGTTGTCATTGACGGATACGGTGTCGCTGATGCCTTTGAATAATTATTAGATTTATCACGATCACCCTACACTTTCAATTTAGATCGTCAAAATTTTTGATCGTCCAGGATAGCAGGGAAAAAAAATTGATTTTAACTTTTTAGTGCATTTGGAGCTCAGTGTGATTGTAGACGAGGCGTGTTCTTAAAAAGTTTTTTTTTTGTGTATTTTACTGTTTTTAGTGTCTGGTAAATCCTATAATCAGTGTTCGAATTAGTTTAAAAACAAGTTTTTCCTCAAAAGAAGTTTTCCAAAGAAAAGCAAAGAGCTGATTAATTAAGTCAAATAATTTTTCAAGCGTAAACCTATCATAAATCAATCTATAAATAAATGAAGCCGAAGACGAATAGAAATCATAGGCAGCACAATAGCGCTGCGTAAGGTAAGAGCGATGTGGGCACAATTTATTTTTTTCTTCTTTTTTATTTTAGACCAGGGCACTTAGTATCCAAGGGAGTTGTTGTAGAAACTTCGAAAAGGGTTCATCTGATTGGAAATTGAAAAGGCTGTTGCCTTTTTTAATAGTTAAAAATGATTGGAGGGCAACCAAGCCCCCTCCGACGACCAAGATGCTCATTGGATTGGAAATCAGAGGTTCTAGCTCCCTTTTTACGGTTCAAAGTGATCTGAGGGTGGACACCCCCCCCACCGCCACACACACACGTCATATTTTCCTGAAATGCATCTAATAGAAATTTTGAGATGGCCATTTGCTGTCGTAAAACCTCTAAAAATGTTCATTCGATTGGAAATTGAAGGGACTAGTGCCTCTTTTAATAGTTTAAAATGATGAGAGGGCAAATAACCCCCTCCCGCGACAACCATGTCCCAAGACACATCCAATCAAACTTTTGAGATAGCCATTTTTTTTAGCGTAGTTGAAAGGTCTGAAAATTATGTCTTTGAGGATGACACCCCCCCACAGCCCTTAGCGCAAGGGTTGTAGGCTGTAAGTTAAGCCCCGAGGGTATATAAGGTTCTTATGGAAAGGGTGGTCGTATAAACTCCGGAGGGGGCTCATTGGATTGGAAATCAGATGTTTTAGCTCCCTTTTTAAGTCAAAGCTATCGGGGGCACCTGCTTGCTCACCCCCCCTACGTTTTATTTTCCACAAATGCATCCAATAAAAATTTTGAGATAGCCATTTGTTCAAAATAGTCCAAAGATTATATAATAAGGCCTTTAGGTGGGCAGAATCCCCCTAAGTCTGGGGGTAAGGGTTGTAAGTCATCCCTCAGGAACATATAAGGTTTTTATGGAAGGGATGGTCGTATGAACTTTAGATGAGGCTCATTTGATTTGAAATATATAGCTCTAGTTCCTTTTTAAGAGTCAAACCTGATGGATACCAACTAGGCCCCCTCCTTGACACCCTCTTTTTCCAAAGCGTATTCAATTGAAAATGTGAGATAGCCATTTATTTACCAATAGTTCAAGAATGATATAGCAATGTCTTTCAGGTGGACACACCCTCCCAGAGCCCATTGGCAAGGATTGTAATTTATGCCCGGGGCATACAAGGTTTTCGTGGAACGGGTAGTCGTATAAACTTTGGATCGGATGGAGCTCATTGGATTGAAAGTTGCAAGTTTTAGTGCCCTTTTTAAGAGTCAAAAGTGAATAGAGGGCTATCAGCCCCTCCCTCCAAGCCTATCATTCCCCAAATCATATCCGATCGAAATTTTAAGACAGCTTTTTTGTTCAGCCTTGTTGAAAGCTCCAGTAATTATGTCTTTGGAGATGTTAACCTCCCTACAGTCCTCAGGACAAGGGCCGTAAGTTAGGCAATTCGTTTGTTTACACCTAGCATATGAAAGGTATGCATGTTTGAACTTTACTTTCCAAGAAGACGAAGGTTATTCAGGTGATACTTTCAGAGAATGTTGAGGAGAGTGTTGAACTAAATCAAAACGCGTTATGTGTTTAAGGGTTGTCAAAAGAATGCAATACAGGAATAACTGAGTATATCAATTCGGAAAATTCAGGAAATAATAAGGGATGCAATCGAAAAGGCAATATTTGCATGCTACCAAAACTTCTACAACTACCACCACTACTACTACCATACTGCACCATTTAAAGTATTAAGGGGGAATTTGAACTAAATCAAAAGACGCTATGTGCATACATATTGTAAATATAGTGTATCTCAAGGATTGATTTGGGCATAAAGTTGGAACTTTCAAAGAATACTGAAATGGGAAGATTATATCACCAAAAGGCAATATGTTCAAACTTATGCTAATACTGCTACTGCTGCTATATTCACTACTACTGCTTCTATTTTAACTACTTGTAGGACTAAGAGCATTGAGATGAAAATTTCAAGAAGTATATGAGCATACAGGTTGTCAAAGGGATGTAACAGCATTACTTCATTTTGCTCAAGTTGTTAGATTAGAAAGGAATTTGTTTAGCCACGATTTTCGCTTGTCCAAGGAACGCCTCTATAAAAAATTAGAAGGCTTACGAAATGAATCTTCGATGAGAAACCGTATTTATTCTCCAGGATTCACTCCTGGGCCTGCTATCGTTAACCTCTCTTCTAAAACATTGGAACCCCAGGAAATCGAAACACTAGAAAAAGGTCCAAAATTTTCTTTTCTACCGAAACAGGTTCCTGTGGCAGATATAGTTTCCTCTCTAGAGTCCGCTTTGCATAAACACTATCCTTCTGTCTCTAACCCGGATGAAGTTAGATCTGGTCTAATAAATATCCTCTATAATAGCCAAAAAAAGTTTAAGCCTCCTACTAATTCCACACCGGAAAGTTTGCATGACATAAAAATACTATCTAATCTCCGAAAAGATCCTTCTATTATAATAACTAAAGCGGACAAAAGCAATTCACTTGTTGTCATGAATACAACAGACTATGACAACAAAATTTTTTCGCATTTAAATGACACAATTACATATCAAACAATAACTCATGATCCTACTGATCAGTTCACTAATAATATAATAAATGAATTAAAGCAGCTAAAACAAAATGGTAAAATCACCCCACAACTATACAATAAATTTTTTCCCTGTGGTAGTTTCTGTCCTAAACTCTACGGTTTACCAAAAATACATAAACAGGGTATTCCCTTAAGACCTATTGTAGCTTGTACTAAAGCTCCCGCTGCCAATATTGGAAAATGGCTTTGTGCAGCTTTCAAACCTTTATTGTATTCTCAAAATTCCTATATTCATAACTCGGCAGATTTGATTAAAAAACTTAGCAACACAAGTATTTCAGAAAACACAATAGTTAGTAGTTTCGACATTGTTTCCATGTATACAAATATAGATGTAACTATTTCAGAGGAATTATTAAAAAACAAAATAGAAGAAAATTACCACTTGATCGAGACTTCAGCGACATGAATTGATTGTGAAGTTTTAATGACTCTTGTTAAAATTTGTAATAAGTTTTCTATGTATTTTCAATTTCGCGATTCTTTTTATCAGCAAAAAAATGGATTACCCATGGGGGCACCTTTATCCGGGCTACTAGCAAATATTTACGTCGAGAATCTTGAGAATTGGGCATTGAATTCTTATTTTCTAAAACATGTCTATTGGGGTCGTTATATGGATGACGTAATTTCACTTTGGAATTATGGGGAAGCTGAACTTCGGGGCTTCTTAGATCATCTTAACACTTATGACCGAAATTTGCAGTTCACCCTTGAAGTTGAAATTGAAAATAAACTACCGTTTTTAGATGTATTAATTATTCGTAATGCTGATGAACTGGATTTTACTATATATCGAAAGCCAACACAAAACAATAGATATCTTCACTTTAATTCAAATCACCCCCCACAAGTTAAAAGAGCAGTTGTAATTTCCCTCATTGATCGTGCCCTAAATATTTGCTCACATTCATATATAAATGCAGAAATAAATTTTATCAGAGATATTCTTTTTGGTAATGGATACCCCATTCCTTTTGTAAATAAAATAATTAGCCGTAGAATAAAAAGACATTCTTGTAAAATCGAAGAAGATACTTCACAATGTGAGGCTATTGATAAGCCCTCAAATATTGTCTATCTTCCGTATATCCCAAAGATTACAACAAAATTAAAAAATATTTGCACAAAAAATAATCTGTACGTAGTTTTTACTAACAATTTTAAAATCATCAATTTCTTAAATTCGGGTAAAGATAAGACCCCAGTTACTCGCCAAAGAGGGGTCTATCAAATACCCTGTGATTGCGGAAAATACTATGTCGGCAGGACCCATCAGAATCTAGACAAAAGGTTACAACAGCATAAAAATGACATAGACAAGGCCTTAATTTCAAATGGTTCCAACAACTCCTTTGATTCTGCTCTAGGTTGGCATATATTTAATAATCCGTCCCACATGATACTTTTTGAAAACTCTTCACTCATTAGTAATGATTTGGGAATAAAACAGGTGGTTCGAGAATCAATTGAAATTAATCTCAAAATAAATAAAAATATTTCTTTGAACAGGGACTTGGGGGAATACTCACTAAATTCTTTATACTCAAATTTAATTAAAAATGATCTAACAAAATATTTTACTAAACCAATTTATAATAGTACTGAACCAACTACGAAAAGGCCTTTGAGACAGGCTGCTAAACAAGCAAGATTAGCTTTAAGAAATTGCATCTAATCATTTTATTCTCTTTAGTTTGAATGAGTTTATATTTCTTCATTTCATTCTTTTCGCCAGTCCTGGTTGAACTTCGCTGAAGTAAGGATGCTAGGGCTATATTAAAAAAAAAAAATGTTTTAATAAGTGTTTTTATATTCAGTTTTAATTCTCACAATTTGATGTAAGTTCTTTTATATATATATATAGTATTGTATTGTGCTGAAGACGGCCCTTGGACATAGGGCCGAAATATCTACATAAATAATTTCCATTGTCTTGAAAAAACTTTCCCTATTGTTTCTACGTTGTATTTGTTTGTTATGGAAAGGCAGTGTGGTCTTCGTCGCTATTTTCGATTAGTTTCATCAAGTTTAGTCTTACCCATCAAAAGTTACGTGCCTAAGAAAATTTACCTTATTTTAGAAAAAAGAGTGAAGCACCCCCTAAAAGTCTTAGAATCTTAATGAAAATCACACTGTCAGATTCAGTCTGTCAGGAAACGCTACTGTAGAGATTTAAAGCTTCTTCCTGCGAAAGTGTGACATCCTTTTTTTCTTTTCTTTTTTGCAGAAGAAAGATCACGGCTGAGTGTTTATTTGTTTTTTTTTCTGAGGGTAATCATATCGACCCAGTGGTGCTAGAATGTCACGAGAGGGCTCATTGGAACGAAAATTAAAAGTTGTAGTACATTTTTAAGTGACAAAAAAATTTGGAGGGAAACTAAACCCCCTCCCACGATCATTTTTTCCTAAAGTCACTGGATCAAAATTTTTGAAAGCCGTTTTGTTCAGCATAGTCGAAAATCTAATAACTAGGTCTCTAAGGACGACTTAATCCCCAATAGTCCCCGGGGGATGGGCTGCAAGTTATGAACATTGTCCATTGCTTACACATAGTATTGCTTATTAGGAAGTTATTAGGAAGTTAGGATGTTCTCAGGGGAATTTATTCTGATGGGGGGGGGGTGAGTGAGTTCGGTGGAGGGAGTTGTGTGGGAGGATCTTTTCATGGGGGAAGAGAATTTTACCAGCATTATTTAAAAAATGATAAGAAATTAAATTTAAAAAACAAGTTTTTTCAGCTGAAATTAAGGAGCAACATTAAAACTTACGAACAGAAATTATTACGTATATGACAGGGTTCGCCCCCTCGTTAATACCTCTTCTTTACACTTGAGTTTGAATTTTGCTCCAATTCTTTAAGAATGACCCCTGAATCACAAAGGCCTTTTAATTAGAATACATAGCTCTTTTGAAAATAATAAAAATAATTTAGCGTAAAGAGAGAGGTATTGACGAGGGGGTGAACACCCTCATTTACGTAATAATTTCACAATACTAAAACTCAAAATGAACAGAAGATAAAATAAATAACCGAGTCAAACTCAAAAAGAGCAAAAATTAGCATGAGCAGACCTGATAATCCCCATGCCTTCTCAAGACCAGAACATAATTTGCGCTTTACTAAAAAAAAAAATACGTTTTAGATGTTTTCACTTCTTTTACTTCCATAAATAAAAAATTATCAAAACTTTAAGGTATAAATATTAGTATATGTCCATTAATCTGACAAATCACGATAATTTTTTTTTTCAGTAAAGCGTAAATTATGCTCTGGTCTTGAGAAGACATGGGGATTATCAACCCTACATTTGTTAATGTTTGCTCGTTTTGAGTTTGACTCGGCTGTTTACTGTAATTTCTGTTTGTTTGTCTTTCATTTACTTATTGATAGTGATTTGTGGTAATTTTACGTTTGGAAGATTATTTGACTGTATTTCTGCTCATTCTTGGCTAAATCCAGCTTTTACTTTTCTTTGAAAAACTTGCTTTATGAGAAAAGTTTTTTAAATTCATAACAATAAATAACCAAGTCAAACTCCAAACGAACAGAAATTAAGGGGTGTAAGCCAGATGCGCCTCGTGCCTTCCGTACTTTTGTTTCTCATATCATATCGTGAAAAAAAAGAATCAAACAGTTCGTGGTAACGAACTGTAGTAAGGAGCGATCCGGCTCAATAGTAACCAAAACTCTAAAAAATTGAATTTTGATATCAATAGCTACATCAAAAGAATCGCATTTTAATGCTGATTTTAAATATATAATTTCATCAAGTTTAGTCTTAGCCATCAAAAGTTACGAGCCTGAGAAAATTTGCCTTATTTAGGAAAATAGGGGGAAACACCCCCTAAAAGTCGTAGGATCTTAACGAAAATGACACCATCAGATTCAGCGTATCAAAGAACCCTATTGTAGAAGTTTCAAGCTCCTATCTACAAAAAAGTAGAATTTTGCATTTTTTGCCAGAAGACAAATCACGGGTGCCTGTTTATTTTTTTTTTATTTTATTTATTTATTTTTTTTTTTTTTCCAGGGGTCATCGTATTGACCAAGTGGTCCTAGAATGTCGCAAGAGGGCTCATTCTAACGGAAATGAAAAGTTCTAGTGCCCTTGTTAAGTGACCAAAAAAATTGGAGGGCACCTAGGCCCCCTCCCACGCTCATTTTTTACCCAAAGTCAACGAATCAAAATTTTGAGATAGTCATTTTGTTTAGCATAGTCGAAAATCATAATAACTATGTTTTTGGGGATGACATACTCCCCCACAGTCCCTGGGGGAGGGGTTGCAAGTTACAAACTTCAACCAGTGTTTACATATAATAATGGTTATTGGGAAGTGTACAGACGTTTTCAGGGGGATTTTTTTGGTTTCGGGGGTAGGGTTGAGGGAGGGGGCTATGTGGGAGGATCTTTCCTTGGAGAAATATGCCATGGGGGAAAAAAATTCAATGAAAAGGTCGCAGGACGAATCTGGTCACGTTAGAAAAAAACGTCAAATTAAGAGCTTAATATACAATGTTGGGTGTTCGGAGCCTCTCTATTATGGAGTATAATTTGAAAATAACACAACTATACGAGCGATAAAACATATATACCACAGCCATAACTCAACTAACGAAAGAACTGCTAAGAGATAACACAACTATAAAGCGAAAACAGGTTGAAACTAACGGGAAAATAAACGAACTAAGAGGTGGAAGGGGCCCAGAGAAAAAATATAATCCTTTTTCAATTTTGAGCCTAACTTCCGCAAAGGAGTAATAATGTCAGAAGCCCCAAAATACCGAATTATTTTCTTTTCAAACAGTTCGTGGTAAGGAACTGTAGTAAGGGGCGACCCGGCTCAATAGTAAACGAAACTCTAAAAAACGGAATTTTGATGCTAAAAGATACATCAAAAGAATCGAATTTTTACGCTGATTCTAAATATTTAAGTTTCAATTAATTTAGTCTTTGTCATCAAACGTTACGAGCCTGAGAAAATTTGCCCTATTTTGGAAAAAAAGGGGAAACATCCCCTAAAAGTCATAGAATCTTAACGAAAATCACACTATCGCATTCGGTATATCAGAGAACTCTATAGCAAAAATTTCAAGCTCCTATCTAAAAAATGTGGAATTTTGTATTTTTTGCCAGAAGACAAATCACGGGTGCGTGTTTATTTGTTTGTTTGTTTTTTTTTTTGTTTTTTTTTTCCCAGGGGTCATCTTATCGACCAAGTGGTCCTAGAATGTCGCGAGAGGGCTCATTCTAACGGAAATGAAAAGTTCTAGTGCCCTTTTTAAGTGACCAAAAAATTGGAGGGCAAATAGGCCCCCTCCCATGCTCATTTTTTTTCCAAAAGTCAACAGATTAAAATTTTAAGATAGCCATTTTTTTCAGCATAGTCGAAAACCTTAATAACTATGTCTTTGGGAATGACTTACTCCCCCACAATCCCTGAGGGAGGGGCTGCAAGTTACAAACTTTGACCAGTGTTTACATACAATAATGGTTATTGGGAAGTGTACAGACGTTTTCATGGGGATTTTTTGGTTTGGGGGTGGGGTTGATGGGAGAGGGCTATGTGGGAGGATCTTTCCTTTGAGGAATATGTCATGGGGAAACAGAAATTCAATGAAAAGGGCGCAGGATTTTCTAGCATTACTATAAAAAAAACAATGAAAAAAAAAATATGAAACGTTTTTTCAAATGAAAGTAAGGAATAGCATTGAAATTTAAAACGAACAGAGATTATTACGCATATGAGGGGTTCTAAAAATACTTTAGCATAAAGAGCGAGGTATTTAGGAGGAGATAAATACCTCGCTCTTTATGCTAAAATATTTTTAGTGATTTCAACTATTTATTCTACGGCCTTTTTGATTCAGGGGTCATTCTTAAAGAATTGGGACAAAACTTACGATTTAGTGTAAAGAGCGAGGTATTAACGAGGGTACAAACCCCCTCGTACACCTAATAAAAATATAAGAATATAAAAGTTTGTTATGTAAGTTAATTCTTAAGTTACGTATATTTTTTACTAATAAAAACGTTCGTTGAATATTAAAAGTTTTAGTAGCCTTTTTAAGTAACCGAAAAATTGGAGGGCAGCTAGGCCTCCTTCCCCACCCCTTATTTCTCAAAATCGTCTGATCAAAACTAAGAGAAAGCCATTTAGCCAAAAAAAAAAAATTAATATACTAATTTCATTTCAATGATTTATGTGCGCAGAGCCAAAATCAAACATGCATTAATTCAAAAACGTTCAGAAATTAAATAAAAAAAACTAGTTTTTTTAACTGAAAGTAAGGAGCGACATTAAAACTTAAAACGAACATAAATTACTCCGTATATGAAATGGGTTGTCCCCTCCGCAGTCCCTCGCTCTTTAAGCTAAAGCTTTTAATTGTTTTAAAAAGTAGAATTGTGGCAAAGAGTAAAACTTTAGCGTAAAGAGCGAGGGACTGCGGAGGGGACAACCCATTTCATATACGGTGTAATTTCTGTTCGTTTTAAGTTTTAATGTCGCTCCTTACTTTCAGTTAAAAAAACTAGTTTTTTTTTATTTAATATTACATAGAGACTACTTCGCTTTTTTACTGTGCTTGCGCTGCCTATGATCTTTGTTTACAAATACTGTATGCAGTGAAGGTGAAACAACGCCATGTTTTTAAAATTAGATTTTTGTTTTAAGTTATATACAATCATTGCAGAAAGATAGGCGTATCTATTGGAGTTTAACTTTTATTGAGCGATTCGAAGGATTTGAAACACGAGGGAATTGATGGCAAAATACTTATATACATCATTCAATCTTTTTCAAGCTCCCAACATTTGTCTATTTTATAGGTATTTATTACTAATAATAAATAATTCTTCTTGTCAATTAGGAAAACAGTTGGTAATATTTGGAGTACAGGTCTTCCTCTTCTTTAACAGAACCAATAGTCCGATCTTTAGCTGTCATCTAGAATTGAAAATATCATATGAAATCTCACTATCTCCCCTCTCATTCCTTCTTCCCCGTGCATTATTAGATATCTTTTGTTTTAGGTTACGTCACCCCTGACGCATAACATATCAGGCACAGCTAAAGCATGCGCACAAACTGTGATAGCCACCTATTGGTATTCAGAAGTTAAATCTGGATTGTGGTGGCTCTCAAATCTTATTGTCCTCGGAGGAAGTGCAGCATACACACGTGTCCGACAAATTGAAATGAAGAAAGTGAACACATATCAGGACGTGAAGGCGTAGAGAATGATATACGTTAAACGTTGCATGTTTCATGTTTGTTGTCGTAATAGGCATGGAGGTCTAAGTGTTTAATCCGTTGCAAGCGTGGAATCAAATAAAGCACAAGAAAAACTAGTTAAGATAAGTTTAACTAGTTAAAGGATTCTAGGCCTATAAAAGAGGGAGAATACCTAAATTTCAATTAAGCACTAAATCAAAAGAAGAAAATCGTTACACATCAAATAAATTAAATATAATTACATAAATTAAATAGACTCCAATCAATGCTATAAGAATTTTGCAGTTAGTGGATAAGAATGTTGCCAAATAAGTTTCTCTTTTTTTGGATAATCTATTCAAAGGCTGTTTTGATCAGTTCTATAAAACAAAACAGGAGAAAGTGTAATTGCAAAGAGAATTTTAGCTTAAGGGGAGAAAAATTTATCTGTCGTTCTAGAACGTTCATAAATATTTTTTTATGCGACATGAACTGCTAAGATGTTAGTTTCATCGATCTTTTAATGTAAACTTTTGAGCCAAGTCAAGGTGAATTTGTCATTTTGGATTTCAACCGCTCGTGGTAACAAACTGTAAGTAAGGAGTGACTCACCTCAATAGTAACAGAAAATCTAAAAAAGAAACTATGGTAACAGTTAATATATCAAAAGTAGTGGTTTTTCTGCTGATTTCAAATATGTAAAATTCATTAGGTTTAATGTTACCCATCAAAAGCTAGTAGCATGAGAAAAGGTCCCTGATTCTTGAAAAAGGAGGAAACAACCCCAAAAACTCAAGCTATTTTACGAAAATCACACCATCAGATCCAATATCAGAGAATCCTACTGTAGTGTTTCAAGTTTCTATATACAATAATGTGGAATTTTGTATTTTTCGCCAGAAGAAACATCACGGATACGTGTTAATTTGTTTGTTTCTGTTTTCCCAAAGGTGATTGTATAGAATCAATGGTCCTAGAAGATCGAGAGAAGGCTTTTTCGAGCGGAAATAAAAAGTTCTTTTTAAGTGACCAAAAAAATTGGTTTGGCAATCAGCCCGTATCTTATGCCCCTTTTTGCCCCAAAAGCATCCGATCAAAATTTTGAGACATGCAGTTTTGTGAGCGTAGTATAAAGGTTCAATGACTATGTCTCTGGCGATAACATTTCCCACCATTGTTCTTAGGAAAAAGACTAAGTTGTGTAGTTTGCCCATTGTTTACATATAGTAATTGCGATTGGGAACTGTACAGAATTTTTTTTTTTTTTGGGGGGGGGGGTATTTTCAACGGGGGATTTTCTATGGGGAGAGCTGCCATGTTTATTAAAGTTTCTGAGTGAAATTTTAAATGGAAAATTCTATACAGGAAACGGACAGGAATCTATTCTAAACGGGCAGAAATCACTTCGTATATGAAAAGGCTTTCCCTTCCTCATACTTCACTCTTTGCGGCGAAGTCTTGAAGTACTTTAAAAATACTTCTTATTCAAGTTCAACGGTCCTCATGTTTTAGCAGTCTTTCATAAATGATTTTGACATAAAATCAAACTTTAACGCAAAGAGCGAGGACTGAGGAAGGGGCAGCCTCCTCATATACGTGATAATTTCTGTTCGTTTTAAGTTTTAATGTTCCTCCTTACGTTTATTTGAAAAGACTTTTTTTTTTTTTTAATGACTTGATGAATCAATCATCTGCTGAAAAAATGTCTAGAATTTCTTTGGCATTTTCTGACGTGCTTCTTTTTGGGGACTAGAAAATGGCTTCAAGCGCATTTTAGAATGAACTTGGTTAAACAGGCTTCAAATAATGTTCATTGCCTTGGTGAAAAGAAGCTTTTTCGTTATTTTTAATACTTGAATCTTTATTTTTCATTTATTTAATCTTTTAATTTTTGTTTTTATTCTTGTTTGAGCATTTCTTTCACATTACTTTTAATTGCTAAATCTCTAGCGCTAAAATTTGCTTTAGTTTTAAAATTTTTATTGCCGAATCTAAAGTTATCTAAAGAATCTAAAGTAAATTAATTTTTGAAGACTCATCTTTCACACTGGCTGTGAAAATCACTACAGAGTGGACCAAAAGTCACTGATGCCTTCGATAAGCTCTTTGGGTTTGAATTATTGAACCTTGATTTTGATTGTAAAATTTTACAATTTGTGTACGTTGTACGGTACTGAATTTTTTCATAATTAGTTTCTAGGATCTGAAAAAAATAAAATATTAAGAAAATAATAAATATTAAAAAATAAATAAGATATTGAAAAATAAAAAGGGTCAGGAACTTTTGGTCCACCCTGTGTGTTCACCTCAGGATATCAACTAGTGCCTATTCTATAACGGTTTCGTCATTGAAAACAGGGTAATAATACACTTTTAAGTCACTTTTTTCTTTTGCAAAATTCCCTTGCCTCTAAATTATTCGGGTCTTTTTTTTGGTAAATACTACTTCAACGTAGATAACTCCTTTCACTCATTCACACTTTACTTTCTTGTAAATCCACAGCTCTCTGATGTATTTGTAATTATATGTTGTAATTATATGTTTATATGTTCGTGTTTATGTGTTATTTGTTTGTCTCATATGAATGAATGAATGAAGGACTGTATTTAAAGCCATTTTTCAGGCCGTATACATACACTAACTAACTAAATCATGTAACACTCGACTTCCGAATAATAAGACCATTCCGGACGAAATTTACGACTGCTACTATATTTACTTTTGACGTCGGCTTCAAAATTCCAAGAAGGGACTCACAACCACCCACCCTAAGAAAGTTCCCCCTTGCCTCTTTTAGCCCCTGACACCTGAAAAGAAAATGGCCCAGCTCATCAAAATCACTGCAAATCGGGCAAGTATACCGCATATTGATCAAAGACTTAATGAAAATAAACTTTGCAATTTGTAGTCTTGATTGTGTCCATAAACTACTTTAGTCCAGCAGAAGCTGAGACCTATGACTGAAATATAATCAAGAAGCCCTAAACTGCCTGAGACTGCGGTTTCAGCGCTAAGGAGCACCAATAAGGAGGAGCTTCTAGGACAGTGGGTCTGTTTGTCAATTACTGACGTTTAAAACGAATGAAAACTAAAACCCAAAAAGAGTTATTTTTCACTTTTCTGCATTCCCTCTGAGGTAAAAAAGAGTGCATTTCACACGAAAAGCGTGCAAGTTGGCAACCCTGATCTAAATGCCTGATATTCCACTAGTCATTTGCTCAGTTAATTGCGGCAATTCAATAGACGTTATGTGAGATTTTCTAGAAACTCTGGAGTTTACATCCCACCCTCTTAAGGTGAAAAAGTTCTACGGATTGGTTCAGTCTGTTCTCTCCTGTATTATTTAGCTCTTAGAATGCTTAGAAGTGTCTTTTTATTTTTTTGAAGTGTTTTTTCCAACTTTTATCACTAACAGAAATAGCTAGGGAAAGGAGTTTCCAATTTCAAAACCATTTTGGCTGCATCTTGAATACCTGAAAAACATCTACCTTGGGGATACAAGACAGGGATATGAAGGAAGTCAAGGCTGGGGGGCCTATCATTTAGGAGTTGTTAACTTGCTTTCATTTTTAGATGCTTCTCAGAGCCAGGGTCATAAATGCTCGATATCTCACTAGTCTTTTCCCCACTTCGGTTGTGGCTATTCCAATGGTGTCTTTTTCAATAATTCCGAGTTTATAGTCCAATCCCTAAAGTGAGCAAGTTCAGTCGGTTGGTTTAATCCGTTTTCTTACTTTTTAATGTGTTTCTCAAGATGCTTGTAAGTTTAGGTTTTCGTTCTTATATTCAACAGAAGTAGTTGGAAAACGGACCATTTAACGTCAAAATTGCAGTTCCTGCATCTTGTATGTCTGAACGATTAAGAATCTACTTCTTGCAACCAACTAGTCCAGAATACTACTTGTATTCTTCAAAACCTGATGACATGTTTAGCTCTAGGAAGAGTCTATTCACTATTGATGACTCGGTGATCAGTCCTGGATCTCAGCGTCTGTCATAACTCACTAATTCCGTGAAAACCCACAGCGTGCATTTTCAGCTATTCTACTCTCCTTTGAAGTTTATATTTTGATAGTTAACGCCTTTTGAGTTCTACAGCTGAATTTAATAGCTATATTCTATAGATTTGTTGAGCCTCCGCTTAAAGAGTTGACGACTATGGTGTTAAATTTTGGAAAGTCCCCTCCCTCCAAGAACCAAATTTGGTTCCATTCCATTTCCATTCCCTGGTAATTTGACCTTCTTTGAGCAAAAGATGTTGTTTCCCGGTACAAAATCGCAAAAAATACACCTTTGCTGTTTGTCAAGATGGGGGGGGGGGCTAAAAATCTCCTGATTAGGGTAGCAAAAACAAAAAATCGATCAGCTATCTTAAAAATTCTATCCTTTGGCTTGTTCACTGTCTTTAGGCCAAATTTTTTGTTTCGTGGCACCAAAATGGCAGAACACAACAATTTTCTGTTGCACGATCTGTTTTGGTACTTAAAAGAGAATTATATACGGTAATTATCTTTAAAATGAGACCTCTCCGAACATCTTACGACCAATACCTGTATACCATCACCTCCGAGAAAGAAATCAGACGAAGAAAAGAAAATGCTGCACTTTTTATTTCAATCCAACATCAAATTTTGAGGGGTTTTCACGCTCATTTTAGAAATTCTCATGAATTTATTTTCTCAATAACTTTTTACTACAGGTATTAAGACAAACGGAAATAACAGATACCATTCCTGAGTCCGGTTCAAATGGCAATTCTTTCTCGATGGGCATTTTTTTCATAATATGTTTTGAAACTTCTAGTTCCTATGGGTCATGGTCTTCTCTTTACTAGGTTGCATCCACCTGAGCGACCTTGCTGCTTGTATACGTTTTTTCTTATTTTGCATTCGGCTTTGTCTCTAACTTTTCTATACCTTTCATATTTTATAGATGATATTTTTTAATTTTGTAGCTTAGGAAGTTCAGCTGATATTGCTGGTTCTACTGTTTTGCTAATTATCCCCATCGAGCACTAGAAAGTTATGAAAGCTTAGTTTTACTTTTGTACCACTTCGTTCATAGAAAGCAAAGTGGTTATTCATATTTATTTTTAATACCCTGTGTCAAGGATACGACTATTGCTTTCCTCATCACCAACAGAAGAAACAACTTTTCATTCTCATTCTCTTTCGAGAACAAAAGTTTGAAGAAAAGAAAATGTGGTTTATTTCCATCGCATTAGGAAAGGCAGGAATTTATCTTTGGAGAAATAAATTTCCATGAGTTGAGATAGTCTCTCAGTACTATTTCACTGACCGTAATATGGATAGCTTACGGCGTACAATTTTAATTCTCCGAAACTCAAGCAAGCTCAAATTTTATTAAAGCGCTAGTTTTTAGAATTCTAAACACATTTGAAATTGTGACGGGTCAGTTTATTTCATCTAGTTTTGCAGATCTGTCTTGCGTAATCTGTGAAACAGTAATTTTGTTCGTTTTAAATTTCAACACCACTCTTTACTTCCTTAAGAAAAAGTGTTTTTTTTTTTTATTAATATTTATGGACTTGAGGCTTGCCTTCTGGACTTGAGGCTTGAATGAGGCAGTGATTTTGGACTTGAGGCTTGTCTCCATTTGCCAATTTGGCTTTTTTGTGGACTTGGTCTCGAGTGAAAAAATTAAGACCTGAATTTAGACACAAAATCGAGCTGTTCGGACTTGGGAACTGGACTTGGACTGGCTTGGACTCCCTGACTCCTCTATTTTTGATAATGATAATGTGTATTTTTGCTAATCTATCTGTTACTGGTAACCTATTTTTATTTGTAGATGCCCATTTTGACTTTGTACTAATAATACAGCTTAATTAAAAATAATTTGATTTAAATATAGTATGTTTAGGGGGGAGAATCAAAAGAAACGAAAAACATTTATATCTTTAGGGTTAGGATTATCATCAGAATCTATAAAATTGCTAATAATAAAATTTTATGTATGTGTTGGTTTAATTCTAACACATATATGTATATTCGTGTGTGTAAAGAACTATGAACTTGTTGGTAGTCAGTTGACCAACTTTCTTTAAATGTTATTCCACTGAAACATAAGGTTCTCTCTTTGTAATTGATTGTACCCTGAGTCTTGTCACAAATAGCACAGTTAGAAAATGAACCATTTTTCATGTAAAACCTCTTTTCTGTAGAAATCTTATAGCAGCACACTCAATCAAACAGTTCGTGGTAACGAACTGTAATAAGGAACGACCTGGCTCAATAGTAAATGGAAAACGGATTTTGATACTAATAGATAGATTAAAAAAATCAGATTTTTATGCTGATTTTGAAAATATAAGTTTCATTAAATTTAATCTTAACTATCAAAAGTTACGAGCCTGAGAAAATTTGTCTTTTTTTGGAAAATAGGGGAAACACCCCCTAAAAGTCATAGAATCTTAACGACATAAAAGTCGTATATCAGACCATCGCATTCAGTGTATCAGAGAACCCTACTGTAGAAGTTTCAAGCTCCTATTCACAAAAATGTGGAATTTCGTAATTTTTGCCTGAAAACCGATCACGGGTGCGTGTTTTTTTTTCAGGGGTGATAGTATCGACCCATTGGTCCTAGAATGTCGCTAGAGGGCTAATTCTAACGGAAATTAAAAGTTCTAGTGTCCTTTTTAAGTGACCGAAAAATTGGAGGGCACCTAGGCTCCCTCCCACGCTCATTTTTTCCCAAAGTCAACGAATCAAAATTTTGAGGTAGCCATTTTCTTCTACATGGTCTAAAAAACTAATAAATATGTCTTTGGGGACGACTTACTCCCTTACAGTCTCCCTGGGGAGGGGCTGCAAGTTAAAAACTTTGACCAGTGTTTAAATAAACTACTGGTTATAGGGAAGTGTACAGACATTTTCAGGGGGGACTTTTTTGTTTTTATTGGGGAAGGGGAGGAGGTTACGTGGTAGGATCTTTCCATGGAGGAATTTGTCATGGGGGAAGAGAGTTTCCATGAAGGGGGCGCAGGATTTTCTAGCATTTTTTGAAACAAAAATAATGAAAAAATAAATATGAAAAAGTTTTACCAGCTGAAAGTAAGGACCAGCATTAAAACTTAAAACGAACAGAAATTATTATGCATATGAGGGGTTCATCTCCTCCTAAATACCTCACTTTTTATGCTAAAGTACTTTAGTAATTTCAACTATTTATTCTACTGCCTTTGTGATTCAGGGGTCATTCTTAAAGAATTGGGCGGCAAACTCTCTCATAGAGGACGAGGGGGCAAACTCTCTCATATACATAATAAAAATATACGAATATAGAAGTTCGTTACTTAAGTTAATTCGTAAGTTATGTGTACTTTTTACTAATAAAAACGTTCGTAAAAAACTAAAAGTTCTAGTTGCCTTTTTAAGTAACCAAAAGACTGGAGGGCAACTAGGTCTCCTCCCCCACCCCTTTTCTCTCAAAATCGTCCGATCAAAACTAAGAGAAATTCATAGAGCCGAAAAAATTAATATGCAAATTTCGTTTTTATTATTCGTGTGTGGAGGGTCAAAATCAAAACATGCATTAATTTAAAAACGTTCAGAAACTAAATAAAAAAACTAGTTTTTTTAACTGAAAGTAAGGAGCGACATTAAAACTTAAAACGAACAGAAATTACTCCATATATGAAAAGGGCTGTTCCCTTCTCAACGACCCACTCTTTACGCTAAAGTTTTTTACTCTTTTAAAAAGTAGAGTTGAGAGAAAGAGTCAAACTTTAGCGTAAGATGTGGGCGATTGAGGAGGGAACAGCCTCTTTCATATACGGAGTAATTTCAGTTCGTTTTATGTTTTAATGTCGCTCCTTACATTCAGTTACAACAACTTGTTTTTTTTTATTTAATATATGGTAGGATCATGTTGGGGCACCAGAAGCCTAGTGTGAATAAACAGGGAACAGCATGACCTTACGACTTGCTTAGTGAGACACATAGTGAGTTGATAAAGACGTAGCCATAATAATGACTTCGCTCCATCTAGCGCATCAACAGAGCTTTTTTGTTGTCAGTTTTAAACTCCGTTGACGTTATATATATATATATATATATATATATATATATATATATATATATATATATATATATATATATATATATATATATATATATATATATATATATATTATATTTGAGACCTTAATTTTATTTTATTTTTAAAGTCGGTAAGGTTGTTTTTTTTTTAGGTGAAAGAGGCTAAACCTTGAACCTGACCTATTAAAACTGTCTAAAAAATTCTAAATGTAAAATCCCATAAGTAAATACAAATATACAGCTAGATTAAAAAAAAACCGGTTCAAGAGAAATGGGTTCGAGAGAAAAAGAGTTCAGTCAAAACAAGAGAAAAATGAGAAATATCCATCTTAGTTATGACAGTAATCAGCTGCGGTATTTCTAAAGATACTTAGTTAGAAACTACATTATTAATATAAGGGTGTCTCAAAAAGAACGCCGGATTTGAAAAGCCGGATTTTACTTTTTTGGTTGTTGGCAACATTGATTTTGCATGTTTTTTTTTTTTTTTTAGCCCTGACTATTCAGGATATGTTTTGATACTATGCTTTAGTTTTCCACGCTAATGTTTGTGGCTTATACTCATATATTCAACTTACGTAGGTCCAAATCCAGTCGTCTTTTTGAGACATCCTTTTGATCTTAAGAGAATAGAAAACAAAACTAGCTTTTGCCTGTTAACAATGGCTACCTGTTTTTTTTCCTTTTGTTATAACAACAAAAAATGTTTTTGTCATTAGCGCACCACAAAAACAAGTGCTTCGACATTGCTTCACTTCCTGAAGGTTGGAAAACAAGATGGAAAAAGAAGAATTCTAGAAATTCAAAAACATCTTATGCTCTTGAAAATGCAATGAGATGTTGGAAAACAAATTCGACCTGTCAACCGAAGGTCCTTGACTTTTGAGTTGGTGGGGGAGGGGCGGGTTACAAATTAGAGTTCTAGGGGAAAATAAAATATTAAACTCTTCAATTAGCTTTAAAATGAAGTAAAGCTCTTAAATAGAGGTCTTAATAAAGTAACATAAAAAATTCTAATATATAATAAATCTAATATGTTTATGATCTTTTCAGTCCACAGTTAACTACCAAAGGTTAGTAATGTGCTATTAAAGCTGCTAGGCGGTATAGATAAAAAGTATTACAGCAAGCTTATGGTGTCTCTTAGCGTTTACCAGATACCTGAAACCTGATAATAGTATCAGGATCGTGCGCTTATGGTAAAAAGCACCAAAATTGATGGAAATGTAGATTAAAGCACGGGAATCTAATGGTGAAGGGAAGTAATGGTTCTTTAGGTGCTTTTCACGGTTATTTGTTTTTTGTTTTTGTTTTTTTTCAGTAAAGCGCAAATTGTACTCTGGTCTTGAGAAGGTATGGGGGTTATCAGCCCTACTCATGTTAATTTCTGTTAGCTTTGAGTTTGACTTGGCTATTTATTTTATTTCTGTTTGTTTTGAGTTTCATTTGTTTATTTATAGTAATTTTCGGTAGTTTTACGTTTGGAAGATTATTTGACTTTATTTCTGCCCATTCTTTGCTAAATAGAGCTCTTTACTTTTCTTTGAAAAACTTATTTTTTCAGGTTATTATCAGGTTAAACGAAAAGTATAACTAGGATCTTGCACTTCTGGCAAAGAGCATCAAAATTGGTAGAGATATAGATTAGAGTACGGCGAATTTAATTGTGACGGACGCTCGAAAGCAACTTTACGAGCACCCGAAGCGCTAAAAGAGCAAATTTACCAGTCTCTACAGACGTATCAAAACTTCTGACAATACGATTTAAGATATGGAGATTTCAGTGGTGGCTAAATAAAAAGCAAAGGATTGCTCTGAACTGCGCAATAGAGCGCTAAAAAAGCGCGTAAAGCGTAAAATAGAAGCACCTATTCCATGAAATAAAAAACTGGCAAAGATATAGTTTAAAGTAGTAGAAGTAGTAGTAAGCTGCTATTACAAAAAGCAGCCCGAGTTTGTCTGTCTAAGCGCGTATTTGCATGCTCAAAAGCGCGCGAAAATCACAAAACTGTTTGAACGTTTTGAGAAACTTCGGAAAAAGTGGAAATATAGTATGAAATATGGGGAACCCAATGGTGATTGGTATGAAATCGAGCGATTGCTCTATAGTTCCCTATAAAGCACCCGAAGCGCTAAAAAAGCGCAAGTTTACCAGCCCTGCTATAAAAGTATCAAAGCATCCAGGCTCAGATGATGACGAAATGAAGCACTGCATCAATTGGGCAAAGGAGCGCGAAGCAATGTATCCCAATTTCGCCCTTGATCATCTTTTTTCCCTTGATCATCAAAACTATGCCCGATGGTTGTATGTACATATCAGAGATCTGCGGACACTAGAGTCAGTCTGCCCATCTGTTTACAGGGAATTCGAAGCAGAAAAGTTTATAGTTTCTGCTTCAGGCAAAAACACAGTTTAGAGTACTAGAAGTTCGGCTATTACAAGAAGCAGCTCGAGTTTGTCTGTCCAAGCGCGTATTTGCACGCTAAAAAGTGCACAAAAATCGCAAAATTGATGGAACATTTGGAAAAACATTTTCTTCTATCCTGCTAGATCAAGCGGATAAATTCAATATCAAAACTAAAAGGGTATTGGAGGGATAAGTGGACTAACCCGCAATCCATTTGCAATGAGGAGACTCATGATTGCTGCACCGGAAATGGTGAGGATGACTGAGGAATTCCGAAATGTGAAGGAACGGTGGACTGAAGAACATCGCGGAATGGGCTCAGAATTTCAGAAGAAGTTCCAGACAAATACTAAAAACCTTGTAAATACCCTAATAGAATTAGGTAATCCTTTGGAAAGTATGTATGGCAGTCTCGGTTCCATTGGCTCCGGGAGAATACCCAATTCTGGTGCCATCAGTAGTTTCCGCAGTCTCGAAATTGTTGGCAAATCCCAGTATGATACTTTTCATTATATACTGTTATTGTTTAACTGTTACTGCGTTTTGTAAAACGTACAAAGCCTTTTGATTCACAGATACACCAAAACAAGATGTCATTATTTTTAACTCCCATTCCACCATTCCATAAAGGTCGAAATCGATCTTTCAGATGGCCAAATAGATTCGGTCCTATCTGCCAAACTATATATTGGCGGCAACACCAGAGGTGCTAACATGGAAGAGTTTTTCAAACACGAGAACCAGCCTTTCCCTCCTTCAATCTCTGATCAAAGTAGTCTGAGATCCGGCACGAAGTCTGGTATTGTAACTCTGCTCACAGCTCTGTCTTCTGAAGTTATGACCGAGAAACCTCATGCCGATTCCATTTTTTATGGTGCTGTCCTATTCCACGTTATAAAGCGAAAAAGCAAGACGTTTGGCGAATATGTTACAGAAGAAATCTGCCAATACTTTCGTAAGCAGCTCACAAGTGAAACACAGCGAGTTGCCGTCATCTTTGGCGTTTACAAGTCCGACAGCGTGAAAACTTCTACACTAGAAAAGTGCGCCAAGGCTATTTATCGGACAAAGGCTGAAGAAAGAACGTCAATACCAAAAAACTGAACGAGTTTCTTCAGTGTTCAGACAACAAGCGGAGTCTATTCAAATTCATGGCAAAAAAAAAAAAAAATATATACACGACGCTGTTACCAATCATTTGGTTGTCGTGAATTCTGGTCATAGTGCAAGAAGTACTATTCCACTGACGAGACTGAAATTCATCCTAGCAACCCAGAGGAGGGAGTTAAGAGAATAGTCCTACACTGCCTTAATCAAGCGACGTGGGGGTTGCATTTGCGGAGAATACGACGCGGGGGGTGGCTGCCCTCTGATCACTTCGACTCATAAACAGGGCACTAGAACATCTGATTTCCAATCAATTGATCCCATTTTGGAGTTTTTATGACCACCCTTTCCATAAAAACTTTATATACCCTCGGGGCTTAACTTACAACCCTCGTGCTGAGGGCTGTGGGGGAGGAGTTGTCATAATCAAAGACATAATTTCCCGACCTTTCAACTGCGCTGAACAAAATGGCTATCTCAAAATTTTTATTAGATGTATTTTGGGAGTCGGTGGGGGGGGGTGGTCTTGTTGCCCTCGAATCACTTGACTAATAAAAAGGGCATTAGCCCTTTCAATGTCCAATCGAATGCGTCTTTTTCGAGGTTTCTTACGAGAACAGATGGCCGTCTCAAAATTTCTATCAAGTGCATTTCGGGAAAATACGAGGTGTGGGGGAGGATATCCTCCCTTCAATCACCATGAATCTTAAAAAGGACACTAAAACTTCTGATTACCAATCCAATGAGCCCCCTCCGAAGTTTATACGATCACCCTTTTTATATAAACGTTATATGCCTTCTTAAGGGTTATATAATTGTATATAACCCTTATATTATAACTTACAACCCTTGCCCTGAGGGCTGTGGGGATTGTCATCCTAAAAGACAATTTCCGAACCATTTAATTACGTTGAATAAAATGGGTATCTCAAAATGTTGATTGTGGATGTGTTTGTGGAAGTGGTGAACGTAGGAGGGGGTAGTCACCTTCAATTGAGGAGAGCGATCAAATTTATGTTGAAAATTTTAGTTAGAAAAGTCTAAAATACACAAATGAAATAGAAAACGCATTAATTTTTTTATGAAAATCTTCAAAATGGATAAAAAAACGTACGAAAGAGACAATCATTTATATTGTGGCGAAATAACACATTACTTTCAAAAATGTGGTTTGAGAGGGGGGGGGGGTCGAAGCCTGTCTCAATTAATTGGAAATATTTTTATATCCAAGGAAATTAAAATAGGACTGAAATTTAGCTTAAAATATAATTGCAAAAAAAGTAAAAAGTACTTTAAAAATCAGAAAGAACATAAATTGCCTTGAATATGAGGATACCCACCCATAGTCAACTTGTCCAGTCTTTAAATTAAAACTTAACTTGCTCTTTACTGGAATTGCTAAACCTTTCCAAACAGGTTTTCTTTTTCTACATGAATGTACAAAGAATTACAGCATTTGGAGTTACATATCGTGTTTTAAGTCAACCACATTTTTAGCACTTTACTTTTTATTCCAACGTGTTTAAATCCAATTGGTAGACCAGATACTTATGAATGATTTACATTTGTTGCATTCTAGTAAGTTTTCAGTAAACTATAAGTGAAAAAAAAATGTGAGAAAAACCACTGCTGAAATTGGAGCTCTAGAATAGCTTAAAAGAAAACCAACAAATACCATGAATTTTGTACTTTATTCACGATTCAAATTTACATACAACGTAAAGAACAAGAAAATAATAGCCAAAACCACCCTTGTGTACGTTCTCCAATCCGACCCAGGACAAAGAGACAGAAAAAGCAAGAAAATATACAGAGAAAACTTAATAAATAAATATAAAATGATTCATTTAATTAAAACTGATGGAAAATCAGCAACAAATGTTGGCATACATACAGGATGATTATATAATTATACACTGGGGGAAAGCGAGGGGGGTACGGTTTATGAACATGCTTTTAAATTTTTTCTTAAATCGTTAAAGCTAATTTGGGGGAAATACCACCAATATATTCTATATACAGATATGCTAAAAATGTTGGGATAGGGTTGAGAACCTATTTATTATCCACTGATTGACACTGTTATCCTCTTATTACATTTGCATAAGCAATGAGGCTCATTGTAGGAAATAGGTCTAATAAAGAAGGGATTTTGTGATTTAAACCCTCCCAGATAAAACTTCACACGAACGCAAAATATCGTCACTTTTGAACCATTTATAATATTAGTGGTGTGCGTTTGATTCTTCTTAACACTAATCAATACTTCCAATGTTTTTATCTACTTGATACATGCAATTTTCAAATATCGAAAATAAATTCGATTTATTTTTCATTTTGTACCACTGTAAAAAAAAAAAAAAAAAAAACGAAAAAAAAACAAAGAAAAACCGCCAAATCTCGAGTTCCGTCGGAACTCCGTCAGACTAATTATCTACTGCAATTTGGTTTTAATTTGAAAAGACCTCGAAAATAACCTCATGGTTTAAGTCCTATGCAAAAGTACACACAAAACTCTGGTAATTAATAAATGCCACTAAAACTATTTATTTGTCTTCTTCACACTTTTTAGTTCAGGTGTCTTGTGGTAGATATTTTACTGTGAAAGACCAAAATCTGGTATATGTCGACATTCGTCAGTGAATGTGTAAAATTCTATTTTCTCTACTTGGATTAAATCAGCTTTGCCGGTCTTATAAAGTTTGATGGTAAAAGTTAAAGTTATGTTAAATTTGGTTATGTTAAATAAGGTTATAAATCTCAGAAACGGGTTAAAAGCCTAACCTGTCACCACCAAATCTTGCATAAAACTGAAAAAGTTGACCGGCAACGCTGACTAAAAATCCAAGGAGAAAAAAAGTGATTTGGGTCTTTTACAGTAACAGATATATCACATGAATTTTTTAAGGGAAGGGAAGTGAGGAGAGAATAGGGGGAGAGGAAGAGAGGAGAGAATATTCATAAGAGAGGAAAATATGCATGTACATAGGGAGGTCGGGTTATGCTCTGCTTCTACCAGAATCTAGGTTATTATGAGTTTTTTGCAATTTTCTATATGTTGTACATAACAGTTAAAACAATATTTTCCAACACGAACTAAAATCAAAATTTCACACAATATTTTTTAAGATAATTTTTGAAAGGAAAACAAGACAACAATTAGAGTAAACCGTGAAAATTCACTATGTTCATAGACAGTTTAATCAACCCTGCAATATATGTTTATCAACTAGAATTACGTACAATGACTCTGGGGGTTTACTTTCAATTTGTTTTGAAGTTGAAGAAACATCCAAGTTTCCAATGAAGTAATCAATTAAATTAAAGTATTTAATTCAATGATTTTTTAGTAGTAGATAACCAAATTGAATTGCAATCTGAAAGAAAGCTTCCTATCACGAGTAATAACAATGGCTTAGCACTAGTTCTTTTGCCTTCGACGCTTGTCTGCTACTGTGTCAGGACTTGAAAAATTTTCGTCTTATAACGTGTATGTCCCCCCCCCCCAAAAAAAAAAGCAATTTCGCCTGAAGCTTGCAGCTTTAACTTGTACGAGAAGGCTCTGATTTTACGTTATTGAATTCAATGGTCTCAGATCATTCCTCTCACAAAGCAAGAATTATGATATTACTTATATTATTCCTTAGAAGGATCTAAGCGTCCTTAAAAAAAAAAAAAAAAAAAGGTAAATAATTTTTGACGTGTTTCAATCTAAAAACTACGTACATCCATTTCAAAATGTAATTCGGTAGATGGAAATGGGTTGAACTTCAGTTAGGGAATTATATAAAAATTGTCACCTTTCGTTGAAATTTTAAAATCTTAGGTGAGTAGAAAAATAAGATGCTAAAAATTATGCAGGGAACACATAATTTGACTGGAAATTTTTAAGCTAGAAGCCTATAAAATCAGAAAAACAAACAAAAGGAAAAAACTCGAAAAAAACTACAATAAATTAACAACTTAAACGGCTGATAGAATTTTATAGGTATGAATTTTGACAAATTATAAAGAAGAGGAAGGGATTAATAAATATATATCTCTTTTCTATTTATATGAGTTTTAGCTACGTTATACTTTCAATCGAAGTTATAGTTTCAAAACTACTTTTTCTATAAATTTAAAGCCATACTTAACTAATAAAATGAGAAAAGCTAGAGAAAATGAGAAAAGCTACAATTTATAAGATAATTAACGCTAATATATCTGGAACTTCAAGAGAGTTTTAGGCAGTGATGTTAATAACAGCGTAATAGCTTAAACTAGGGATTTTTTACGGGAGATTTTGTCAACACTTTTATCTCTTTTATTCTACAGTCTTGCCGCATATAGAGCACTAGTTAGATAGAAAAATAATTATCTTTCGAAGGATAACCATCCCAAGGAATCTTCAGGCAGTTAAATAAGGAACTGAGTTATTAATTCACTAATCCGGTTATAAGTTAATCTGAGAGTCTATAAAACTTTTGGTCTGAGTACAGGATCAAATAAAAATAGGAAAGAAAAAAAAGAAAGAAAAGAAAAATAGGGGCAAAGAAAAAATAGAGAAAACTTGAGAGCTGTAACGCCAATTCAATATGACTGCAAAGCCACTTGGCCCTTTGACACTGCCGTGTTAACCATCATAGCTATAACAATCCATAAATTGTAATCATAAATTATAACTGCAAATTATAATCCTAGGGAGTGTCGAGAGAACTAAATCAAATGTCATTCCCCCAAAAAATATAACTACAGAGACCATTAGAAATTTGCTCTACTTTGATCCGAAAAGCCTTTTTTTAGAATTAAGTATCATCAGATAGGACTTATTCATCATGGAAATTAAAAATAGGATGTTTGGTATTTGTGATAAATTTCAGAATTTGTATTCTATAGCCATCGCTCCCTGCTCTATGCCATAAACATCTGGTTAAATTTGTCAATTTGGAATGCCACCTATTCTAATAAAAAAAAGTGCACCTCTAAAGTAATCTCTGAAGTCAAGCTAATTTTTGGTAATACTTTTAGGGGGGGGGGGGTTCTTTTGAAATCCTTAGTTTTGGATCAAGTCCAATAAAAGACTATTCTTTAATTTATCCAATCTTCAAGAAAAAGGAATTTGTTTGATTGAAGGAATCGGTTATCCCTTAAAACCAAGGAGATCAGAGGATAGATGATAAATACTTCCTTAGCCAGAGGGTAAAGAGGCATGAGGGTAAATTGGACTACCCACTTTTTTCTATCCTGAAATAGAATATTTGCACTGGATTTTTCAATAACTGTCTTCAATCGTAGACATTATACCTATGGCTGTTCTTTATGTCGGATTCCTACGAAAATTACTTCTCCCGCACAAACTTTATGCTTACTAGGGGATGGCCTAAGCAATCGCCTTTAAACAAAACTTTGACTATGGTTACCCTCCACTCAGAGCACTCGCAAAAGCTTGCCCCGATTGTACCCCCACCATTTCAACAGTTCCTGGTAAGCACGATCATCAAAAAAGTAGACATCTGTCGCCCTTCAGCCACCTTCAGCATTCAAATCGCCGCACGACAATTAGAACTAAGCGTCTCTATGGTGCTTTTAAAGTCTCAACACTGACAATCTAATAAAATTAGAATCTTTAGTTGATGTTTGGAGATACATAATAGAATTCCCATGCCGAAAATCTAAATAAATATTATGATATTCAATTTGAACTAAGCGTCTGTATGGTGCTTTTAAAGTCTCTATATTGACAATGTAATAAAATTAGAATCTTTAGCTGTTGTTTGGAGATACATAACAGAATTCCCATGCCAAAATTCTAAATAAATATTATGATATCCAAGTTGTTACTCGGATATAGAATTTAGAATCTCTCTGCTACTTTTGAAATTCTGGACTGAGACTTCAATGAGATTCAAATATCTAATTTCTACTAGGTAATAAAATTTAGGATAGCTTTATTGCATTACCTTCATGCTGAGATTCTAATAATATTCGAGTATTTACTGTCACTTGACAATGAATTTTAGAATATTTGTGCTGTTTTTAAAATTATGGCTCTTCCTATTTTGTTTGATAACTCAAAATTGAAAAATTCCCAAAAAAATAAAATAAGCGCCAACATTTGCTTTAATTTTGTATTGCGGAGTTTCAAATGTGAGGCTATGCTTTTTTATTAGATTTTTATTATTTTTCGGCTTAGGATAGCTTTTATTTATACAACTCTAACATTCGTATATATTGGTTTGCTTATCACATTAAAAGTACTCATTAAAAAAGTTTTCATTTTTAAACTGATTGTAGGGTTAAAAATAGTAACGAAAATTCTTCAATTAAATCTGTAAAAATAATTTAATCTACTATTTATGCTTAGTTGAGTTGTTAATTTGCTGTGAGAGTCATAATAACAATTGATTTCAAAGTTGTGGTTAGTTTATTTCCCAAAATTACTAGCATAGACGGTGGCTTCAATTTACAGAAATTACGGGAGGAGTGTGTGTGTGTGTGTGTGCAAAAATTGATGTTTCAAAACCTATTGGGGAGGAGGTAGCTTTGACGCTTTTTTCAATGCAAATACCCCAATGCAATACCAATTTAAAATCTGGGGTTGCAAGTGTCTGTGGAAGGTAGGGGTGAATGCCCCATGCCCACCAATTGATGTTATTGGATATGGTGCTTGCAAACAGTAAGTCTTTTTTCTAATAATTATCTTACTGTCAATAAAATATATCCAAATATTATCTTCTGCAGCAATATTAGACGTAAAGCAAAACTATAGGCACTTCTCTTAAATACTAATTAATTTCAATCCATTATTTATCAGCATATCCTACTTCCAGAGGCCTGGAATTGTGAAGGTTAAGCAATCATTTGAGCAACTTTATATTAAAAAATAATTTGCTAAAATATGGGATCGGTTTCACTATTTAAGGCTATGATTGAAGAGAGACTAGGAGGACCATGTTAAGCATTATGGATAAGAGATGATAGATAGACAAATGAGGTAAAATTTGAGTTTTTTGGCAAGTAAGGTGGGATGTAACAAAAAGCAGGACGTTTTCAAAAAAGATGAAGAGAGGTAACAGGAAAACGTTAAAAGAGGCACGAAAAATCCCGAAAGACGTACAATTTAGTTCGATAGCAGTCGATAGCAATAGCAGTGTTACCTTTTAGTGGCTTGGAGTTGAGAGGATCTCTTATTAGTAACAGTATGTTGCATAATTATTATAAGGAGAGCTTAATAGCTTAAAATATATTGCCTCATCTTACATTTATGTTCCCAGCACATGATAAATTCCTCGCACGGAATAAAAAAAGACAAAGAAAAAATCACAGCACTCATGGAGGAGATTCATACCTTTGCGTAAACAAATACCAAATTACACTAGATGATAAAGAAATTTAACAGAAAGGATAATTTACCATCTTTTACATTTGTGTAAGATAACATTCATTACATAGGATAAAAAAAAACTGGACTACGACATTCACCGAGGATCCTGATACGATCAAACAAAGAAACATAAATAATAAAAGAAGATAAACTTAAAACAACTTTACAAAATTGGTTCACCAGCACTAAAACTTCGTAGAATTACGCGTAAAATCTACATACTTCTAGTTAATTGACAGCTTAAGCTACATTCTGACAAGAGCCAAACCTTAGTATTGCATCCGCTACCCGCTACCCGATTTCAGGCTACCCGCTGTAAGCAAAAAATGTGAGCGAAATGCTCGGTTCTTTTGTGTTCCGATTAAGGGATGGAAAATGTATTTTCCCGCCGGGAAAATTCTGATAAAAGTAAACAGAAGCTTGTTGGTAGTTGGCTTGTTGGCCAAAGTATTGGCAGAGTCATTTCGCACGATCGTTTTCGCTCGAAAAAACACACCGTCTTCCGTCAGAACTTAACTTTAGTGTCAAAATTGTAACATCGCGTAAATCACAAGAATTATCATTTTTAAAAGCTCCTATGTTTCTCAAATTAGTTTAATAGTCCACCGTAATAGCACGTAAGTGCTAAGGCTTGCTGCAATTTCACTTGCGACAATCAAGTTCATTTTCAATTTGTAACTTTGCTCATTAGTTGAAGCGTCCAGAGGCAAAATCAATTAAGTTAAAAAAAGCAACAAACAATGGTATAAATTAAAAGGGGATATGATCTTTGCTATCGTTTTTGCCGGGGGCATCCGACGGAAAAGTTTTTTCTAGGATTTTTGGGTGATCTCTTGTTTTTGAGCAAAAGAAATATACATAAGAAAAACTGTTGAGCATTCATTAGCCAGTATTTTCAATTCGTTGAATTGATTTTCATTTTTGGGAATACCCTTAATTAAAAAATAATCGTCGGTCGGGTGATTTGATGATAAATCTTAAAATATTGACTTAAATGATTTAGCCTCTGAAAAATTCAATTAAAATGTCACGAAAGTAATACAGCTTTAAATTTCTCTAGTTTTTCCTTAGCCTTTTTAAATAAGAGTCCGCATAATGTCCACCAATTCCTTGTGAATGTTGGCCAATATAACCATTTTCCGGGCTTGTTTCCGGAGAAGGTAAAATATGACTATATTTTCGCTTACTACCCGTTGGAGTATGTACTACCGCTGGAGTAGGAGGCTGGAACGCTTGCATACTCCATAAATTTATCATATGCTGTTGCAACTGAGCCTGGTGCACTTCATTTTGCAGTCCTGTCAGTGCAGCCAAGGGGTTAGGTTGCATAACTGGCTGCACATTTTTCTTATCTAGTGTTGACTGCAAAGCATGTATCAGTAACGAAATGAGGGTATTGGTCTGAGTTTCTTGAGGTTGAACCGCTACCCCAGCAAGCATGGAAATTATTCCTGGGTCTATACTTTGCCCCTGATTAAGTGAGCTTAATAAATTTGTCATTTGGGTCGTTGAAGGGTGAATAATTGGTGCAGATCTGAAACCATTTATGGTACTTGTTAAGCCATTTGATGCAGTGGTGACTGTGTTTATACCTGCTGGCAATATGGGTTTGGTTACGACAGAAGATGGTAGAGATATTACACTTGGAAATGTAGATACTTGTGGGTCTTTGGGTGGTGGAGGAGCCATGGTCTGAAAATAAGATTAAGTGAGTTTCATGCAAATAAAAACACTAGTAGATCAAAACAGCATAACAAAAATTCAGAAGATTTTTTAGCTTAGTTATAAGCATTTTCGTATTATCTAAAGAGTTAGAAAGGAAGAGTAGAAAACAGAATGTCACAAAAATATGACATAGCAATACTTTTAGTTATTCAAGGAAGTGAAAATCTATCTAGTTTATTTCAAACTTAAAAACTGGTCATAGATTACTTTTTACTTGAATTTTGCTACTTTCAAGTTTTCTGATTTTACCTTTCTTTTGTGTTTGAAATTTCAATATTTCCTTTTTAACTTTCTAAGCTTATTAAACTTTCTTCTTTGATTACATTTTACACTTTTTTACATATTCAATTTTTGTCGCACTTTCTTAGCTTATTGCCCATTTTATTGTTGTAAAATTTGATATTTGTTTTTAAACTTTATAGGAAATGTTTATTGTAAGTTTGGTTTTCTTCATTTGTATCAAATGAGGACAGATTTCTGAGATGATTGATATTACTTTTTCGTTTTTCTGTGTTTGAAGTATCATCTGTCTTTGAATACAATTAAATAAAAAAAACTAGTTTTTTTTAACTGAAAGTAAGGAGCGACATTAAAACTTAAAACGAACAGAAATTACTCCGTATATGAAATGGGTTGTCCCCTCCGCAGTCCCGTGCTCTTTACGCTAAAGTTTGACTCTTTGCCACAATTCTACTTTTTAAAACAATTAAAAGCTTTAGCGTAAAGAGCGAGGGACTGCGGAGGGGACAACCCATTTCATATACGGAGTAATTTCTGTTCGTTTTAAGTTTTAATGTCGCTCCTTACTTTCAGTTAAAAAAACTAGTTTTTTTTATTTAATTTCTGAACGTTTTTGAATTAATGCATGTTTGATTTTGGCTCTCCGCACATAAATTATTGAAATGAAATTAGTATATTATTTTTTTTTGGCTAAATGGCTTTCTCTTAGTTTTAATCAGACGATTTTGAGAAATAAGGGGTGGGGAAGGAGACCTAGCTGCCCTCCAATTTTTCGGTTACTTAAAAAGGCTACTAGAACTTTTAATTTTCAACGAACGTTTTTATTAGTAAAAAATATACGTAACTTAAGAATTAACTTACGTAACAAACTTTTATATTCTTATATTTTTATTATGTGTACGAGGGGGTTTGTACCCTCTTTAATACCTCGCTCTTTACACTAAATCGTAAGTTTTGTCCCAATTCTTTAAGAATGACCCCTGAATCGAAAAGGCCGTAGAATAAATAGTTGAAATCACTAAAAAATATTTTAGCATAAAGAGCGAGGTATTATAAAGTATTTTTAGAACCCCTATAGTATTTTTATATTTTAAAAAAAATATAAAGTATTTTTAGAACCCCTCATATGCGTAATAATATCTGTTCGTTTTAAATTTCAATGCTATTCCTTACTTTCATTTGAAAAAACGTTTTCATGTTTATTTTTTCATTGTTTTTTTTTATAGTAATGCTAGAAAATCCTGCGCCCTTTTCATTGAATTTTTCTTCCCCCATGACATATTCCTCAAAGGAAAGATCCTCCCACAAAGCCCTCTCCCATCAACCCCACCCCCCAAACCAAAAAATCCCCATGAAAACGTCTGTACACTTCCCAATAACCATTACTATATGTAAACACTGGTCAAAGTTTGTAACTTGCAGCCCCTCCCTCAGGGATTGTGGGGGAGTAAGTCATTCCCAAAGACATAGTTATTATGGTTTTCGACTATGCTGAACAAAATGGCTATCTTAAAATTTTAATCTGTTGACTTTTGGAAAAAATGAGCATGGGAGGGGGCCTATTTGCCCTCCAATTTTTTTTTTCACTGAAAAAGGGCACTAGAACTTTTCATTTCCGTTAGAATGAGCCCTCTCGCGACATTCTAGGACCACTTGGTCGATAAGATGACTCCTGGGGAAAAAAAAAACAAAAAAACAAACAAACAAATAAACACGCACCCGTGATTTGTCTTCTGGCAAAAAATACAAAATTCCACATTTTTTAGATAGGAGCTTGAAATTTTTGCTATAGAGTTCTCTGATATACCGAATGCGATAGTGTGATTTTCGTTAAGATTCTATGACTTTTAGGGGATGTTTCCCCCTTTTTTCCAAAATAGGGCAAATGTTCTCAGGCTCGTAACTTTTGATGACAAAGATTAAATTAATTGAAACTTATATATTTAGAATCAGCGTAAAAATTCGATTCTTTTGATGTATCTTTTAGCATCAAAATTCCGTTTTTTAGAGTTTCGTTTACTATTGAGCCGGGTCGCCCCTTACTACAGTTCCTTACCACGAACTGTTTGAAAAGAAAATAATTCGGTATTTCGGGGCTTCTGACATTATTACTCCTTTGCGGAAGTTAGGCTCAAAATTGAAAAAGGATTATATTTTTTCTCTGGGCCCCTTCCACCTCTTAGTTCGTTTATTTTCCTGTTAGTTTTCACCTGTTTTCGCTTTATAGTTGTGTTATCTCTTAGTAGTTCTTTCGTTAGTTGAGTTATGGTTGTGGTATATATGCTTTATCGCTCGTATAGTTGTTTCATTTTCAAATTATACTCCATAATAGAGAGGCTCCGAACACCCAGCATTGTATATTAAGCTCTTAATTTGACGTTTTTTCTAACGTGACCAGATTCGTCCTGCGCCCTTTTCATTGAATTTTTTCCCCCATGGCATATTTCTCCAAGGAAAGATCCTCCCACATAGCCCCCTCCCTCAACCCTACCCCCAAAAACAAAAAAAAATCCCCCTGAAAACGTGTGTACACTTCCCAATAACCATTATTATATGTAAACACTGGTTGAAGTTTGTAACTTGCAACCCCTCCCCCAGGGACTGTGGGGGAGTAAGTCATCCCCAAAAACATAGTTATTATGATTTTCGACTATGCTAAACAAAATGGCTATCTCAAAATTTTGATCCGTTGACTTTGGGAAAAAAATGAGCGTGGGAGGGGGCCTAGATGCCCTCCAATTTATTTGGTCACTTAAAAAGGGCACAAGAACTTTTCATTTCCGTTAGAATGAGCCCTCTTGCGATATTCTAGGACCACTTGGTCGATACGATGACCCCTGGGGAAAAAAAAAAAAAAAAAAAAAAAAAAAACAAACAAATAAACACGCACCCGTGATTTGTCTTCTGGCAAAAAATGCAAAATTCCACATTTTTGTAGATAGGAGCTTGAAACTTCTACAGTAGGGTTCTCTGATACGCTGAATCTGATGGTGTCATTTTCGTTAAGATCCTACGACTTTTAGGGGGTGTTTCCCCCTATTTTCCTAAATAAGGCAAATTTTCTCAGGCTCGTAACTTTTGATGGCTAAGACTAAACTTGATGAAACTTATATATTTAAAATCAGCTTTAAAATGCGATTCTTTTGATGTAGCTATTGATATCAAAATTAAATTTTTTAGAGTTTTTGTTACTATTGAGCCGGATCGCTCCTTACTACAGTTCGTTACCACGAACTGTTTGAAAAAAAATGTTAGAAAATAGATTTTTCAATATCGTTTTTTTTGCTGTGAATTTGATGGCTAGAAAACCTTCTTTTTACAAACTGTTACTTAACGTTAGTCGAATGCCCAAAGTATGCCTTCATTTTTTTCCTGCTATAATGAAATTTTAATTCTATAGTATAACATATTTGGAATTATCACAATCTGAATAATGAGGCATCACTTTTGCTTTAATAGATATAATTATACCGGGTAGCGTTTGAGGTGGAGGAATTGATATATCTTTCTTTCATAAATCATGACCACCACCCGACCATACCCTTAGCCTTACCCGTTCACCAGCACTAAACTATTACCACTACCTGACAACTACGTTGGCTAGATTGAAACATCTTTGTCTTCACTAATCAGGACCATTACCATCACCATTATTTGTTTACCGAGATTATACCATTAAATTGTCGGGTAGTCTTTTTGAATTGCTTCAACTTTTCTACTTTAACAAGTTAATAAAATAAGAAACATTAAGCCTATCGGAGATCAGAGCTCGTGAAGTTGAGCATATTGACAAAGCACACATTAATTTCGTCATAATAATGATTGCAACAACAAAAACCTGTTTAAATAAAGCATAAAAAATATACAAAACTACTGGGCAAGTTCATGGGAGACCATCTCACCATAGGCACACAAACATACAAAAAAAAAAAAATGTTCTGTTATTACAAATCAAGAAACAACCTTTGATTTTTCCATCGTTAACTTCCACTGAGACTGCCAAAACGACTCAATTGGAATATTATCTTTCAACTACAATTTGTA